>NC_141613.1:27992444-28365994 GCF_047967505.1 Dipteris shenzhenensis
CCATGCACTAATGGCAGCTAAGTGTTGCACAAAACCTCATTCAATCGGGAATGGCAAGTTGAAGTCCATTGGGATGAAATCTTTGTTGTGTTCTATTTTCATATATTTCGAGGTGAAGGCATTCGAGGGGAGCTTACGAGGGTACCTTAGCCAATAGAAAGCAACGCAGAAGGCTGTGAAGCTTATATAAAAGGCCACTAGTCATGTTTTCACGATGTCAAGAGATCATGCTCATCATAAGAGAAATTGAAAACGACGGTGGTTTGAGCACACAATTTTGAGCGTCTCTATCGAGAGACAAAGTTACAGTTCCAGACAATGGATCAGGAAGGGATAATTCAAGGCTAGAGACTTGTTGTGCTAGAGGAGGAGCAAAAAGTAGTTATTGAAGAAAATGCCAAGATGAAATAGGCATTGGCAAATTTCGAGAGGCATAATTGTGACTCCAAAGAACCGTGGATCAAATTACTGAGAGCCATTAGAGATGCTGAATACACACAGGCATAGTATGATACTAATGAATTTTATATCACATTGTAGCAAATGCTAAACTTGATTGAGGAAGTATAAATGTTAGAAATCTATAGCAAGGATGATTTATAAGTTGGTATCAGTATGGTCATATGGTTGCAATACATTTATCTTACACTTTCAATGATCAAGTAAAATGGAAACACTTGAGAAATTCATGTGGTACACCACATTCAATGATGTAACTTCATGTAAAGTCATTAATTGTAAATATTGTTGTGTATTGATCTTTTTCTATAACAAAATATTGAAACATTGTTTCTATGTGTAAGTATAGTAATTCATACTAATGACTTTGCATTCATGCGGTTTCAAATGCTAAATTGGATAGGACAAGTATAAATGTTAGAAACCTATAGGATTGCTCGTATGACATAAAAGATGGCAATGCACAAATGGAAAAATTATCAAATATTGTTTTATTAAACGGGAGGTCAGCCCCAAAAGAGACCATAGATATAGAAACTATCCATGCAATAACAAAGTCAGAAACTATCCATGCAATAACAAAGTCTGCACATTAGGCCTACTTTGCCCAGCTACACTCTGCTTCTGCCTTTGGAATGTTGCTCTTTCTTACGCTACCCTTTGCTTCAGCGGGCCTGTATCTCCCTTGGTGTGGCTCAGCCAACAATTGCTTTGGCCTTTGGTAGCTGCAATGGTGTGTGACCCCTTCGTCTTATCATGCACTTTGTATCCCCAATTGCATCCTCCAATGCCTCTCTCTTAGTCTTGCCTTCGTCCTCTATATCACTGTCAATCTCTCCTCTGAGGCAAGGAGTAAGATATGCCCCAAGGAGATCACAAGGGTCTATGTCCTTACCCCATAGATGTTAAAGAACTTGCAATGGAGTTCCTACAACAGCATAGCCAACTCTTCATTGGTGTGATGAGCGACTATGTGAGTGATGAGCTGGGTGGGATCAACTTGCTCTTACTTGGTGTGGGACATTAGGTGAGAGGTGATGTATGTGGGATCAGTGGGTTGGGAGTAGCAAGGGCGGTGAAAAGGCAATCTATTAAGATGAGGGTGAAGGCTACTCTGATCAAACTCACTCCAATGACTACTATGTATTTAGAACTTAGTCAGTGACTATTAATAGCACATGAGCACTATGCACTATGGGAAACATTGGGCCTTGTCAAAAAGATCAAACTTTCATGCCTGCCATGTGTTGGCACAAACGGTTAGGGATTTGATACAAGACCATTTTTTGAAATTGAAAGATTTAACCACAACTGAATTTTTATAATCCAAAAAATCAAGGTTTGTAACGAAAGCATGTAAATTCTATCAGCAATTCCATTTACTAAAAGCATCCAAGAATTTTAGATGCTCAATCAAGGGGGACCCACACTTCATGGGTAATGCAGCCAGATGGATGGGACATTACTGAGCAAATCAGATGGGTAGATCTTGTAAATCGGTTACAAATCCTAGTCCATAGTCAATAAATCCTGTAAGATGGGTCTTGACTTCTTGTCCTTCTCGATGCCAAGATATTCATGAGTACTATAAAATATGTCAATGAATGCATCCCCAAGGTTTGTGAAATTCGTAGCAACCATCTGGGCAATAGGTAGATTGATGATGAATTTGTCCCAAATCATAGTAATAGCAATGTTTAAAGTTATCACCTAACTTGTAAAGATATCATGATCACTATGCACCCCTGCAAACAAGTGCATTACCAACCTCTTACGTTCAAAGGCAAGCCCGTGACACTCCCATGACAAGCGTGTATTACTTGCTTTGAATAAGAGAGGGGACCTAGCTTCTATGTTCTCTCTGCCCATAATCAGTGCCTCACCCATAGATTTTCGCCAAAAGAAACCCATGAATAGGATCTGGACCTGCAAAATGCAAGACTAGCACATTTTGTGCCAGAGAGAATCCTTGGGCTAAACATTATAACTACTTACCTTCTCACCACTATCAACGTAGAGGTAACAAGCCTCTACAAGAAGACGTGTGTACGTTCTATGCACGATAAACCCTGCCTTTTTTGCATGAAGGCCAATGGTTTGCATTTGGTCTGGCAAGCCTAGAGTGATGTACGATCCTCATCCATAGTGAAGTTG
The DNA here is from genome assembly GCF_047967505.1 of Dipteris shenzhenensis. Classification (NCBI taxonomy): domain Eukaryota; kingdom Viridiplantae; phylum Streptophyta; class Polypodiopsida; order Gleicheniales; family Dipteridaceae; genus Dipteris; species Dipteris shenzhenensis. The sequence goes on from NC_141613.1 coordinate 27,995,058, forward strand.
AAGGCAACATTTGTAATTGTGTATGGTAACTTTTGTAATTTGTAATTGTGTATGACAACTCTTTGGAGAAGACATGCCTACCGGGAGTGCTTCTTTATGGAATAAGTTCAACTGGCAAGCCAATATGGGACATTATCATGTGAGAGGCCCAATGCATTAACTTTCCTCAAGAAGGACGTTATCCTATCAACATGCAATCAAAAAAGCAACAAAAGCCAATCCAAATATTTGGCCCCTCCCACCCTTGCCCACATTTGACTTTGACTAACTTACAAATTTGTCTTATCGACAGTAGGTTGCACATCCTCTAGCATGATTTCCACATTCATACCTATTGTACGGATTTATGGTTTCAGAAATGCACATGTAATATTATAGAGCTATATTGATTGAGTGGTGAGAGAGAAGAAGATACCATTCATGGTCCTTGTGGGAGATGTTTGGAATTGTTTATTGTGGTGGAAGTCAAGCTCCCTTTTTAGTCTTGATTTCATGACATGGGTTGGAAGATTCATTCTTGTACTTGCACAATAGTTTTGCGGTGGCACAATTTGTGAATGTAGAGATACATTCATGAGAGGTGATTACAAGGGTTCATCATAATTGCTCTCAGATTCCTATTGTTTACTGCACTCAAATTTCTATAAGTTTTGCTCAAAAACTACAAAACACAATTTAAATTTTCCAAGCTCTATGAGACATCAACGGATTTGGATATTATGTTCCGTGAGCCACTTACACATACCTGTCCATAGGGCATGCTTGCTCGAACTCATTATGGGTAGTCCAACCACCATGGACACATGTTACACTCCTACCATTGAGAGATAGGTTTCTCTCTCCAACAGGGGGGTACATACTTTACTCCCCTTCACTTGCCCATGGCACAACATTGGCTAGGGTGGCTGGGAAGACATTTGATTGAACTAGCATTTGAATTCATACTCTGCTCCCCTCCACTTGTCCATGGCACAACATTGGCTGGGGTGGTTGGGAACTCATTGGGAAGATGTTTTAATGAACTAGCAGTTCAATTCATCTATGAAGGACCATCATTGTTGTTAGGCTATACTTCTAGAAAAAATTGCATACATAAATTCATGGTCATAAAAGATGGACACTTACAAACCAGTCCCTTGGAGTAGAAATCAATCTTTGGCTATTTCTATGGTTTTGCTGAACTCTTCATGCTAGTCCAAAGCTCATGGAAGGCCAAATCCAGATGCAAGGATCTTTGCTCTTACCAAATAACATTGAACCCACCATGAAGCCCTAACCCTTTGCCCTGTAACTCCTCCACTAGATCTTGTCCTCCAATGGAACATGTGCTCCCAGAAAGTCTCCTTTTTAACAAATGTATGCACCTTCTTGTTGTCCCTGAAGATGAGACTAGATGAGTCTTTAACCTTGGCCTTTAACATCAAGTGTAATATTCCCTTCTTCCTTCAAAGTGTTACAACTATGTCCATTAGTAATCAATCTCAATGCGGAAAACCATAAATCAAATTCATACATACATTCCCTACATACCTCTTTGCCCCAATCGATGACTGATACAATGTGTATAAATTTTCCTTTGTTATGGGAACAAGTCCCGTTCGATTCTAGCCAAAGTTGTATAGCTTCTAGAAGAATCCGTCTCCATTGCAAGAATTTATAAAGTGCAACATCTTGAAAGCTCTATGCTAGAAGGTGGTTTCCATGCCTCTAAGTGCTTTGTTGTACTTTTTAGAGTACTCTATGTTAGAGAGATTGGATTTTGCTAGGGTTCCCATTGCTTTCTTCACGGCTTTTGAGAATTCCTCTTGCATAAATATTGTGAATCAATGATCATTTGACGAGCAATGACATACCTTCCACACTAATTGAGACAAGACAGATGTTGGAGCCATGTACCAAGTTGAGGAAACTATCTTCCTCAATCAACATCTCAATCTCCACCCATACCTTGTCCTTCTTGGTCAAGAAATCCATTAACAAGGACTTTTCAGCCATCCCAAACTTTTGAAATAGAAAGATCTCTTGTGAGAGTGTTGATGTGACGTGCTCTGACCACTCTATTCACTAAAATGAATGAAGAAACATCAATAACTTTAGTGTAACATAATGATATTCATGAACAAGAAAAGACTTACACATTTGTGAACTTCAAGGCTAGTAGGAGTTCTCACTTTCTCCCTTTTTCAATGACAATAAATTGACATTTAAATTGATATTGCATGTGAGCATGTTGAGATAGATAATGCTTGTAGGCTATAAAAGATCCATACTAATCTTAGGATATAAAAAGGGGACAAATCGCATAAAGACCTTAAATTCCTAAATATGAACACGCTAAGATTTCAAGCTATGATTGCCATCCCACACGAGAAACTTGAGGCCCCCACATGAGGAGCTTGAGGTCCTTCAAGTATTGCCACTCTCCCACTAGCTCATTCTCAAAGTGGTCATTTACACCAACCGATGTGAGCCTCCAATCAACCAAATCTAGGGGGGGAACTAGTAAGGCTACATCGCTTCTTGGCATATGCATGGATACAAAAAAAGGTGCATTGGAAGAGATATATCGCCTTGCTTTGAAGCTCTCCCTTAGTGCAAAAATCCCACTTGAAGCCATGCGAATCACTTCATTCAAGAGAAGTCTACACGACAGTATTAGGGGGGGCTCTGTTTGTTTATGGACAAAGAAGCTAGCTAGCACATCTTGCAATAGGCAAAGTACAAATGAAAAGGGATGTACAGATGACTCCCATGTCCATTTGATCCCTCAGATCAAAATCACCCGAGGGAGCATAACATAGAGGTGGACACTTCGATGACCCAATGTATTGACAATGTAGAGACATAGCACAAGGTAAATGAACATAGGCATGCCAATGAGCATTCTGTTCTCAAGAACATGTGGAGACACAAACACATGAAGTGAGCCAACTAATTCCACGGGGTGCCTTAGATGCTCAGGGAGACAAAACGGGTACCTGTTTATTGGGCAACCCCGCAAAGCAAGTAAGAGAAAATGAGGCCCAAGGCAATGTCATCACATTGGACACAAAGTGGAAGGCTATCGTTAAGATTTTCCCCATTTGAGTGTTTCCCACCATGCTAGATGGCTCAACAACAACGATTCCTCTTGGGCTAATGCAAATGCCAATGGCACTAAGGTGGGACTAGTTTCATGCAATCTTAGGAACAACACCCTTGACCTTGTCGGCATGACTACACCTGACTTGGGTTGTGAGAGATGGAAAGTTACTCTACATGACTAAATACTGATCTAGAATGCAGATGCATCCCAATTGTAGATGCATCCTACATTTTCCTCTCCATTTTCCTATAATAGCCTATCACTTGTTCTTTGGCTTCTGTGCCTCGTGCACCACCCTTGTTTGAATACATCTCTCAAGGGTGATGCCACAAGCACAAAATCACAAAAACAAGCATTGGGATATTATACATCTTTGCATGTGTGAACTTGAGCCTTTTCAACAAGCAAAAGGAATTTCTAGATTCGAGAATGGGTTCTTCCCTACAACTTAAATTAGTAGAGAGCTCTTTGAGTCTAGACTTCTCCTCTCCCTTATTACCCTAGCACTAAAATCCTTCCAATGAGTCATTTTAGTATAGCAACACTACATCTACTATGTCGTCCAGTTGCCAGAGCTACAACAGTGCATCCACTAGTGTCATTTCAATTGGTAGTGGTGCATCTAGTGTATTATTGGCCTATCAAATTTCATTTCAGTTTGCTAGCATTGTATCCAGTGTGTTCTTGGTTTCCAAATGCCATTTTAGTTTGTAGCACTACGTTGACTATGGTCCTTTGATCCCTTGTATTCATGGCACTAGTACACATCCAGAACATGACTCATGGGACCAGGTCAAACTGGCTTCGAGGCTCAAAGTGGCCTCAAAATGAGGCTCCCTGTAGCCCATTCTTAGGGCTCAAATTGGCCTCAAAATGAGACTCTTGGAAGCCCCTTTTTGATGTGCACTAGCACAAATCCAAATGCTCTTTGGAGAGTCCCCTTTTCCCACGCCCTATGATCCTTGTAGCCCCGATGTTTGGGGTTCAAAGTGGCCTCAAAACGGGGTTCCCTAGGCTCAAATTGGCCTCAAAATGGCACTCTTGGGAGAGTCTTTTTGATGTTCATTAGAGCACATCCAAAACGGGCTTTTGAGAGCCCCTTTGTAAATCCCTATAGCCCCTATATTTGGGGCTCAAAGTGACCTCAAAATGGGATCCTCTAGGCTCAAGTTGGCCTCAAAATGGGAATTCTTAGGAGTCCCTTTTTGATGTGCACTAGTGCCATCCAAAACAGGCTTTCGCGAGAGACCCCACCCCCTTTGATCTCTATAGAGCCTATGTTTGAGGCTTGAGTGGGAAGGATTTGAGGTCCCAAGTGGGTCAAAATGGCCTCAAAGCAAGACTTGTGGAAGCCCTTTTTGATGTGCACTAGCGAACATTCAAAATGGGATTCTGAGAGTGCCCTTTTTCGACCCCTTTGATCCTTGTAGCCCTTGTGTTTGGGATCGAAGTGGCCTTAAAATGGAGTTTCTCAACTTGAATTAAACTCAAAATAGGACTCTTGGGAGCCCCTTTTTATATGCAATAGTGCACATTCAAAATGGTCTTTTGAGAGTCCCATTTTTTTAGCGCCTTTGATCCCTATAGCCCTTGTGTTTGAGGCCTTAGTGGGAACATTTTGGGGTCCCTAGTAGGTCAAATTGACCTTGAAACGGGACACATGAGAGCCCCTTTTTGATGTTAAGAGAGCCCCTTTTCCACACCCTTTGATCCCTATAGCTTCTACATTTGGCACTTGACGTGGCCTCAAAATGGGGACCGTCCCTCAACTTGAATTGGCTTCAAAATAAGACTCTTGGGAGCTCCAAAATGAGCCTTCGAGAGGCCCCTTTTTCCACCCCTTTGATCCCTATAGTCCCTATGTTTGAGGAATAAGCGAGAATAGTTGAGGGCCCCAAATGGGTCAAAGTGGCCTCTAAACAGGACTCGTGGAAGCCCCTTTTTGACATATGCTAGTGCACATTCAAAATAGGTTTCAACAAAGAGCCCCCTTATCCATCCCCTTTCATTCATGTAGCCCCTAGGTTTGGGGCTCAAAGTGGACGTAAAATAGGGTTCAAATTGGCCTCAAAACAAAACTCGTGGGAGCCATTTTTGATGTGCACTAGCAGATGCCAAAAAGGGGCTTCCAAACTTAGGGCTTCGGAGACCCCCTTTTTTCCACACCTTTGATCCCTATAGGCCCTATGCTCAAGGCCCAAGTGGGAGAAATACAAGGTGCCAATTGGCTAGAATTGGCCTCACAAATGGGACTCATGGGAGCACTTTATTTATGTGTTCTAGTGCACATTCCCAATGGGCTTTGAAAAGCCTCCTTTTCCGACCCCTTTGATCCATATAGCCTCTATGTTTGGGGTTTGAAGTGGCCTCAAAACGGGGTTTGCTTGGCTCAAATTGGCCTCAAAATGTGACTCTTGGGAGCCCCTTTTTGATGTGCATTAGCATGCATCAAAACAGATCCATGTAGCCCTTGTGTTCAAGGCTCAAGTGAGAACAATTGTGGGTCCCAAGCGGTATCTGATGTTGAAATGGGACTCATGGAAGCCCCTTTTTGATGTGCGCTAGTGCACATACAAAATGAGCTTGGGAAAGCCCCCTTTTTCCACCCCCTACAATCCTTGTAGTTTGTATGTTCGGGGCTCAAAGTGGCCTCAAAGTGGGGTTCCCTAGGCTCACATTAGCCTTAAAATGGGACTTGTACAAGCCATTTTCGATGTGCACATAAAAAATGGGCTTCAGAGAGCTCCTTTTTGACCCCTTTGATCCTTTAGCCCCTATGTGGGGCTCAAAGGGGGCTCAAATTGGCCACAAAATGGGGTTCTCTTGGCTCAAATTGGCTTCAAAATGGGACTCTTGGTGGGAGTCCCTTTTTTATGTGCTCTAGCACATATCAAAAGCAGGCTTTTGAGACCCCTCATTTTCCATGCCATTTGATCTCTATGGCCCTTGTGTTTGAGGCCGAAGCGGGAATGATTCGAGGTCCTAAACAGGTCAAACTGGCCTCAAAATAGGACTCATGGGAAAACCCACACATCTAAAACAAGCCTTGGAGAGCTTTCTTTTTCCAACCCCTTTAATCCCTATAGCCCCTATGTTTAGGGCTCAAAGTGGCCTCAAAATGAGGTTCCCTTTGGCCTCAAAATGGGACTCTTGGAAACCCCTCTTTGATGGGTGCTAGAGCATATCCAAAATTCTCTTTTAGAGATCCCCCTTTTGATCCCTATAGCCGAGCTATAGCCCTTGCATTTAGGGCTCAAATTTGCCTCAAAATGGGGTCCCGTTGACTTGAATTAGCCTCAAAATGGGACTTGTGGGAGCCCCTTTTTGATGCGCAGAGCCCCTTTTCCCACTCGGTTCGATCCCTATAGCCCCTATGTTTGGGGACCAAGTGAGAACAATGCAGGTTCCTTGTGGGTTGAAATGATCTCCAAATGGGACCCTTTAGAGTCGTGTAACCCCTATGTTCAAGGCCCTATGGGAACAATTTGCGTTCCCCTCCATTCCAATTGGTCTAAAAAAGGGACTCTTGCGAGCCCCTTTTTGATGTGCACTAATGTAGATTTAGAATCTCTCTTTTTTATTCCCATTATCTCTATAATAATAATTAATAATCCACTATGGACTGGATAGGCTGCTGTGAGTAGTACCAACAGGATCTTTGAGTTGAAAGGAGGAGCAGACAGAGAGGCCATAATCGATGTTCGAAGGGACTATAGAGGACTACCTCCTTAGTGTGTAGTCCCACCTGTCATGGGAATCTTGAAGGAATGCAAATGCAACCTCCTATCTCATCTCGGATCTCGACCTTAAGCTCTATTTGATACACGGTCCCACACACATGGAGTCCTCAAGTTTGGAGGATGCCATGAGATTCAACACTGAAATGGGGGAGAACCCAAATCTTGGGGCCACCATGGCTCGTAATTCCAACTCTATAAAGCCCCAATCCCCCACACCTTCCACTACAGCCTCTCATATGAGGGAGTCGTTCTTCAATTTTATGGGACGGTTCTGCTTGTTTAATCAATCCCTTTTCCAGGCAAACTAGAGTGATTGAAGTGCAGCAAGATCCTCCACCAACTTTTGCATCACATAATTCTCAAAGAAATCCCTTGCTCATCTTAGTTGAAGAGCCTACAGGGCCTCGTGTTCAGTTTTATGAGGATGAACCATCCTTCATAAGAATTTCTAAGCCCTAGGTACCTAGGTTCTAGCCACCAAGTCTCAAAGGGCAGGGGAATGATCAAATGGAATTTGGGGAGAACACTTTACCACACCCAATGGACCCTCATCCTAATCTATTCAAAACCTCGGGAGGAGCTCTAGAAGGTACTCCCTTCCCCTCCCCATGGCCACACCTCATAGGCCAGTGCCTAACATAAACATACCTATGCCAAGGCCCATACAAGTGAGGCCACTAAGCCCAAGCCCACCATATGTGCCGGCTCCATTTCTTATGAGGCATAGGACTAGCGAACACAATCCCTATTTGGTTAATAAAATTCTATAATCCACCCTAAGGACCACCCAACTATGGTACCATGCTAGCCCTTCTAGCGCCTATGCCTGCACCGCCGACAATGCTTACCGATTAGGCTATGAGGATCCTAGTGCAAGCACTAGGAAGGGGGGCCACATCGCAAGCAGTTAGGGGGAGAGATACTAATGCTTCACGGAGTCACTCGATCACATCTTCAAGCTCATAACTAAGTCCTTAGGAGAGCAGAAGATCCGCATCTCATGTTGAAAGGTTTGAGCAAATTTGTGAGACATTCAGAGATATCGGTGACTTAGACAAAGTGAACGCCTAGATGGAAAAGTAGGCCAATGGTATAGGGCCTTAGGAGCAAAAGACAAAATCAACTTGGAGATGCTAAGGAAGGCCTTCATAGTGGGATTTTCTCCCACTGGCTCGAAATGAGTGCGCTTAACCAATTGCATGATGTCAAGAAAAAAGAGCACAAAACCCTATGGGAATACATTGCGAGGATAAACATATAAATCCCCAATGTGAGCCTCATGAGAGGATGAGCAACGAATGGCTATTACCACGCTTCCTCATTGCATTAAGGGATGCCAAATTCCATGATCATTTGTTCACCCTAAATCCCACATTGTTCAAGTTGTGCAACAAGACTGGTGTGGTCTTGGATACTATGAAGGATAAAGCACAACCAAAAAAGTCACCTATAGCTCCTTCTAAGGTGTCTCACATTGGCAAGACAATTAGCACAGGAGAGGACAAGGAGGAAACTCCACTAGCTAAGGGCATAAATATAGAAGAGGTAGCCATAGATTTATAGAATCGAGTGGCTCAACAACTCAAGGGGGGGTTAGGCAGATATGCACTTATTTCCAAGACAAGACAATGTGTGGTGTGGGATATCCATGGGCAATCACCCTACAAATGAGTGCCCTCACCTTTGGGCTAGGCCCACGCTCTATTGTGCTCACTGTGTAAGATAGCTCAATGTCAGTACCCCAAGCCCATGCCCCCACCCATGTACCAATAGAGGCAACTATTGTCCTTGCCCACTGCACCAAATCAGTATAATTAGGGCTAGTTAGCCATACAAGGAGCCCCCTTGGCCAACTAGGGGCCACTTAGGGCTTAAAACTTGCCATTTCCCCCACCTATTTATGACCACAATCCTTGCCACAACAAATTACACCTATAAATCAAGTTTATTATTGAAGAGCCACCGAATGAGTGGGAGGACCCCGACTATGCCAGAACGGCACCTGATCCCTCGTCTTATGAAAGTCCTATGTCTCAGACATGTCAAATCTGCCATTACATCATGAAAGATGAACAATATATTTCGGTGTATCAGACTACTCCCACTATGCAACAAGTTGGGGATATGAACACCATGAATTGTAGATTGGCTATCCAATGCTACACTTTCCAAGGTCCACATCAAGTGAGTGAGTGTCCTTACAAGGTGGCTGCCAATCAACCCATAGCTCATTATTAGTGCCTGAGGCCTCACTTCCTTAAGGACTATCCCTCTAAGGATGACCAACACATGCCTGAAACATCTACAACTAACTCTATTGCTCCATTATGCTCTAGTTATGGGGTGGATCATATATACAATGATTTGAAGGACAATTTGATGTAATGGGGTGTACCTAGGGGTACAAGGGTTGTGTGTTGGTTAGTGTGACCAGGTTTGGTGGTAGAAGGTTCCATTAGGTGTGATTGAGAGATTCATGGAGATGGTGGCATAATTATAGGATCTTGGTGGCTTCTACTATGACATCATCTATGATGTTCACTGTATGTATCTTGGTGCCTATATATTGGGCTCTCCACTCTTCAATAAACATTCTCCATTTGCTTCATTCCATTGTCTCCTTGCTGTTGTTCCATCATGTGGTATCAGAGCCAGTTGACTGAGCCTTGACTTTTTGCCACGTGGTCATCCCTACCAAGCTTCTTTCTGTGTTCCATGGAGTTTTCCCCTTTGCTCACATTTTTGTAAATGCGATTTCTCTTCATCCAACCAATGGATTAAAAAATCCTTTCAGGTGGAGACTCCCCATGCTAGGGCAAGCCTTTGGACCAGAGAGATCCTCCAGATTTGTTGCCATATCACCTTGCCATGCCTATTTTTGCCCCACAAGTTTCTGCAAGCTGAAGGAGAACTCATGCTTGTTCTGCTCACTACCTCAACCATTGTCAAAATGCTTTCATGAGAGGCTCGGCGACCCTATTGCTAAGCTCCTTGCAAAGTTTGGTGAGCATTGGTCTTGATTTTGAGTTGTGGTGATTGAAAAACCAGTCAAGTTTCTACCTCCAATACTAGGCGACATCAGTAAGAACTCCATCCTCCTTTCTTGGTGATGTTTGCCCATGATTCATGCTTCCAAATGATGATTAAACACTTTGATTTGCTGCTTGTACATGACTAAAACCTAGGCTGCAACTCTCTTCTTTTGGTTTTGGTTGCATTTGGAAGTGATAGTCAAAGTTTGACTATATGTTGACTGAAACTCAACCAAACTAAACATTGACTGTCAGTGTGTACCAGAGAAGAGCCACTGAAGAAGAGAGGCAAAATGCTGCATCACGTCGCCATAGCTAGGAGCTTGAATGTCGACTAGTTTTTCGCCTATTTCTCCCTCCCTGGTGGACCATTTCACTTCAAATCTGAACAAGGGCTAGCTCATGCTGTTCTGCAAGCGTGGCTTAGAGGAATTTTGGAATGGCTGCTCCAGCAAGTCGTATTGCATGAAATAGCATCAGGAAGAAGGCGGCTGTTGTGCAATTTTGTGGGCACCATTGTCTAATTCCTCTGACATGGAAGGTCGCCCATATGAAGGGTCTCTCTAGCTAGAACAACCCTGGGAATGGTTGCTTGTAGGTAGAGAACTCAGCCCTCCAAGTGGTTGGGCAGAAAGGGGCAAAATGGAGAGGAAGGTGAAGAAGAAGAAGCAGATGACATGGCATAAATGGGCTCAAGGAGGATCATAGTGCTCTGATACCATGTTGAAGAAGTGAAAGGAAAGCATGAAGCTGAACATGAAATGAGAGAATGCTTACTTGCTTATGGAATGAAGAAAGATGAGGTCCATATGTAGGCACCTCTACAAGAGCCAACAAGCTCCACAATCATCTCCTCAATCAGCTCCTAGAATCTCTCAATCATCTTATGTGGCATCTACCACCACCTAACAGTGCTTATGGGCACCTAACTGTGCCTCTAGCACACACACATAGAACCCAAGGTGTGCCTGAGGGCATACACCTTGAGATATCCCATCAGATAGTCCATCCTTAAATGATTGTTAGTCCTTTGTTTGAGGTTTTTACCTTGTTGGACCCATGGGTATTGCCATACATAGTCATTGTCCAATCCTCTAGTTGTAAACCAAGAGTCCTAGGAGTGAGTCACAGGTTGGGGCCATGTGTGTTGCCACATGATGGTGGGCAAGCCATGGAGCATCCCATGTACTACTGCTGAGGGATGACGTCATCAATTTGTGGGGGGGATGAAGGACAAATTGATGTAATGGGGTGTACCTAGGGGTACAAGGGTTGTGTGTTGGTTAGTGTGACCAGGTTTGGTGGTAGAAGGTTCCATTAGGTGTGATTGAGAGATTCATGGAGATGGTGGCATGATTATAGGATCTTGGTGGCTTCTACTATGACATCATCTATGATGTCCACTGGATGTATCTTGGTGCCTATATATTGGGCTCTCCACTCTTCAATAAACATTCTCCATTTGCTTCATTCCATTGTCTCCTTGATGTTGTTCCATCATGATTGTCCCATGAGGAGAGCACGTAGAATGACCCTAAACCCAACATTAACTTGCTAGGTATTGTGAAAAAATGCCTTACAGAGGCACAAAAGTTAGTCTACAAGTGTCAAGAAAGACTCGAGAAGTGGCTCAAGTCTAACAAGGGCACGGACACCATCCATCCCAATCAGCGAACCCTAAAAAAAAGCTCCTAAGCCCTTGCCTACCCTAGAAAAGGTAGATAAGATAGTTTCAAATAGCATAGCGATGGGAAGTAGAAGCAACCTACCTCAAATTCCATGGAGGACAACAAGGAAGAAGAAATTGATCTATGACAAGTCCCCAAGCATTACAAGGCTTATATGGTCCAAGACCGCAAGATATTTCTAGAGAAAGCTAAATAGTCAACGGAGCAAGGGGACCAATACAGTTATGACAGTCCGGAAGTAGAACTTTCCAATGAAGGCAAATAACCTAAACTGGTCTATAAAGCCAATGACCTGACCCTTGAGCAAGAGCAAGTATTACTTGCTGTACTGCATCAATTCCAAGATTGTTTTACAGGTGTTTTGCTTGGGAGTACACGGACATGAAGGCGGTGCTGCCCGAGGTCATACAACACACCATTCCCATGATGGATGACATAAGACCGGTGTAGTAGAGACCCAAATTGATGGATCCAAAGTATGCAATAATTGTACAAGAAGAGATATAAAAACAAATCAATGCAGGGTTCATCTATGAGATCGAGCATATGGACTGGGTATCCCCCATCGTTATAGTCCTAAAAAATAATGGTAAGATTAGAGTATGCGTGGATCTCAAAAAAGTAAGCATTGCAACTTGTAAAGACCACTATCCGCTGCCCTTTACAAAGCATTTCCTGGAGAGAGTCCCAGCCAAGTAGGCTTATAGCTTCTTAGATGGATTCTTTACATACAACTAGGTGTCTATAGCACCAGAGGATCAATACAAAACTGCATTTGCATGGAATGGGGAATCTATGCTTGAGGGACTTTCTAGAGGTATTTTTAGACAACTTCTATGTTCATTCCAAAAACTGGGATGATCACCTCAAGTATCTGAGCTTGTATTAGAAAGATGCCATCTCTACAGTATCTCCCTCAACCCCTTGAAATGCCAATTTTGGGTGAAACACGGGGTTATACTTGGACACATAATCTCCAAGAATGGAATCTCCACATATTTTTAGCAAGATCAAACTTATCCTAGAATTACCCCCACCCGCCAATACAAAGGGCATACAAATATTCACTGGACACAGGGGCTACTATCGTAGATTCATCTACAACTATGTTAAGATTGGGTGCATGTTGGCATAGCCAGGTGAGTTGAATTTAGACTATTCGATATGCTTTGCTAGCCACCAACTAAATGATGCCAAGATGAAGTATACTACGATTGAGTGAGAAGGACTGGCCATGGTGTAAACAATCAATAAGTTTAGGCATGACTTGTTGGCAAAAAAGTTTGTCTTCTTTGTAGACCACTAGGATCTCCTTTAGATGATTAATAATCCATGCATGATTGGACACATCACGTGGTGGATGCTCATTATTTTAGAGTTAGATTTCACCATTCCTTTGTAAGGAAGGGATGTACTCATTTTATGGTTGATCATGTGTCCCGTATCCCCAATGGAGAGTTAGAGACAACAACAGGAGTGGAGGATGATCTTCCAGTTGCCCCATTAGTCTTGGTTGATCTAGTCCTGGAATGGGTGTAGGAGATTGAACACTTCTTAGCCAATGGATTTTCCCAAGACAAGGCCCTTAACAAGGACAGGGACATAATGCTTATCAAGGATGTGGCCCCATATTAGTTAATAGTTGGACAACTCTACTAGTTGGGAAGGATGGCATAATGCACCATTATGTCCAAGAGGATCAATTCATGGAGACTTTGGATGAAGCTCATTTAGGCATTGCAGGCAAGCAATGATTTTGCTGGAGAGCATACGGCTCGTAAAGTATTGCAAGCTAGGTTATGGTGGCCTACGCTCTTTGCAGATGTTGTTGAGTTTGTTAAGCACTGTGATCCTTACCAATGAGTCTCCATACTCACATTCAAGATTACATGCCTCCGATAGGAGTCCCTACAAACTAGCCCTTCAAGAAGTGGGGAATTGATTTTGTAGGTCTAATTAGTCTAGTTGCTACTATGAAAGGACCCAGGCCCCCATTATATTATAGTGGCCACACGGATTATTTCACAAAGTGGGTAGAAGTCAAAACCACAAGGAAAACAGATGCAGGAACAACTTCCAAGTTCCTATATGAAAACGTCATATCCCACTTTGGCCTCCCACTGGTAATTGTAAGTGATAGAGGAACACACTTCGTTAACAACATGATCCGTATATTGATGAGTGAGTTCTTCATTGTTCATAGGAAGTCCACACCCTACTACCCCAGAGCAAATGGCAACTTGAAAGCTCAAATAAGATCTTGTGCCACACGATGACATGCACGGTTGAGACCAGTTGTAATGGTCAAGAGCATAAACTCAATGTAGCACTTTGGGCATATCGTATGACATATAAGGTCACTACCAACTGCATGCACTTTAGCCTAGTGTTTGAGGTAGAACCAATGATGCCTATGGAGTTTATCATTTTAAGACTCAGAGTTGCAATTAGGGGTTGAATGTTAGACGAGGCAATTCTAGAAAGGCTTGATGAAACAAGGTTGAGAGCGGCCTATGGCATACAAGTTGAAAAGCTATGCCACAAAAAATGTTTTGACCGCAACCTCTGGAACAAGGACCTAAAGGAAGGTGACCTTGCACTGTTGTATAGCATAAGGAACACAAAGCTTAATTTGGAATATCAAGGAATGGGTCTATACCGGGTTATACAAATCACATCTTAAGGGTCATGTAGAATCGCGACCCTTGATGGTATTGAAATGGATGGTTATATCAATGGCAGTAGGCTTAAATGCTACTATGGCCCATTAACACTCTTCAAACATTGTAGGCCATCCATCGGGGGAAGGAGCTAAGAAAAGAAGTTGCTCGGATGAAGTGGCAAGCGATAGCGAAAACTAGGGTATGGTCGGCTAAGGCAAAGAACTTAAGACTAATAACAATTTGCAAGGCATCCATGGAAGAGTTAAACTGCATGGGGGATCTAACCATTTCCTCTTCTAGGGTACAAGAAGACTTCGAGTTGTGTAGGAATACTATTTGCTCTTGAGAAGCCTTCGTTGATTCTACGGGTGCAAGCCATAATCTGATTTTGTATGATATGTGCACCCAACTCTTGAAGTTCAAGGTAACCCTGGAACCCATGCCTATCATGGTACGTGCTATGAATGGAAAAATATCACCCACAATAGGTTGTATTGAATTGCATATATTAGTCAATAACCATAGCATAGCTAGTAGATCCTATGTTATGCTGGCAGGTACTATGTATTATCAGGGTATCCTCAGAAGGACTTGGTGTTGGGTGGTTAGCTGCCAAATTGACTAGTGGAAACGCATCGTGACTTTGACCAATGACGGCTACACCTCATCATGTCAATCGATAGTAAGACCTCAGATCTAGTGCTTCTTGTGATTTGGATATCCACCAAGAAGTCCATGAGTCCCTTAGCATGGATGGACGCTTCTTCATCCACTTCGGCTGCTATTCCAATGGCAGAAACATTTGTGCAACAATATTATCATCTAGCAGCTTTGGATACAAAGATCAATGGATCAACACCCATCCCACCCATCTTGCCAATGATTAATGCATCCAAAGGAAAGAGCCCCTACCAACATGCAAAAGGTATACTCCCACCCTCAACCTTACAGTCATTATGCAACTTTTCCTCTCCATTCACTTCCTACATCAACAAAGGTTCAAGCTATGTAGCCATGGGAATCTAGTATGAGAAGATGCAAGACAACGAAGGGGAAATGGAATTCCCACCCAAGGTGGATACCCAAAAGGTTACTACAGACTCAAGGTTTCTACAAGGGTACTTCATATGGGTGCCCAAAGCTTAGGCTATGACAACCCCACACCTTGGTAAATCTCCTATTAATGCCAAGTAGATTATGACATCATCTATGGAAAGGGCTGCAATTAATAGTGCCACAAGAACCTGCCTCTAAAAACAAGCTAAACACACAAGAACCTACTACTGGACCCTCAAGGGAAAATTCAACTAAGATGCGACCATAGGGAACTCCATTGTATCATTACGTGATTATGCTACAAGAAATAGCAACACGAGCAGCGTGGTAGTCACACAAGGACCTATCTCTAAAAGGGGCGCAACAACATAAGAACCTGCTTCAACAAAGGGGAAATGTGAGGCCCACTGGGTTCCAAAGTGTCACCCACTAAGGGTGGCCTCTACTTTCACCTCAACATTGGCAATGAGCACAATAGACCCACAAGAACCTGCTCTGAAAAAGGGGGCAGACCCACAAGAACCTATCGTTGCTTGTGTGCCATGGGCATCAGATGCGAGCACCAATCTTCTCACAGGTACCACAAAGACTCAAAGGATTCCTCAAGTCTATGCCAAACTGCAAGTTGTCCTACTATCGTTCGAGGAGGGGGACTTGACCAAAGAAATTTGATACCAACGAGCTGGTGATGCAGTTCATGCATACTTCAAGGACACAACTTTCCACACTCTTTACAGGTTCTTTCAGCAAGTACACAACCTGGAGAGACACCAGGTACTCCAAGTCCTAAACACTCTAGTCAATCATCCATGCATTCTATTTAGGTGGGAATAGGGATTTGGCATTGTAGGTGAAAATAGGGAGCATTCAAGTCCAACTAATCTTTAGGTAAAAATAGACTCCCTACCATCAACAACTGGAAGTTCATTTGTTCATCATGATTCAGTACTAGTCCAACTAGGTAATTAGGGTCCATGAGTTTGCATGCACTTCGATCATAGGGTCACTAAATCATGAGCACGTGTCCAGAGTCATATAATGAAGAAGTCATTATTTCACCGCTACACCCTCCATATCACTCCATATGCACTCACACTCACCTAGGTTAAGGCAAGGAAAGCCAATCAATCAGCTAGAATTCAAAACACGGCCCACAAAATCAAGTTGTTGCTTTGAGGCTAACATAGCAATGACAATAATGGAACGACTGACTCGATCACACTTCTATATGCCTAACACAATGACTCATGACCCGATGCACTAAAGCTAACACTAGTTGCTACTTTACTAACACCACTCACTGCTTTACTTGCTAACACTACAACTCCTAATGTAGTGACATCTCATCCTACTCTAACACTAACCCACTACTTTGTTAATGCTGAGTCGCTACACTAATCCACTAGTAATGCTAGTCAGCTACTTTATTAATGCCATTCATTGCTTTGCTAACTCGTTACATTACCAAGTCCCCTATATAATGGCTATCCTCATTCTGGAAGTCCTCACTTGGCAGTGTACCGAAACTCTATCACTTGCAAAATTAAGGAATATGGAGAAGTGGCTTGCAAAGGTGGTCAAATACAACACTAAATTACATAGGGGTGACGTTCCTATTAACTTGATCCAAAACGTTCCATTAGCAAAAGTAGCTTGAGCAACCACTCTTCTCATCGAGATCCAATTAATGGAGCATCACAGTGTGGTGCTGCCCAATTTATTGGCCCACCTTCATGAACTTGAAGAAACTAATTGGATATACTTATTTTATAGGGAACTATATGGTGATGTGGAAACAAGCACTAGAAGTCAGGGTGGCCCAACAAGCCCATTAATCAAAAGGCTACATGTAGTCATCCAGCAATGTCAAGAACAGATAGTATCCTTATTGATGGATCTACATGTAGCATGGGCATCCACCCCATCACAAGTGGAGCTTAGGAACATCCACGAACGGCTACTAGAAGTCTCATCCCATTCCTCCACACTCTGCTTCACCACATGCACAACTAAAGATACCTTCAACTATTTTTTCCTAACCATCTCTGTCGCTACACTACCCCACAATATTAATTTTGATAACGCACACACATTGCATGACTTAGAAGAACTCTTCCATTGCATGTCTACTCAAGCACACCCATGTATAGCCATGGCCTACTTCCATGAAGATATAGTCCTTGATGAGGATCCGGTTATTCTCACAAATTTCTACCACCCAATTGTCTAAAATTTTATGGCATGGATGAGAGTGTTGTAGGACTCCTTACTTTTCACTAATGATACTTCTATGCTTGAACTTGTCAAGTCAAATGTCTTAGAAGACCTCCCTTGCAGCCCTGAAATTCTACACCAAAGCTTAGATTGGATGTAAGGGTATGGTTGCAATGATGCCAAATTCATTTTTAGCCACCTTTTTTGTCCCGATAGTGAACTATAGGCATTATAGTTCTATATAATAATATCCTTGAAGCCTTAGGGAAAATGATTCAAATTCCTATAAGCCAATTCGATGATTCTGATAGCAGAAGTGAGAGAGGGAGAGAGAGAGGAGTGCACACAATATAGCTACTTGTACACTAAGTGTATTGAACATGAACATGAACATGAAGATATACATGTGAACCCCTTAGAGTTAGGGTTAGGGTTTTCCCCTATGCCCTATGTGGATAGTGCAATTTACACTATCTTTACCACCCCCTCTTAAATTGCATTAGGTAAGCAGAGGGTGCATGTACAAGACCTATTTGTGGATTTCTTTTGGTGCATATGATAGCATTAAAAGAAAATTGAAAAGAAATCAGAGTAGTATGTGTGTATGTGAGCATAGTGACCGTAGCGGAAGAATGTACAATGAGTACAACTTATGTGCTCCTATACAAGATGTGCATTCCCCTCTCTTAAGGTGTGGATCATCCTTCACCTTTGGGAATAAAACCTAGAAGATAGACTGAAAGGAAGAGGAAGGAAAAGTCCTCCTGGATCAAAGACTGGTCGATCAAAAGTGACTTCGTGAACAACGGTGTGTATGGTTGCATGTTGAACATGTCAAGGCTTAACATGTCATAAGTCACCATGGACTATGCAGCTACTCTGAGGAAGAGACATCCGGATGTGAGGCTAGTTGATGTAGCTATGGCGATGTAATCCGGTAGGTTGTGAGATACAAGAGTGTCATCAACCCAAAAGAACTGACAACAATGTGCGAGGTATGCTGCAGTAGAATAATCTATGCCCAATGATGCAGGGTTAAAGAAGACCGCATAGTCGGTGTGAATAGAGTGATCTAGGGGCTAAAAATTTGGGGCCGAAGGTGCAAGTCTAATACACTACTCTGCTGAAGAAGAGGCCCATACAAATGACAAGGTATGGCAACTTGTCAAACGTGTGTGCTCAACTGTCATGAGCTAAAGGTTGTCTGATGTGTGCATGGCTAAACATCCATCAGCATGGGATGTAGCGTCTGTCATAGGCTCGAGGTGGAGCTGATAGTGTAAAGGCCTAGAAGCCTGAAATGACACTGAGAATGCATAAGATCTCCTTGAGGCATATGCGGTACCAAATGCTGATGAAGGGATCAACATGTAGTTGTGGATCCAACCACTGATCCGCATCAAGTATGGACTGTATACGACAACCATAAGTGCATGATGAAACACTGAGTCACCCCAAGTTGCACTATGGCTGAACTTGATAATGTGTACTGCACTGATGCATAGGTATCCTTGTGTTGAGGAATGATCTGTAGATTGAAAGTGGTGGTGATAACTAGATCCAAGGGTGGTGTGCAATGTGGCATGACTGAGCCGATGCTGGGATGTCCTGAAGATTGATCTGCTGATCTATACTGTTGAAGGGAATTGGATGCACCACCATCCAATGTCGATATATTTTACCATTATAAATGGTTTATGATGTTTTGACATCGATAACAAGTGGAGTTGTGTTGTGAAGCCTGCAATCCCACAAGTAAGAATCCTTTGTTCTAACTTGTCCTTGTTGTGGATGGATGTAGGTGAGTGGATCTCCTTCAATATCATTCTACATTTATAATTTAGTAAATTTAATATATTTTCAATCCCTCAGTGTAAAAATTATCTTGTCACGTAATTTCTTGATTGATAAATCTAAGATGGATAATGTTTGTCTTGAAATGCACACACACACACACACACTTGGGGGGATGGAGAAGGCAGGGTAACCCTCATCTATTGCCATCCATAACATTTATCCAATCTTTTTCTTGTCCAAATTAAACATGACTATGCTTGGCACAGTGATCTGCTAAAAATGGGATATATTGATCCCCTTCCGGCTCCTTCCATTGGAACTCAAGGATTTTTATCCATCATTTCTAGCAAGGAAATCCATAAATTCATCCAATAGCATGACAGTGGTCTACTTTCTACTGATCCAGGAAACTAGCAGCAGCTATTGTTGATCCAGCTAAGTAATTCTGATTGGTGCCGCATTTGGGAACTTTCTACAAAATCTTTTGACAATGCCCTTTCCACTATTCAAAAGCTATCAAAAGTTATTGGAAGGATAATTTCCAATGATGAGTCACAATACGAGGATTATAAAAGAAAATCAGATGGGGTGATCAAAGCTTTTTACCGCTACCACAATGCAGAATATCTTTTGGATAATAGTGGAGGAAGGAAGCATAACACCACTGTTACACCTTTTCCCACAAAATTACACTCTCTTATTCCATTTGATACTTTATCTCAGGAAGAGAGAAATGTACTTACAGAGGACTTTCCTGTACCAGACACTTTGGTTATGAATATCAAGGATATTTTAGTTAATGAGCCCAAGGTATGCTCTGTGTTAGAGGCGAAAGCGTGAGTGATGGATGTTGGAATGGAATCACCTAAAGAGCTAGATGCACTGTGGCATATATCTTTGCATGCAGCAAAAGATGTGAGTGCCTCGTACTGAGGACTTAGTTGCTGTGAATAACTGCATGATCACTGGTGAACTCCTGCCGAGTATTTGCAGCATCTGTGGCAAAAGATGGAGTCGAATCCATGCATGAGAGTGATGGCTGTACATCACTAGAATTAGATTGTGCTGATGTAGATGAGACTGCATCGTATTGAGGACTTACCATCAAATATGCCTTGTGAATGTGCCTTGTGCTGAGGGCTTACCGAGGAATGTGCTTGATCAGAAGCTGCGGGCTGATCCATTAACATTTGAAGCATCTGCATCTGATCTGTCAAGGCCAATGAGGCTTGAGTCTGCATCGTAGACTAGTACATACCCTGTGGCAATGAATGGTCAAAGAAGGTTCTCTTTCAACTCATGGATCTCGTTCGGAGTCATGACTAGTGTATCATCAACTATGTGATGTGAATAACTCCATGCTAGAGGTGGTCTGGTGCTCTACCCATGTACTGGCAAGAGTGTCTACCCATGAGAACATTGAATGAGAGCTACCGCTAAACGGTGAAAACCAAGTCATGTGAGAACTGAGTATGCCAAGGATCAAGCCTGTAATGGAATGATGACAACCGTGTGTGTGGGGAGTAGCCAAGAGGCTATACAAGGCTAATGTGTATGTGCAAAACCAATGCCAAAAAAGAGTCAACAAATGTGACTGTACATGAGTGGCATATGTGCATGCAAATGTGCAATAATCCTGAATCCGAGAAAGATCACTTTGCCAAGTGTCATACTGAGTGGTGAACTGTTGAATGCTAGGTGTACTGAACTGGTGTTAGATGTGTGAAAGTGAATACCAATGATAGACCTAATGGGATTGATGCTGGTGGGAACTAATCGGGTAATCTGGCATGGCTTGCTTGGCTTGGTAGAGTTGGATCTCCTTTATGGTGGCGCTAGTCTACAGTGGACTATAGATCAAATCACAAAATGCAGCAAATGAACTTTATCTTGATTCATTTTAAGTCTTGGGTGTGCTACAAAGGATCAGGAGGTGGTTGCTCGAAGATGAGAATTTGATTATGCTGACCTGTGGAAATCTCAGATGGTCGATCTAAGGTGCAACAATCTTGAATCTGAGAAAGATCACTTTGCCAAGTGTCACACTGAGTGATGAACTGCCGAATGCTAGGTATACTGAACTGGTGTTAGATGTGTGAAAGTGATACCGATGATAGATCCGATGGGACTAATACCGGTGGGAACTAATCGGGTAATGTGGCATGGCTTGCTTAGCTTGGTGGAGTTGGATCTCCTCTATGGTGGTGCTAGTCTATAGTTAGACTACACATCAAATTGCAAAATGTAGCAAATGAACTTTATCTTGATTCATTTTAAGTGCTGGGTGCACTGCAGAGGATTAGGAGGTGGTTGCCCAATGATGAGAATTTGATTATGCTGACCTGTGGAAATGTCAGATGGTCAATCTAAGGTGCTCAGCACATAGAGCACGATTTGGCAAGCAATTTTGCTTTTTGGATCACCTCCAAATTCCCCTTGGATCAAAAGTTATGGTTGTCAGAAGGATGGCCAAATTTTGATCCGAGGAGGGGGTCCAAAAGGATGAGCTGTCTTGGAGGGTGATGTGGCAGACTGGTGGTCACATGCCAAATGCATGGTGTGCCTATGAAGAGGCTGTGTGCTTGGCTAGCACTACTGACATGGCCTCTATATTCACATGCAGGCCTGTGTGGCACTATGCTTACATGGACTGGTGACCTGTCACATATGCTGATAGTGATGATGTGGCACAAGCTGCTGACTAGAAAGCTTACATGGCAAGATGATGTGGCTATGAGGGATGAGGTTGCCACGTGTCACCAAATTGACCAACTGTGGCTAACCTAGATCAACCATGGTTGGATTCACCCACCTTATGTGACCCATGGTTTAGGTAACCCAGGTTGGTTCGACCATTGATTAAACCATAGTTAAATAAACCAGCCCTATCTCTACATTGACCCAAGGTCAAATACACCTAACCATGGTTAATTGAACTTGAGTTAGGTTGAGCCTTATCTGTCACGTGTCTTTTTCCAAAGATTTGAGACCTTGGAGAAGCAGAAGAGAATGACGATGTTGATGAACGACGGGGACACGTTTTGGAGTTGCTATCGTGGTTGTTCAAGGATGGCTTTGGAGCGCAAGGAGCTAAGGAGTCATAAGACCCAACTAAAGGGCAAGACAGGCAGTTGGTGGATTGTTGCAGGGGCTCATGGGTGGAGGAGTAGCGTATGGAGGTGTGGAGGCCATCTGCTGGCTTTGTGTGTTGCATGGGGTCATCTCGTGGGCTCTTGTTGGAGCTGTGAAGGCATCATAGCCGGTCGATGAAGGCGTACAAGGCGTGTTTTTGCTCATTTGTTGTTTTTGCTCATTGAAGATGACTGTTGACTTGTCGATGGCTAATGAAGGCTGAAGCTTGGTTGAAGGAGATGTACACCTAGGCACTGGAGCTGAAAGTCTGTGGAGGCCATTGAAGGGCCATTTGGAAGGAGCTAGTCGTGCATACGAGAACCGTCCACATATGAGAACCATCTTCTACATGGCCCTCTTCATCCACAACGAGAACCGCCTTCAGTCGGCTATCTCAAAACACTCTCCTAGAGCTCCTGTCACCAAGATGTGTAGAAGAGTAGCGCGTGGGTCACAATGGAGGTCGTGAGCTACTAAAGCCTTGGATGAAGATACTGATGCAGTCGCCTAAGGCGCTACCTAGCATGTGGAGGCCGTGTGTTGGTCAGAGGAGCTTGTGTTGTAGAGACTTGGAGCCATCACCCATATGTGCTGTTGGTGTGGGGTTGTAGCAGAGCGGCTCATTGGTTGTAGGTTGGGTTGTGGAAGCCTTGTTGTCATTGATTTGTTGTAGTTGGAGATCACAGAGGTCGATGGTCATTGGAACTATGGAGTGTTGCTTCTCTGCTTGTCGGGAAGCCGTGGTGATCATTGAAGGCCATTGTTTGTTGCATGAGCAAGTATTGTGGAGGACGGGTGCTGTGAGCTGCTAGAGCATGGGAGCTGGTAGGAGCTTTTGGTGGTTGTCTGCATCTTAGTTGTAGAGGCAACTTCGGTACATAGAGGCTCTCAGGTATCACAAAGGTCTCTCTCTTTCTATGGCTTTCACAAACCTCTCCAAATCTCTCTCATAATGAAATGGATTCTTATCTTCCTCTCCCCTAAAGTGAAGAATACCCCAAAAAACAAAGACACAAGAAACTCAAAATAGAGTCTCTTTCTCATCGAATGCTCAAGAAAGAACCTCAATACAAAAATCAACACATCTATCTCTCCATATCTTGGAATTATGAGCTTCTTAAAGCGAATCAAAGAGGAGAATGAGCTCTACAAGAAGAGCTTGAGAAGATGATGAAGATGCCTCAAGGAGAGGGCTTGTGCCTTGACGAAAGCAAGGGCTTAACGCCTTGATGGAAGCAAAGTCTTGCACTTTCTTTGATGGAAATCTGTCTCAATGGAAGATGCCTCGCGAAAGGAGGAGGACTTGACACTCACAAAGGGAGTGTGAGCACCATAGGCTCTGATACCATGATAGCGGAAGTGAGAGAGGGAGAGAGAGAGAGGAGTGCACATGATATAGTTACATGTACACTAAGTGTGTTGAACATGAACATGAACATGAAGATATACATGTGAACCCCTTAGGGTTAGGGTTAGGGTTTGCCCCTATGCCCTATGTGGATAGTGCAATTTACACTATCTTTAATAGATTCTCATGTGGCATACCCCATGAATATAAGGGAAGAGGATATGGATACGGTTTGGAAACTCTTGAGCTCCACACCATAGCCACCCCCGCCCTCACAATCTGACACCATCCCTAGTACCATCCCTAATTACACTACCACTGGCACTGGGCAACCATCACAGCCATCCACCTCACAGCACATCACCATGGATATGCACCAGTAGTAGCCATCGACCAAGAGGGACCCAAAGACATGGCCACAACTACATGGTACAAGATCCTCAAGCCCATGCGCTTCTTAGACATGGAAGTGCCATATGAGGAGGAAGGCCAAGAAGAAGTGGATAGGAATATTGCTTATAACTTCTCAAAGTTTGATTTTCTGGAAGTTGGGTCATCCTTGGCTTTGGCAGTTCAAATGGAGGAGTACCTTCGCCTTGGTTCTTGATCCTATAGTTGTTGCCATGATGCATTTTTTCAAGGTGGTGATCATTTTGCTTCAAGACATACCTACATTAGACCCATCAGCAAGAGAAAATCATCAACGGCTCTAGGTGGAAATTATTTTCAACTTAAATAAGAGCCCCTTATTTGCTCAATTGATGTGAGTGTACATCTGTGTCCACCGCAATCTTCATGGTCATCATATTCAAACCTTTGAAGATATGTTTGAGACACATTTTTGGAAGTCTCTCCACCCATTTTGTCGGATCTCCCACATAACCTGCAATCGGTACCGAATAATGAACAATACTCTAACGTCAGACATCATGCACTAGACACAATCCATGGATGGATTGTGAACAGGAAGGGGGGCATGTTAACCCCCACAACGGTTAACAGTTCATATGTCATAATGACAAAGCAGAGATGTACGAGAGGGTGTGAGGATTAGCATATGCTATTTGGCTTGGAGCCGTATGGGCCCAAGTGTTGTTGTAATATGAGAATGAGAGAGCTACAAGAGAGTACAAGGGTTAGCCCTCCTTCAAAAGGTGGAATGTACTTAAGGCCAAAAGTTTGACTTCGGTCTTCATTGTGTACTTGCAACATTCAGAATAGAATCTCTCTCTTTCTCTACATTCTCTTCCTTGTGATTGCCACTATTCCCCTTCACCATTCTCTCCCTCCTCTCATCCTCATTCCCCTCTCTCATTCTCATTCCCGTCTTTCCCCCTTCTCCCTTCTCTCTCATGGAATCACTTGGACACAATCTGGTAGATGCTTGGGTGATACAAGTGCAAGGCTTGTGCATAAAAAGCTCCCACAAGGAGTTGCTTGGGAGTGGAGACTCTGATGGCATTATTCCAAGATCCTGATGACACGTGAGTCACCACTAGACTATACACGTGCGCCGGGTAAACCTTAATGCAGTGCATTTTTTCAACTGGCCTTTTTGGGCTTGGGAACTTTAGACATTTCTTGACATTTTGTGACCGAGTGGATGACTATGACTGGTTGATGTCAAGGCATGGGCCATTCATGCATGAAGCTTTGGTAGACATATGTGTTGTATCGCCCTTGTAGTAACTTTGAGCATGTAGTAAAGTCATTGAAACCCAGTAGAATTTGTGTTGGTGCCTAGGTCATGCATGGTGGGCTCTTTTCCTTTCTTTGGGGTGGAACCTTGGTGGTTGATCTTGCTGGGGTGTTGACAAGATGTGGCCTTATGGCCAAGCCTATGGAGCTAGTTCCTAGTCCTTTTTCCTCGAGACTTGCTTGGTTCATGGTTGCCTTAGCTGCGATGGAGCATTCAGAGGGAGTAGAATTATTGTTAGGTACTCTAGGTGCTGGATGTGTTGGGGTCGCTGCAATGGTAGGATGTGCTTCTTGTTTTGATCCTTATGCCATAGAGGCACTATTGAGGTTTGTCCACCATTGGTTAGGGTTGCTATTCTTTCACACGAGTTTATCTAGCAGTTAATGTGGAAGCACCACCTTTGGCCCAAAAGGACCTATTCATTGATTATACCTATGGACATTACATAGATGTAGCTCCTTATTGTATGGTTATTTGCACTAAATTTGAGGTCTACAAAACCAATTGCATGCATACCTTAATCGTTAATGGCATGTATTTTGGCAGCATTGGTGGGTCTAAGGAGTACCTCTATTAGTTGTTCCCATACCTTTTGTGAGATGAAGTTGTGGCTTGCCCCCAAGTCCACTGACTCTACTTTGGAATGTAAAGCTTGCCCGTTGGCCTATAATTGAACCGGCAACTTAGTAGGATCAATTGTTAGTTCACCCAGATCACCCTCCTATCCCTTGGAAATCGTCATTAGTCTTTTTGCTTAAGTTTAGCACATCTGCGGGCTTCCTTGATCCCTTGTATTTTCGTGCGAGCAACCTCTTTCTTAGCTCTGTCTCTTGATGGATGGTCTAGAGGGTTTGTTGGGCTAGAGGACCATCGTAATGCTTAAGATTGCTCCCATTGATAAAGCCATCCATTTTGACCTCATCAAGGGTCGCAATGCGACATGTGCCCCATGGTGTGATCTCTACAACCCGATATAGACCCATACCATGATACTTCAATTTTTGCTTAGTGTACTTTACACTATATAATAATGCAAGGTGGCATTTGCTAAGGTCCTTATTCTTAAGGTTGCAATCAAACCAACATTTCCTATGGACTTTTTCAACCTTCATGCCATAAACCACTCTAAGTGTGGTCTCATCAAGATTTTCAAGTTTGATTAGCCTCTCAAGGATGGCTTCGTTGGACATTCTTTCTTGAATTGCCACCTTAGGCATGGTACTATTGTGAGAAAGAGAGAGTGAGAGAGCAAAAGAGCTGAACATCAAATTGCAATAGATGAAGTGACTGAATACAAGAAGAGGGAAAGGTTTTGTCTAAGTGACAAAACCTTATCCTTCACTAACCGTAGTTAGTGAACTAGCTATGGTTAGGGGGAAAAACCTCTAAGGAGGGAAAAGTGCCCCTAACCTACTTATTACATTACATTGGTCACTGCTAGAATATAATAATAATTCTAACACCCCCTTGCAGTGCCAATGTCATGTACAAGGAAATGATCAATCACCAAAAGGAGATAAGTTCAGGGCACTACAAAATGCCTCAAACTTTTCACGTGGAAGTGCTTTGGTGAAGATGTCTGCAACATTGTCATGTGTTGACACATAGATCATACTGATCTCTCCTGCATGCAACTTCTCTTTGACATAGTGATAGTGAACCTCAATGTGCTTCGTGCGAGCATGAAACACATGATTCTTTGCCACTGCTATAGCACTCTGACTATTAGTGAGAATCGGAGAAGGACCCTCCAATGAAAGATGAAGATCAGCAAACAAACAACGTAGCCAAACACATTCAACTGTCGCTGTGAAAGCTGCCCTGTACTCAGCTTCACATGAGGAGGTAGCCACTGTAGATTGTTTCTTGCTCAACCAAGAAATGCAAGCATGTCCTAGAAAGAAACAATTCCCACTGGTGGACTGCCTAGTATCATAGTCTCTAGCCCAATCTGAGTCACTGTAAGGATGCATCTGCAAGTCACCCCCCCTGGGAAACATCAAGCCAAAAGACTTTGTCCTTGCAAGTAACGGAAGATGCGTTTTACAGCCTGCCAATGCATAATCTTTGGGCTGTGCATATACTTGCTCACCTAAGAAACTGAAAACTGAGTATCAGATCTTGTATTATAGAGATAAATGAGGCATCCAACAGCCTGGTTATAGAGTGTGACATCAATTGATTCACCTGCATCATGCATTGTAAGCTTCAGCCCCGGCTCCATGGGAGTGGACATAGGCTTGCAATCATGCATGCTCCATGCATGTTGGTCCAAGAGTTTTTGAACATACTTGGACCGAGACATAACAATGCCACGTTTCTCTTGAATAAACTGGATCCCCAAAAAGAAATGTAACAAGCGCAAGTTTGACATATCAAATGTAGCTTTTAATTGGACTTTGAAATCTGCAATTACTTCCTCATTTGATCCGGTGAGCAAGATGTCATCTACATAAAGAATGATGACCAAAATATCCCCCCCATCCTTCTTGATGTAGAGGGTGCTCTCAATTGGACTATTGTGCAGCCCCTTGCTGGTTAGAAAGGCATCAATTTTGGCATACCATGCACATGGGGCTTGTTTCAGCCCATACAAAGCTTTATTCAGCTTGGATACCTGATGTGCATTTCCTGAAATTTCAAAGCCCAGAGGTTGTTTGACATAAACCTCTTCCAACAAGTCTCCATTAAGGAAAGCTATTTTAATGTCCAACTGATGAACATTCCAATCAAAATTTGCAGCCATTGCTATAACTGACATGATGGTGGTCATTTTGGATGTAGGAGCAAAAGTCTCCTCATAATCTATGCCCTTTTTCTGAGCATATCCTTTTGCAACCAGCCTTGCCTTGTACCGATCAATGGATCCATCTGGCTTTCTTTTGACTTTGAAAACCCAACGTGTACCTATGGCATTCTTACCTGGTGGCAAATCCACGACATCCCAAGTCTGATTTTTATGAATGGACTTCAATTCATCGTGCATGGCATTCATCCAATGCACATTATCCTTTGCTTCTTCAAATGTTTTAGGCTCCTCCTCATCAAGAAGATACTTGCATAAGTTGATTCAACTGAAAGAGCCCCCCCCATGTGCCTTACTGCACTACGAGTTCTGCTAGGCAATGGAGCTTCAAGCTTACTCTCTCTGAGAGTTTGAAGCAACCAATGCAGGACTGTTTTGGCTACGTGTATCTCTTGAATTTCTTGCATGACAACTTCATCCACACCTTGAGGTTGTACTAATTCAGCTGGGGGCTGAATCTGTACATGTGGATCTGGTGGAGGTTGCTGTAAATTCTGAGTTTCAGCGGGGGAACCAAATGCTATAGGAAGCATCCCCTCAAACACATCATCTGAAGAGGTTGGAATCTGAAATTCAGCATGTGTATGTGCAGAATTTTCAGAGAATATAACATCTCTACTAACAAAAATCTTGCGTGTACCAGGATTGTAGAGATGATAGCCTCTGCTTTGTGAACTATATCCCACAAAAATGCATTTGAGTGCCTTATCTGACAACTTGTGTCCGAACTCCACAGGCACGTGGACATATGCAAGACAACCAAAAACTCTGAAATGGTCCACTGAAGGCTTTCTCCCATGCCATGCCTCATAGGAAGTGATTGTCTTCAAAGCCTTTGTAGGAGGCCGATTTGAAATATAGTTGGCACACATGAGGCCTTCCAGCCAAAACCTGTGAGGCAACTTCTTACTTGTGAGCATGCATCTGTCCATTTTCATGGTGGTACGATTCTTCAGCTCAACTTTGCCATTCTGTTGAGGTGTAAGCCTCACTGTAAGCTAATGCATGATGCCTTTTTCTTTCAAAAATGTCTCAAATTCATGAGACATATACTCCCCCCCTCGATTTGTTCGAAGTGTCTGCACCTTGAGTCCTGTCTCATTCTCAACCATAGCCACAAAGTGGTTGAAATGCATAAACACTTCTGATTTTGCCTTGAGACCATAGACCCAAGTGTAGTTGGTAAAGTCATCTATGAATGTAACAAAATAGAGATAACCCCCAAAAGCAGGTGTCCTTATGGGACCGTAGACATCACTGTGAATAAGCTGTAATTTTCGTGTAGCTTTCACTGCACCATCCTTTTTGAAGGGAAGTCTATGCATTTTGCCAAGAATGCAGCCTTCACATACATGAGGAGGAGGCGACTCCAAGGGAGGCAATGCATCAACCATATCATGCCTCTGAAGTGTCATTAAGCTACCATAGTTCATGTGCCCATACCTGGCATGCCATAACTCCGCATTCTGCATCACAGCAGTGGGAGTACTAATTGATAATGCAAGATGGGATCTTTTTTTATATAGATCAAGCTGAAAAAGACCCCGATACAAAGTGCTAGACAACATCAAAGCATAGTCATTTTCTTTGTCTCTGACTGCACACTTGTCATCATAAAAAACAACCTGAAATCCTCCTCTATTGAGTGAGGACACTGAAAGCAAATTCTTCTTTATCCCTGGCACTTAGAGTACATCTGAAATTCTGAAATCTGTGCCATCAGTGGATGTGAGAATAATGTCTCCCACTCCACACACTGAATAAGAACAATTATTCGCACAAGTTACCTTCTTCTTGGTGGGTGAAGAATGCAGAGTTACAAACAGACTCTTCTTGGAAGTGATGTGCTTTGAAGCACCACTGTCAAAATACCAAGTATGAAGTGTCTCATCAATACTAAAGGAGCATTCATCCTTTGAAGGATCATAACTGCAAGTCAAGAAAGCATATGGGTCATCATCATTAGTGGCTGTAATATCAGAACTACCCAGTGAAAAATTTGAAGTGCAAGACAGAAAGGCATAGTGCTCTTCAACCAAGTTGGCTGCAACATCTCCTCCATCATGAGAATGTGGAACTGATGCATCTGATACAGCCATATCGGAATCCCTTTTCTTCTCCTTGGCTATGCGCTTTTTGCACTCTCCAATATAATGACTTGGCTTTTTCTTCTTATTCAATACTAAAGGAGCATTCATCCTTTGAAGGATCATAACTGCAAGTCAAGAAAGCATATGGGTCATCATCATTAGTGGCTGTAATATCAGAACTACCCATTGAAAAATTTGAAGTGCAAGATAGAAAGGCATAGTGCGCTTCAACCAAGTTGGCTGCAACATCTCCTCCATCATGAGGATGTGGAACTGATGCATCTGATACAGCCATACCGGAATCCCTTTTCTTCTCTTTGGCTATGCGCTTTTTGCACTCTCCAATATAATGACTTGGCTTTTTCTTCTTATTTGTATCACCCTTTGCCTTATAAGAAGGCTGTCTAGAATCAGCTTTATGCTGATGTGTGGGCTAATTGGAATGTGGCTCTTGCTGCCCTTTGCCCTTGGGCTTGAATTTGGAGAGCATAGCATGCTCGCCAGCCTGGGTTGCCATATTTCTGCGAGTTTGTTCCTCCTACAACAGAAGTCCTACCAACTCGTGAAAGGAGAGAGGATTGCTGCCCCCCCTCAATGACAAATTTAGCA
The DNA here is from genome assembly GCF_047967505.1 of Dipteris shenzhenensis. NCBI lineage: Eukaryota > Viridiplantae > Streptophyta > Polypodiopsida > Gleicheniales > Dipteridaceae > Dipteris > Dipteris shenzhenensis. The sequence goes on from NC_141613.1 coordinate 28,026,017, forward strand.
AGGTGTGGAAACCGAGATAGGACTCAAGAAGAGAGTTCAGAGTGGTGGTGATCATCTCTGAATCCGGAATGACTTCATCAATATTCAGCAATTGTTCCCTAAGGTCCTGAAGCTTTGTGAGGTGAGAATTCATGGAATCTCCCTCCTCCATATGTGTATGGGAAATTTCTCGCTTCAGAAAGGAAACCCTGGCATCATTTTTTGGTGCAAACATGCTCTCTAGTATTTCCCAAGCTACCATAGATGTCTTGCATGACCTAATATGAGGTATAATGAACCTCTTGATAGAAAGAGAAATTATTGAAAGAGCTTGTGCATCTCTAGAGTCCCATCTTTTCTGTTCTGTTGTGGGAGCTCCTGGAGCGGCTGCTCCAACCACCTGTGCTGCATTTATACCTCTACCCCTGCCTCCAGCTGTAGGAGTGATAGGTGTAGTAGCTGTATCTGGTCTTGCTTCATCCCCATTGACATAATCCCAAAGATGTATGCCAACCAAAATATTGCGAACCATGAAACTCCACAAGGAGTAGTTGGTGCCATCCAACTTATCCTCCTGTGTGAGAACCCCGAACATCTCATTGGAGTTGTTTTGAGCCATTTATACCAGAAAATATAAAAAAATACAGCAGACTGACCAACTGAAATCCCTTCCTGGAATATAAAATGCACAAGTAAAATCTGCAAAGAAAAATCTACCCACAGTGACAAATATTGTCACATCTTTGTCAAAGGCTCATAATGCACTTTAATTATCCTGCAAATGCTCTCCAATGTCACTCAAAAATAGTCCAAAATTGCCTGCAATAGTCCCAAAATGATTGTACACTGCCAAATTGCATCAGAATGCCAAAAGCCCCAAATTTTTCAAGGAAATTGCATCCAAATGAGGGTAAATTGCCTGACAGCCCCAAAAATGCAGAGATTGCTGTGTAAAGCAAAAAGCCCCAAATTTTTGCAAAAATTGCAACAAAAAAAGGGGCAAATTGACTGAAAGCCCCAATTTGCAATTTCTATGCAAAAGGAATAAATTCTACTGCCAATGGAAATTCCCAAGTGCTCAAATATGACTGAAATTGAGTCCAAAAAACAACCGCAAAGCTCCCAAATTGCTCTTCTTTGCAATGTCTGCCCGAAAATTGCACAAGAGCACTTCAAAAAATGCAATGTGTCTGCAAAGATCTCAAAAGCCCCAATCTCTCTGCAAAGAGAAGAACCTGTAAAGCAAAAACCTGCAAAGTAATCCTGCAAGGAAAACTTGCACAAAGTGCGGACACCAACGAAAGGTACAAGGGCCTGAAAGATGTACGAAAATCCATACTGTGTACGGATTTGCAACAACAGTACGGACTGCTGATGTACAACTGTACGGATGACTGACAGTTTGTACGATTGTACGGTAGATACGTATGGCGCAGATACCAGTACGGAGCAAGTGGTATGGCGCAGATACCTATACAGACAACAGAAGCAGGTATGGCGTAGCTTGTACGAAATGCGTACGGACGATGTACATATAGATTGACAATGTGTTTACGGACGGAGTGTCGCATGCAGTATGAAAGTTCGTACGTTGTACGGATGGGATGCAGACTGTATGGCTCATGTACGCTGTACGGATGTACGGACGGGACATGTACATAACGGTACGGAAGGCTGTCAGTTGTACGACAGTCGTGTTGTCAGTTGTACGACACTCGTACAATGAAGGTACTTCGCAGGTACGATGAATGTATTGGCTGGAGCTTCGACGCTAGTGCGGGCGTACGGACAACAGCGTGGGCTGCTGTATATCTGTATGGAAGAGCTTGTGGGCAAGGAGCAGGGAGCTGGATAGGAAGCTAGGAGTAGGGTCTTACTGCTCTGATACCAAATGTGAGAAAGAGAGAGTGAGAGAGCAAAAGAGCTGAACGTCGATTGCAATAGATGAAGTGACTGAATACAAGAAGAGGGAAAGGTTTTGTCTAAGTGACAAAACCTTATCCTTCACTAACCGTAGTTAGTGAACTAACTGTAGTTAGGAGAAAAAACCTCTAAGGAGGGAAAAGTGCCCCTAACCTACTTAGTACATTACATTGGTCACTGCTAGAATATAATAATAATTCTAACAACTATGAAAGACATTGGCTTCACTGCCTCTACCCTGAAGGCAAGGCTAAATAGGTTGCAATTAGTTGCAACTTTGTATGCAGTGATATGCCCATAATGAAGTGGTGAGCTTGTGATGCAAGTCATAGTGTTACTTGTTAGAGCTCTTGGCTTGGTTGTTCGTTAGTAAACGGTTGATTTCTGCTGCACTATTAGAAAGTCCCTCATAGGAATTTGTATGGTTTCATTAATGAAGTGAGTCCATCAATCGTTGCTAACAATTTCTTGATACTTTCATATAATAATTTAGCCATTGTCCGAGCATCGGATTTGGCTTCTGCCTACTTAGTGTAGTAGTGGGTTGCCATGATGATATATCGGGCTTGTGTCCCTTTTGCAGGTGGACTATATCATCGGGCTTGAGTCCCTTTTGCAGGTGGACTGATAGGTCCAATAAAATTGATGCCCCATTTCTCAAATGTTGCATATATGGTTAATCATCCACTCAATCTTCCCTGTATCGTTCCAATGTGTCTTGGAAGAGACAATCATCATCCACTCAATCGGAAGAGACGATCATCATCCACTCAATCTTCTCTGTATCGTTCCAATTTTATCAGATGTCTCCGAAGAGAGAATCATCCACTCAATAGATGGAAGCTGAATATGATTCTTTAATCTCTAAAGGTACATGGGTTCTTACTAAAGTACCTCCTAGTCATAATCCTATCAAATGCAAGTGGGTTTATAAAACCAAAACCAAAACCAAAGACGATGGTCATTTTGACAAGTTTAAAGCTCGTCTGGTTGCAAAAGGATACTCACAAATTGCAAGAGTTAATTATCATGATACATTTTTGTTAGATATCAATGCTCCACTCTCATGTAACTACGCGGGAACTAGCTAACTCTACTTGTAAGCCCCCCATATGAGGAGAAGGCATTTGAGTAGCTCGGTTATCCGGTAGGTCCTGGTTTGGACACCAAATGGGGGCCATGTGTGGCCTAATGGCTGGACGACTTCAAATAGAGTTGGCACACTGCCAACTAGGCTACATGCAAGTGTGGGAAGACATCCCATGACTGACCGCACTGAGGGTAGGTGACCGTGAGGGAGCTGGAGCTCCTAGGTGATGCTCTACAACCTCCCATCTCTACAACTTCCGACTTCATGGAGAACTATCTCCCACTCTGAGGCAGGAGCTTCTTCCCTGCTTTAGAAGCAGCATGGCCACCCCTGGAATGGACTCTTCGCTAACTATGCAGGAGCCTTCTCTTCCTCTACGTCTTCTCGATTCAGAAGCTGCAACCAGCAAACCAAAGCCGATGCTGGACAAACATCCTCCCGAGTGGTTTCATACGACAACAGCAAAGGTTAATGTATGACGCATTTGTGTCGTTGTATTGAATCTTCGTAGATTTCTGGTTGTGCTTTCTAGCTGATCATGGCTGGGTATTACAGAGAAGGGGCAAATATTTAGCCTGCGTGCACGCGAGATCAAAGGAGGCCGTTTTGATCAACGAGTCCCTAAATCTTCCAGCAACTCGGGACACGCAACGTTTTCGCTGGTTGTAAATCAAACCTGTTTGAATGTTTCACCTCTTGAGTTGTGGATTTGTAACAGGATCTGATGATATCCTCAAATTGTCTGAATTATTAGGGCGCCTAGCAGTTATCAAACTTTTGAATCTATATGCGGATTGAGCGAAATGCAGAACGCTGTAGAGCGAGTTGAATCCCCTTGTTCTGTTGACCCGTTGTGTAATCAAGAAACGCCAGTATCACGAGACATAATTTACAATCTCCTACAAGAATGCAAAAAAACGCACGACTTTGCAGCTAGCCGGCGAGTGCATTCCCTTATGGTGGGCAGTGGACTGGATTCGGTGGCAGTCTTAGGAAACCATCTTATCCGCCTGTTTGCCTCATGCGGAAAGTTGGAGGAGGCAAAGCTAGTGTTTTACAAGGTTGCAAAACCAAGTGTTTACACATGGCATGCGATTATTTCTGCACATGTGACACATGGCGAAGGTGAGAAGGCTCTTCTGTTGTATTATAAAATGCAAAAGGGGGCCGTAGAACCTGACAAAGTTATAATTTCTTGCATTCTGAAAGCATGCGGCACGATTGGCAGTTTAGCACAAGGCAAACTAATACATGATGAGGCTATCAGACGTGGGTTCCAATCAGACACAGTAGTTGGTACGACCCTCGTCGACATGTACGCCAAATGTGATAGCCTGGAGGAGGCCCGCAAAGTGTTCGATGATTTACCAAATAGAGATGCAATATTATGGTGCACTATGATTGCAGGATACGCCCAGCACGGGGATGGTGCTAGTGCTCTCCAACTTTTTTTGAGAATGCGACAGGAAGGCATAACGTTGGACAGCTTTTTGCTGTCTTCCATCTTGCGAGCATTTGGCAATATAGAAGTTATAGGGCAGGGCAAATTGATACATGACCAGATTGTGGTCGAGGGTCTTGAAATAGACGTGGCTATTGGGAATGCCCTCATTGACATGTATGCCAAATGTGGGAATGTAGAGGTTGCTCGCAAAGTTTTCAATGACTTGGGGACTCCAGATGTGGTCTCATGGAATACAATGATAACAGGATATGCTCATTATGGTCATGCTTTGGGTGCCCTTGACCTTTTTGAGAAAATGCAACTGGAGGGCATAAAGCCAGACAAAGTCACATTTCTGTGCATTTTGAAAGCTTGCAAGGCCCCAGCGTTCTTAGGTCCAGGCAGGTCCATACATGAACAGGTCATCAACAGGGGACTTGAATTAGACCTGGCAGTGGGAAGTTCCCTTGTTGATATGTATGCCAAATGTGGAACCATGGAGGAAGCGTACACAGTGTTCGACAAACTGCCGAATCGCGACAGGATGTCATGGAATGCCATGATTGCAGGATACGCCCATCAAGGCCATGGTTTGATTGCTCTTGAGCTTGTAGATAAAATGAAACAGGAGGACATAAATCCAGACAAAGTAACCTTCCTGTGCACCATGAAGGCGTGTGGCAGCTTAGGGGTCCTAGACAAGGGCAAGCTGGTGCATGAGCAGATCCAGAGAAGTGGACTTGAATCGGACATGGCCATCAAGAATGCCCTCATTGACATGTATGCAAAATGTGGGAGCCTGGAGGAGGCTCAGAAAATATTTGATGGCTTGCTTGAGAGGGATAAGGTGTCATGGGGTGCGATGATTTCTGGATATGTTCAGCAGGGGCAGAGTCTGTCCGCACTTGAACTTTTTGAGAAAATGCAGGTGGAGGGTATAAAGCCAGACCAAATCACACTGTCTTGCATTTTGAAAGCGTATAGCAGCATAGGATTGATAGATCAGGGTGAGCTGATACATGACCAGATCGTCAGAAGTGAAATTGAGATAGATGCAGTTGTTGGGAGTACTCTGGTTGATATGTATGCCAAGGCTGGGAGGCTGGAGGATGCCCGGAAAGTGTTTGATGAAACACAGAATCAAAATGTAACATTGTGGCATGTCATGATTGCCAGATATGCCCAGTATGGGCATTGTCTTGCTGCTTTTGAACTCTTTGAAAAAATGCAACATGAGGGCATGAAACCAGATGATGTCCTGTTTTCATGCATTTTGAAAGCATGTGGCAGCATGAGAGCCTTGGAACAGGGCAAGTTGATACATGCACAGGTCATGAAAAGCGGGCGCCAATCAGATACTGTTATTGGGAACACCCTCATAGACATGTATGTGAAATGTGGAAGACTGGAGAAGGCATATACAATTTTTGATGGATTGCTAAACCGAAATGCAAGGTCATGGGGTACAATAATTATGGGATATGCACAACATGGAAAGGGAATAGCTGCTCTTGATCTTTTCCATAAAATGCAAGATGAAGGCACACAGCCAGATGAAGTCACTTTTTCGTGCACATTGAAAGCATGTGGTGATTTAGTGGCCTTAGGGCAGGGCAAGTTGATACACGCTCAGATCATCAACCATGGACTGGAGACCAATGTTGTGGTTGGAACTGCCCTTATTGACATGTATGCAAAATGTGTGTGTGTGGAGGCCGCTCGCAAATTGTTTGACAAATCTCCGAATCAAGATGTGGTGTTCTGGAATGCAATGATTGTAGGATATGCTCAGCAAGGGCTTGATTTGCCTGCTCTACAACTTTTCCAGAAAATGAGCGAGGAGGGCCTCATGCCAGACACAGTCACACTTTCTAGCATTTTGAAAGTATGTGGTCACATTGGAGCAATAGAGCAGGGTAAATACTTACATGACCAGGTCATGGCATCTGCCTTGCAACCAGACATTGTTGTTGGGACGAGTCTGGTTGACATGTATTGCAAATGTGGGAGCCTGGAGGAGGCACGCAGGGTTTTTGAAGGATTGCCAAATCGAGATATTGTGTCATGGAGTGCAATGATAGCAGGATATGCTCTACACGGAATGAGTGAGCTAGCTGCACAATCTCTCGTCGACTTGCAACAACAGGGCTTGAAACCAGATACTACCATTTTTACTTCAGTCCTTGCAGCTTGTGCTCGTGCTGGCAAAGTAGAGGAAGGCTACCGGATTTTTAAATCTATGACAGAAGATCATGGCATTATCAGAAGTATCGAGCACTTCAACTGTGTGATTGACCTTCTTGGCCATGTAGGAGATTTGACTGAGGCTGAAGAGGTACTGGAGATCATGCCATTCATGCCTGATATTAGTGGGTGGATGTCTTTGCTTACTGCCTGCAGAACATACTGCAAGGTGGAGCTGGGAAGGCGTTGTTTTGCTCAAGTTGTCCATTTGGATCCACACACTGCTACTGGGTATGTGCTTATGTCAAACATCTATGCTGATGCTCACATGTGGCAAAGCGTTCATGAAGTAGAAGAGCTGAGAAAAAGTATGGGGGCGTGGAAGAAGCCTGGAAGGGCATGGATTGAAGTCAACAAGTCTATACATGAATTTATTGTAGGTGACAAAAAACATGTACAGAGTGATAAGATATATGATAAACTAAAAAACTTAAGAAAGCAAATGGAGGAGGAAGGGTATGTTCCCCAATTAAACCTGGTGTTGAAGCCAATGACAGATGAAGATAAGGAAGATGCATTGTGTGGACACTGCGAAAAACTGGCCATAGCTTTTGGGCTTCTTAATACGTCAGGAGGCACAACTATAAGAATCAGTAAGAATATTCGAATGTGTCTAGACTGCCACAATGCAAGTAAAATTATCTCAAAAATTGAAAAGCGACAGATTATAATAAGTGATATTTACCGCATTCATCACTTCCAAAATGGAATATGCTCATGTGGGGATTTATACTAATGGATGGCTAAGTGTGTTCTCTAGTCCAATTTCTTCTTTACTGTCCTGACTTCTGCATATTGATTTGATTTTTTGTAGTATCAGGACACTAGAGATGATAACATACAACAAACGTTAAGGAGGCCGCTAATTTATGGTAGGATTATTATTCTACATCCTGTCATTCCGTGCAAGTCTTCGTGACACCAGAAATGTAAAGATGCATGTGAGCCTTAGAAACAAAATCACCTATTATATCATATTTAGATTGTCAAGAGTTTCTGAAAAGAAAAAGAATACTGAAGCAGAGTTGATGCTAAAACATATATGAGTTTTGTTCCTCCTGCTTATGGATCCTTCCATTGTTGATGCTTCTTAGGTAGTTCTCTTCTGAAAAGAGAGATATTTCTAAGGCCCTAGTTTAAATTCTTCAGCATCATCCAAAAAGACCACCAATGACTGAGCATTATACACACCTATTACTTTTTACTTTAGTCCTCATTGATTGTCATGTACTTGGAAGAGATAGCCCCAGTTATGAAGAAGTTGCAGGCAGATTTGGATTGGACACTCCTAGACCTAACCATGGGAAATGCAATGTAGAGTTCTAAATGCAAGCTAAGAGGAGCTTATTAACCTTAGTGAATTGACTGGTGCGTCTCTCTTAAACACATTAAAATACTAGCATGAATAGGCTTATGTGGCTAACCTAGACTTTTTGCATATTGAGAAGGTAGTTCATTATATTTATATCTTTTGGCTCTTTTGTTTTGATTTAACTTGGACATTCCAGCTCTTCCCTAAGCCTTGGGATCCTTTTTCATGTGCCATTCTCACACGGGAATTTATGCCATACCCTAGTTTCAGTTGTTATCCCTGAATTGGCACCTAATATTCTTACTTTCTACTGTATTCACTCTATGTTCTTGTTGTCTTTTGTCTTACATTTAATGTGTTCTTTGGGTACATGATAGTTTTGGTATGAGAGGGATCGAGGGTTTACTGTTGGAATTCTAACTCAGAAATTGGAGCAGGAGTATATGTCATAGTAGCTAGTCCCTGCTATGCATGATGGAGTTTATGGTTTTCAACCTTGTGAGTGACTATCATGAGATTGAAACTGCACTATGTTGTGTTTTTAGAGGATGAGTTTGGGAATGTTCCTGGATTCATCTAGGTATATACAAAGTTTTATCGCCTGAGTTGGTCTAATTTGAGGGATTTTGTCGAGTGTCACCTATGGGAAGGTCTTCTCCGAAGTAATCTATTTCTAACTTGACATCAGAGTGATTGCTGAAGTTAGAGGATCAAGATTCTGCAGAGTTTTCATACTCGTGAAGTTTTCTGCAAGAAAAGTGAATCTCAAAGACCTACAAAGGTGGAAAGTGGCAGGCTGATGGTTAAGGTGCCAGTTTGAGATTTCAGGACTACCAGAAGTCACACACATCAGTCTTCAATTGTGGAGTTAAGAATCAAGGGAAAGTTGGTGGCTAAGGGGTTGCTTCTGTCTAGCTGTACGAATTTTGGCACAAAATTGAGATTAAAATTGAGATTCGCCTTGCTTAGGTGTGTCGTCGTGGGGTTGCAGGGGTCCTTTTGGTTGCCTACTACTCTCAAAGTCCTCAAGAAACAAAAAATCAGAGTACAACTTGGTTGGCTGTGACTAAAGTTTAAGATTCTATACCTTTCTCTGCAGGATACTTTCCCAAACCATTCACAATGAACTTAGACGTGATCTCAGAAGAAAATCTGTGGGGAAGGACGGGAATGTTTTCTTGATAAAAGTTCCATGACAACTGGTGGTTGTATTCGGCAATTTACATGATGAATTTGTCTAGGATCCTCCAATCAAGAACATCTTCAAGCCTTCAAACCCGGGCAAACACTTCTTTGGCATGAGATCTCAAATCTGATAACTTTAATGTTCCTGCCCTCACAAGCTGACACAAGCTGCCAATTGTTCACAGTGACTTGCATTTTGGTGTTATCTAGAGGACAATCCTAAGCAAGTGGAGAGTCCCTCTGCTTCTCAAAATTGAATGCTAGAAATATTGATGGAACAAAAGCAAATGAGAAAAGAAGAAAGAAAGACCAGATGAAGAAAAAGGATTTCAACAGGAAGACAGGAAGATGCAGCATTAGAAGATGTCTACAAAGATGGTTAAAGGGAATGCTAGTGATAAAAAAAATGCATATTTGCACCTAATACGTCCCTTAGAAATTGGTGACCTAAAATTTTCTCACCCAATCACAAGAATTGAGGACATATTGCTCTTAGGATGTCGGGTCAGAAGAGTGAGCTGAGCTCCCTGGCCGCTCCTGCTGCCCACCCTGCCCGCCTTCTCCCTCCCGCTGCCCACCCTGCCGCTGCCTCCTCTCCGCCCCTGCCTCGCTGCTGCCTCCTCTCCACCCTTCCGCCCCCACCTCTGCCCCCACTCCTCTTCGCTTCCTCTCCGCCCTTCCGCCATCCCTTGCCTCCGCCTCCTCTTTGCCCTTCCGCCGTCCTCTCCCTCGCCTCTGCCTCCTCTCCGCCTTCACCCCGGCTTCTTGACTCCACCTCCTCCTCCCTCCCCGCCTCCACTTCACTGCCTCCCTACCTCCTTCCTGCCTTTACACCGCTCCGTCTCCATCTCCATCTCTGCCCCTTTTTGCCGCCTCCACCTCCTCCCCCACCTCCCCCACCTCCTCCTTCCTGTCCTCTTTGCACCCCCTCCCTGTTGCTTTCTCCGCCTCGCCTCTTCACACTGCCCTCCCGCCTCCTTCCTTTTCCGCCTCTTTTCTTCACCTCCTCCCCCTCGCCTTTACCATCATCCCTCGCCCCACCTCCTCTCCGCCTCTTCTTTTCCTTCTCTCCTTCACTTGCAGCAGGAGCATTAGGAGGAAGATCTTGGTGGTGACCTTTGGTCTGGCCAGAGGCGCTCTATGGCAGCACCCTTGAATCACACAACCGTTAAGGTTCTTCTCTCTCCAGCCGACAAATAACAGATACATCAAGCAATTCAGTCCCTCCAGGACAAGGCGATTGTGGGCAGAATTATGGGCCTCACACCCACAAGGCGACAGGTGCGAGAGTGGATCCAGGCGAGCCTGACACTAAAGCGTGACCACATTCAGTAGGTCACCATCTATGGAAGAGGCATCTTCCTCATCTAGATGAGCTCCCCCGATACTACCTTGACACTTGTGGAGCAGAGCCCCATCCTCCTTGGCCCGCATTTGGTGTACCTCTTTCCTTGGTACCATGGCTTTACAGTGGAGGACATGCACACGACACACCATGTTTCCCGTTTTTCGGTCACGCTCCGCTTCCCAGGGCTCCTAAAGGAGTACCAAGCCATCCTCTCCTCCATTGGTCAGGCATTTGGCACCGTGCTCGAGTCTCCTCCAGATTCGGCCGTATCAGTGGTAGGAGATGACGGGGTCTCCAGGATTAGATTGGTGGCTGAGAGCCCAGAGTTCCTCCCACAGTTGATTCTCCTAGAGACCCTTGAAGGGGGTACACTTCGCTAGCGAGTGGAGATTTCTGGGTTACCAGGCCAATGTCTTCGTTGTAGACAGATGGGTCACCTAGCCAGAGATTGCCCCCATGGCCAAGGCCAAGCGCCTCCCCTCCCGTCCCCGCAGAGTAGGCCGAGTCAATAGGCCAGAGCCCAGCACCCTCCCAAACAGGAGTAGCAGGAGTCTCAGACCCCCTAGGTGACCCCCTTAGAAGGGGACTGGACCCAGGTTAAAAAGAAAAAGAAACCAAGCAAACATGCCCATAAGTGCCGCAGGTAGAGGGCCAGACGCAGAGAGAGAGACAAGGTTTTTCGAGAGGCACCTAAGGAGCAGCAACTGTAGGAGCCCTTATGTGGAGACCCACCTCCCCTAGCGGAAGGGGCCACTTCCCAGCCAGATGATCCTCCCGTATTGTTTGCATCCACCCTTGCATCAGCAGCGAGTCCCACGAGCTCTTGATGTCAAATGGCGGAAGCTGCGGACGTTAGCCCATTGGTAGCGGTGACTGAGGAGCGGATACAAAGCCGCGGCGAGCCTATGGTCGCTTCTACTCCCCCCCGCTGGCAGCGGCGGCTGAGGAGGAGCGGATACAAAGCCCCGACGAGCCTGTGGTCGCCCTTACTCCCCCCTTCCCTCCTCCCCCTCCCTCTCCCTCTCCCTCTCCACTCCCCCCCCCCCCCTCCTGGATTCCCCTCGCCCCCTCCCCCCCCCCCCCCCTCGCCCCTCTTGCTATGATGACCCTCACCATCCCCCCCCCTCCCTCCACATCCCTCCCTCCCTCCCCCCTCCCCCTCTGCCCCCCTCTCCACCTCCTTAGTAGGTTCTTCAGCCTCCCTCCCCTCCCTGCCTCCACACCCCTGCAAGCGGGCAATGACGTCTCCTTTTGCTTCCTCACCCGCAACATCCGGTCCATTTGGGGAGGGAGCCAGAGGGAAGGGGCTCGTCCTCCCGGTTAGCAACTCCACTGGGCTTCCCTTATCGCGGGACTTCTAGAGATTGGGACCTTGAAATTATCTGGAGATTCCGGACTCTTACCCTTTATCGCCGTTGGAGGTAACGCTTCCCTAACGCTTGTGGTCTTGCAGCTCCAAAAAGGGGGTTCGATTCGTGTAGTGGACTCCTAGACACACCTCATTTGGAGATTCCAGTTCACCTCCATAAGGTTGGAGAAGTGCTCCCCAGTGGTGTTTGATGCTATCATGGGAGATCAGATTTCACGCATGATGGATGAGTGGATGGGGCGACAGAGACTGGACCTTTGGCACGCCCATGGTGCAGAGGTGAACTTTCAGATGTGCTTCACGCGAGAGAAGCTGATGTGTGGTTTGGCGGTAGGAGTTATCAGATTGCCGCTTGAAGCAAAGGTTGATTAGCCGTACTACTGGCCCCTTCAGAAGTGTGCGGAGTTGTTTGGGGTGGAAGTCTCCTTCATGATGACGTGGGCACGGAAGATTGGCATTGAGCCAGTGTCCAGCTTAGTATGTCGACATACAGACACGGACGGAGGTGTGGTCCCTTGCAGTAGGACGGAGTGGAGGGATTCACTTGAAGATGATCAGAGTGGTGGGACGTTTGGGGAAGGAGTGGCACATTGACCCTCCCAGTATCTCAGAGCAGGATGCCCCCAGATGGCGCCTCTAGCTTTGGGAGGGTAAACCCTTCCAGTGGGATCCGAGAGAGTGGTTCTGGTCCTTCAGGGGCGGCCTTGTCGAGTAGGTGGACGAGGTGCCCTTCTTTTCCTACACCACACAGATTGGCAAGAGGCTTTAGATGGACTCTTCGATATGGACCCTTTCGAGGGAGAGGAATTGGGTGGCCTAGAGAGTGCCCAGGGATGTTTGTTCTAGGTTTTGGACGCGGTTATGGTCCAGTTTGCGACCGAGGAAGATATCCTACTTCTTCTCACTAGCCGCCCATGGAGGCTTGCCCATCGGACCGTGGTTGGAGCAGATGCGGGTGGAGGGGTAGTGCCATTGTTGCTCTACTGGTTTTTGGGAGACGATCCCACACTACCTCTAGAGCTGTCATAGTGCTGCAAGGATTTGGATGGAAGCCCTCAGGATCATGACCCATATGTAGAGTCTTCAGAGGGACTACACTTGGAATGGTGGCCTGGTTTATTAAAGGAGGACACACGTTCCAGATTGATGAGATCTCCCAAGCTTACTGGATATAGAGTCAGAGCATTTAGAGGATAGAGCTCCATGAGGCAGTCCCTCTTGATAGCCTGGCTCCTGCTTCTCCTCTAGAGGACAGCGTATGGGAGATAGTAGCCAGTATCACTACGTGGAACATTTGGGTGGCTCGCTGTAGTATAGTGATGGGTGAGCATGCGGTTCCACCCTTGGCTACCTTGGTTGCTATCTGGCAGGATATCATCTACACCCTCCGCTCCACCTGGGAGTGTGGGACTCCAGGCTCTAGGGCAACTATCGCAAGGCATGCTTGATTCTACAAGGCTTGGCCTGCAAGGGTTTTTTATATTTTCACTCCGTGAGGGATTCGCTAGTTGTGTTGTCCCCCCACCTAGCTGTTAGTCCCAGTACCAGAGATCCCTTAGGCAGTGAGCTGGGTTTCTCTAGAACAGGCCGGTTTTTTCTTTCAGCCTTTTCCCAGTTTTTTCCACTCAGCACCTTCAGGGCTACTGTTTTGTATGAAGTCTTTCAAGCATTAATAGAAGGTTCCTTTCTTCGAAAAAAGAAAGAAAAGGATATCGGGTTAGATCTCAGAACTACGAGGAACCACAGTGATAAAGGAAAAGGTAAGGTAGTAGATTTGATCCTTGTAATGCTAATACATTCTATGCCACTACCGGTAGTCAACAATAGCCTTTAGAGCACCATGCGAGACAATGACGCTTCTGAGATTAATATTGATATCAATAAGAAAGTGTTGGATAATTGTGCTTCAGTTTCCCTAGTCAAAGGTAATGTTTCAATGCACCTTTTTTATAGATAGTAGGAGATTGCAAGCTTTCCCAATGATAGGGGACAAGCTCTGGTAGAGGTAAAGTGATAAGAAACGTTCAGATTTGGAGCAGTAAAAACTTCGAGCAATTTAAGAGACAGCATGCTCAGGTAGCAATGAAAATGTTGATGAAAACAATTGGTTAACCATTGACCCAAAAGTCTTTAATGCAAAGGAAGACCTTGTTGAGGTTGAAATGGGAGTGGGAAGAATCTTTTGAGAATGGATAGCAATTACTACATGATGTTCAAAAAAGAAGAGAGGAAGTTTGTATGCCCATTTATGCTTTTCATAGTATTTCCTGTATTCAAACTCTCTATTAATGGTATATCCTTGTATATACTAGTTGATATAGCAAGCTCTTGATAATTACTTCAATGTGAAGTCTTAGCCCCACAATAACTCAATCTTATAAGCATTAGGGCTGATCTAGGTCAATCCCCCAAGATACCTTTCTTTGCTGATATGTACCCATACAAAATTTTCGTCTTCAAATTACTTATTCCATGTTCTCTTATCTGCATGCTTCATGTATTTGAGATTTTTCTCAATTTTTAATTGCTTTTATTTTTCTTGTATACCCTAAATAGACTCGTCTACAGCTTCACTTTGCTTTCATAACATAATCATCTACCTTCGTTTGGTACCTTGGATTTGTCCCATTACATTGTAGAAAGGTGACAACCCTATAGAGCTACTTTGGTTACTGTTATAAGCAAACACTGCTTGTGTCAAGCAACTGTCCCAATACTTTGGATGCTTTCCTACATTGCATTTAGCATAATGCCGAGGCTTCTATTAACCAATTCACTTTGACCATCTATCTGTGGATGGTACATTATGTTTAAAAACAACTTTGTGCTAGTATTTTGCCACAAAAGATCATTATTCCAGGTAATTCTCGCTAGCAATCCTTGTGACATTAGACCGCATCTTTGAAAAATAAGTTAATAACCTTTGGAGCATTAGTTGTCTTTGTGAAAGCAAGAAAATGTGCTATCTTGTTGAAACTGTCTATAACAACCAGTATAACATCATTATCCTTTATGGTTCTTGGCAATTCCAATATGAAATCCATGCTCACATCTTTCCATGGCTTTCCTACATTGGACTTCCTTTGCCTTCTTCGCAATTTACACATTACCCCGTTACCTTACCGATTTGGGAAGTCAATTTGGGAAAAAGATATTTGCTTTGAACAAGAACCCATCTAGAATGTAAGATTCAGTGTTACCCAAGTAGTCATTTCACTTATGATACGATTCTATAATAGCCATGCTTTGATTCTCACAAGGTTAGTAAGCTTCTCTAAAATCTTCATCTTGAGCATATATCTCTTTAATTTGTTGAAAACCTCGCACCTCATTCTCCATGGTGATCAATAATGTCCTCTTGTTCAATGCATTAGCTACTTTGTTTCAATGTATGCTTAATGACAAATGAATACTTGCTTAATGACAAATGAATACTCACGTAAGAAACTCACCCATTTTTCCTTAAAAGAAGAGCACAAAACTAGTGGATCTTGTTAACCATTGGGGTTGATAATCTACAAAGAAGCCAATATTGATGAACATTAGTAACGTCTCGACAGTATCCAAATTGGTGAGAAAGTCATCTCTAGTACCTATGGCATTGTATACAAAGTGACTGATAGGGTCCAAAAAAACATATACAGGAAACATTGGAGTTCCCATGCGAGAGGCAAGGAAAGAAGCACTAATTAATGTGATTGCAAAAGCCTCAAAATATTGCTTGTGAACCCTCACGTTGTAGGTAGCAATTTGATGCAATTCTTCAAATCCTAAGAATGGCATTGGGTATGTGCTTATGAACCCTCATGTTGTAGGTAGCAATTTGATGCAATTCTTTCAAATCCTAAGAAAGGCATAGGGCATGTTCATGCATCACATCTAGCAAATTGTGAGGGGAGGGGAGCGGCATATTTCATGGCCATGGCACAAGGTAGGTTTTGAAATGCCCTCATGGAGGGATCTCTGCCAAGATCAATTCCTTTTGCCATAATGTGCACCATATTGTACACATTGGTTAGTGGATTAGCAAGGTTGCATCTGGTCCATGGGATGCACATAGACACCTTATAGACTTGCATCCCAACAATATTCTATTTGAACTTCACAAGAAAGTTTCCATGTTGAGAAGGCATCATATACTGGAGGATGGACATGGAGTTCTTAGAGACTCAAAAGCCATTAGAAAACCTGAAGAAGCGGTCTCTATAGCCAACCTCATAGAATGGGTTGGCAAGAAGTGGGAAATGGCTTACTTAGATCCCAAGCTGCAATGTATGGCATTGAATGGGGTCTACTTCTTTATTGATCTAATGTATTTGTGCTAGGATGAATCATGCTTGAGATGATATAATTTTTTGAAGATCCAATGGATTATTTTGATGCCTATCATCACATACTGCATCTGGCCCTCCTCTATCATCACATGCTTGATGGGGTCCTTCTCAAATCCATTCAAACTCATGCATATGAAAAGATGATGCACAAAAATGGTGAGGAGAGAAGATTTCTTGCAAAAATGTTTGACATTTTGAGGAGATCTAGATGCAATGAAATTATCACAATTAGACCCATGGAAGAGATGGAGCTTGCTCTTAGGTTAGCTCATAAATGCTTTTATACATGGTCCGTAAACACATTTTTGGGTAATCAGACATTTATGAAATGTAGTTCACTATTTGACATCTATCAAGATAGATTTATGGTCATGTAGTTCACTATTTGACATTTATCAGGATAGTTTTGTGGCCAATCTATACATTTTCCTAATCAATTCCAAAACAAGATTTTTTTTGGGATGAATGTAAAATTGTGATAGCATTGATTTTTTCCCCTTATTTGTTGTTGCCAAAAGGAGTGTTGGATAAGAGTGGTCCGGCACCCCCTAGTCATGAAAGCCTCCCACATTCTAAAAAGGTCGACAAGGTTGTGAGGACAGCCTACAAATGTTCATTATCTCCAAGACCATTTAAGCCACCACAATTAAAACTTATATGAGACAAAGGTCCCCAAACTTCCATGTGTCCACAAGCCCCTTTATTAGCCTTTTTACATTTCTTTTGACCCATAAGAACTTTTACATTTATTTGGACCCATAAGTCCCCCAAGTGCTTATGAGATGTGAGGCATATTTCAAAGACCCACTCATGTGAGGGACACCAAGGTATAAATGGCACACTGACGTAATCCACCAATGAGAGCTTGGACTTACACAAGCTGTTGAGTAAAAATCACAAGAAGGCTCCAAAAAATGCTACATGTCCATCAACACAAGAGTCCCCAAGTTGAACAATAGTAAATGCATACATGACTACCATGATAGACTATCAATAGGCAGCACCTGCCATGAGCACAATCAATGCATGGTTGTCAGCCAACATCAGCTATATCAAACCCCATGACAACAAACATCTAGAACATGGTGCTCAAAGTAAGGTAATCGACCACACATTGGTCCACAAGTAGGCATAGGTTCAAGATAGTTGCTACTTGTTTCCACAACACTTGTAGGCAAGGCTTTGATACCATGTGAGCACAAGAAGTGGCATGCCAAGAGGAGCCACACTTAGTACGAGGGGTCTCCCATGATCTCAAAAGAGCTGGCGCTATTGTGAGTAGGGTCTACAATATTCCATATATTTAGGTCCATTCAGGCCACCACAATGTATATCATGGGAAAATGTATCGAACACCCACATCTCTACAGGTTGAAATCACAAAACAAGACTGTGGGAATTAAGGGGAACTTGATTCCAGGGTGCTTTTGGCCTTGCTCCAACCTCTATATAATCATGTCCTATGAACTTGCACAACCATGGCCTAGCTAGACCCTATTAACAGACTCTAGGCCTTTGGATGAAAACTAAGTAATATGAACATTCATGACCCTCTTAGACTTAATTAAGGCACTCTAAACCATGCCTTTATGTGACGATAAATGCCTAATTTATGGTGAAAAATTCAAAATGAGACCATTCATAGAATTTAAAGGGGAAAATATACTCTGATGGTGATTTGTCCTTGCACCAATATCGATCCCAACATTTCTTAATTTGTTGCACATTTGTAGCCCAACCAAACTCATTGACCCACTCTATGTGGGGGTTAAAGGTCACTGTGCTTTAACCCCAGTTATGTACAATACTCAAACACATATATAAATGAATGAAAAAGAAGATTAGGGTGGTTCTGCACCCACCAAAACTTGTGTGGCTCTCTGTCTCCTCTCTCTCTCTCTCCTTCTTCCGTTCTTGCTTCCGTTGAGATCACTCTCAACTGGTATCAGAGCCCGGGTGATCTAGCTGAGCATGCGTGAATGCTTGAAGCTTAGCAGCTCTGTGGGAGGAAGGAGAAGCTCTGTGGGAAGCTTTGTGGGTGACTTTACTTATATCCAAGTGTGAGAGACCTTGGAGGAACCTTTGGAAAAGTCATTTTGGCTTTGCGAAGTGGTTTTGAGAGCCTGTTAAGAGTTTTCAAAGAAAAAGTCGTTTTTTGAGCTTTTCCCTGTTCCGTTCGATGACAGAGACTCCGTATTGACTTGTAGAGGCAAGTATTGCTTGCTTTTGGTGTCCACTTCACTTCAAGAGCTTGGAAACACCTTCATTCTTGAATCTGGGATCATTTCATTGGATTTCTGACTCACTGTGTCAGTTTTTGCATTTTTTACCCGGGTGTTGGAACTCAGGAGGTCCTAAAACTTCTATGTTGCTCATCATTCGCACTCTGGTGGAGTTTACAAACAGCTCTATTTCAAAAAACGTTTTTCAGCCCGTGTGTTGGACCCAGTGATTGAGACCAGGTTTCCAAAACCGTCTGTCCCATTGCGTTCGAACGCCCAAAAACCCCTACCTGTCAGTTCTTGCGTGATTCAGTGGAGGATTTTCAGAGTTATAGATCCCTGTGTATTCGATTTCGTCTCTCTGTTATGCATTTTTCATTCTAAGGTTTTGAAACCTTAGATTTATGCCACATGGCAGTGGATAAGTGTTGACTCCCATTTTGGTGCCCATGTTTTGAGGCATCTCAAGTTCTATTTTCAGTAGCGGTCATTACCGTGGGACTATGATTTCTTGACCATACCTTATGCAGATCACTCTGGTTGCAGTTTGAGCAGTGTGCGCTCATTCGTGGTATGCATTGGGTTGCAGTGGATGATTTATAGGCCATTTGGAGGCATTACGGTTCTTATTGGATGCGCTGATAGGCCCAAATTGCCTTGTGGGATGCTATTTTTTATGGACGCTTTGCACATGGATGCTATTTTATGCTGAGGGACAGCTTTGACACATTGCAGGTGATGCACTGATAGTGCTATGCTCTCTTGGATGAGATATTATTGATGCATATGCCAGTGGATAGTGTTTATGCTTGAGTCATTTGGCACTTATTGGCATTTTCTTTTGGGCCAGATTTGCTCATATGGATGCATAGTATATGCACATGAGTCAGATCCATCTTTTGATGCTTTGAGCTTTGAGTTTTGGTGATATTTCACTCTATTGTGGCATACA
This sequence comes from Dipteris shenzhenensis, assembly GCF_047967505.1. Taxonomy (NCBI): domain Eukaryota; kingdom Viridiplantae; phylum Streptophyta; class Polypodiopsida; order Gleicheniales; family Dipteridaceae; genus Dipteris; species Dipteris shenzhenensis. The sequence continues at coordinate 28,045,419 of NC_141613.1, forward strand.
CATTTGGGTGCACCTGGTATTTAGTGTGATTCTCTCTTGCAGGCACTAGCATTTGGGATTTTGTTTCATTTGCATCATGGCATCCTCTTCCATGTCTGAAAAGGAGTTTTTCAGCATTAAAAAGTTTGATGGGACAAACTTTTCTTTGTGGAAAGAACAAATAAGGGATGTGCTTATTCAAAAGAAGCAGATTAAACCCTTGGCAGGGATTGAAGCTAAGCCTGCAAATATGTCTGAGGATGATTGGAATGAGTTGGATGCATTAGCAAAATCTACTATTAGACTTCATCTTGCAGAGTCAGTTTATTTCACAGTAGTAAATGAGCAGACTACATAAGATTTGTGGAAGAAACTGTGTGCCACTTATGAGAAGGAAACTGCCTCTAATAAAGTTTACCTCATGAAGAGGTTGTTTGAGCTGCAGATGAAGGAAGGGGTCTCCATTGCTTCTCACTTGAATGAATTCAATATTATTTTCAGCCAGCTTCAGGCTCAGAAAATGAATTTTGATGCAGAGACTAAGGCAATATTTCTCTTATGTTCATTGCCATCCTCATGGGATACCTTCCGTACAACTGTCAGTCACTCTGCACCTGGTGGAGTACTGAAATTTGATGATGTTGTGGGTAGCTTGTTGGCCGAGGAGATTAGACGGAAGTGTATGGATGGCAACAAGCAGGATGCAGCCTTAAATGTGCAAAGGGGCAGATCACAATTCAGGGGGAAGTCCCAAGAAAGAGGGAAATCACGTAGCAAATCCAGGGCACGGAACATTGAGTGTTACCACTGTGGCAAGAAGGGCCATATGAAAAAGGATTGCTACAAGCTGAAAAGAGAGCAAAAGGATAAGAAAAAGAATGCAAATTGGGGTGCAAATCAAAAGGAAGAGAGTCCAAGGGAGGACAAAGGAAAAGTGAAGATCGAGGAGATCAATGCAGTCACACATGATAGTGACAATGACGTTCTGTTCATGTCTAGTTTATCTGCAGAGTTGCTTACCACTTCAGATGATGCATATTCCCAGGATTGGATTTTGGATTCTGGTGCTTCATTCCATGTTACTCCCCATAGGGAATGGTTCTCCACTTATGACAGTGGAAAGACAGGTTGTGTGCATCTTGGAAATGACTATGCATGTGACATAGTGGGAGCAGGTGGGAGCAGGTGACATAAAGTTTTCTTTTGCAAATGGGTCTGCATTTGTTTTGAAACATGTGAGACATGTGCCTAAGCCGACCAAGAGTTTTATTTCAGTGGGTCAGCTAGATGATGCTGGTTTTCACACCACTTTTGGCTTTCAGAGTTGCTATGCAATCAGAGATGAGTTCACTTATGAAGAATAAGACTTGGGACTTGGTTTCTTTGCCACATGGAAAGAAAGCCTTGCCATGTAAATGGGTCTACAAAATGAAGGTCACAGGTGATGATATGCCTAGGTACAAGGCCCGTTTGGTCGCGAAAGGGTTCAAGCAAGAGAAGGGTGTGGACTTTGATGAGATATTATCTCCGGTTGTGAAGATGACCACACTTAGATGCATGCTTGGACTAGTGGCATCAGAGGATATGGAGCTTATGCAGATGGATGTCAAGACAGCTTTCTTGCATGGGGATTTGCATGAGGAAATTTACATGGTGCAGCCGGAAGGCTTTGAAGAAAAGGGCAAAGAGCATTTAGTTTGCAAGCTGAAGAAGAGTCTCTATGGTCTTAAGCAAGCACCTAGAGAATGGTATCAGAAGTTTGATGCTTTCATTCGGTCCCAGGGTTTTAGAAGGACTGAAATTGATCACTGCCTCTACACTAAAAGGGCTAAGGATAATAGCCTGATAATCTTGGCACTATATGTGGATGATATGCTATTGGCTAGCAAGAATACTTATGAGCTAGATGCATTAAAGGCAAAGTTGCATGAGGCCTTTGATATGAAGGATTTGGGACTTGCAGGTCATATTCTTGGTATGCGCATCATGCGTGATCGGAGTAGGAAACTCCTTTGGCTTTCACAAAAAGAGTATGTTACAAAAGTATTGCAGCGTTTCAATATGGAGGGGGGGAAGGCAGTGAGTACTCCATTGCCTCCATATGTGAAACTAAGTCATACAGATAGTCCCAAATCAGAAGAGGAGAGGGCCATGATGGCTAAGGTTCCTTATGCATCAGCGGTTGGGAGTCTTATGTATGCTATGATAGCTACTAGAGTTGTTAGCCGGTATATGGCTAATCCAGGAAAGAGGCATTGGGAGGCAGTTAAGTGCATCATGAGGTACATGAAGGGTACCAAGGAGATGTGCATTTGCTTTGGTAAAGGAGACATGCGTGTACTTGGGTACACAGATTCAGACTATGTAGGGCATGTGGATAGTAGGAGATCCACTTCTGAATATGTGTTCACCTTTGCAGGTGGTGCAGTGTCGTGGATGTCTCGTGTACAAAAGTGCGTTGCTTTGTCTACCACAGAGGCTGAGTATGTTTTGCAGCCACAGAGGGTTGCAAGGAGGCTACATGGCTTGATCGGCTAGTGGGAGATTTGGGGATTCATACAAGTGTACCAACATTGCATAGTGATTCCATGAGTGCTATTCAACTAGCACGGAATCCAGTCTTTCATGCAAAGACCAAACACATTGAGGTCAGGTACCATTTCATCAGGGAGGTACTTGAGGACAAGCGCATAGAGCTTGTCAAGGTTCATATAGATGATAACCTTGCAGATATGCTGACGAAGAGTCTACCTAGTCAGCGGTTTGAGTATTGTCGTGTATTGATGGGCATTGGATAGTATGCTCACTGGTTGTTCTCCCTTAAAGTCACATTGTCCTTTAAGTGGGAGGTTGTGGGGGTTAAAGGTCACTGTGCCTTTACCCCAGTTATGTATAATACTCAAACACATATATAAATGAATGAAAAAGAAGATTAGGGTGGTTCTGCACCCACCAAAACTTGTGCGGCTCTCTGTCTCCTCTCTCTCTCTCTCCTTCTTCCGTTCTTGATTCCATTGAGACCACTCTCACTCTAAACTATTCATTGGGGGAATATGCTTAATGCAAAGTGAAACCTGCAAAATCAAGCCATTTTGATAGAAATTAAGGGTGAAAATAGATCCCCATAATGATGGGGCCTTGCCACAACATTGACTACAACATGTCTTTGTTCCTTGCACATTGATGGCACTTATAGACCTCGTCAATACACTCTAGATTTGTTTTCTTTAAAAGATGCATGATGTAATGTGGAAACTATGAAACCAGATGGCGTTATAGGAATTAAAGGGGTAAATGGATTATACTTGCACCGAACTTACTCCCATAATGTCCTGATGCCTTCTACATCCAAGGACTAATGGACCTCATTAACCCACTCTACACCAATCATTTGTTGAAAAAATGACATTTAGAGGAGGAAAAAACAAAATGGGACCATGATTGTGGGAAGAGGAAGATAAATTCCAATAAAATTTGTAGTCTTCATCAATAACAACAAAGGGATTTACACATACAAGACTCCATTGGACCCTATTTACTTACCTTGAATGGTTTCCTTATGGAGAAATTGCTAAATTTGTCTCAAAACTAAGAATTGGACACTTGTTATAGGGATTAGAGGGGGGATTTGAATCTTGTGGTGGTGAGGCCTTGCAACAATCTTCACTCCATTAGAGGAAAGTTCCTTGCACATTCTTGGCCCCTTATCAACCCCATTAACCCAACTCCAAATGCTTACTCTATGGAGAAATAATTGATCACACCATTGGTATAGCACGCATGCACACACGTAGACATGCACGTGTGCACGTGCGTGCGTGCACGCACACCCACCCACCCACCCACCCACCCACACACACACACACACACACACACACACCCCCCTCCCCCTTGGGTACCCTTGTTTTCTAGGGGTGTGGCTCATTCTGATAACATTTTTGCTACAACATGGTTTGTATCTACCCTAGAGATTGGCAGTAAGGCTCTACATGGATGCAAGAAGGACATGGGGGAGAGTAGTTATAAGCACTAGGAATTGTGCATTTGATTTGTTTCATTTTCGTCTCGAAGGAAGAATAGTCACACTGTACTTATTTATTCCATTTGTTCCAATAGTGGTGAAGATGGGATCCACATACCCAATCAGGATTTGATAGATTCATTATTTTGAGGACCTGCTCATTGATTGAAGAGAGGGTTAGTACTCGACCCACAATAACTCATAATTTGATGACTTAGTTAGCTACCAGATATGATATTAGACTTGGGAAATAGTTAGACTTGATATAGATATGAATAAAGAAAAATCCAAAGAGCTATGATTACAAGGATAATTATAAGAGTCCTATAGTTGTGTGAACATAGAAGATTGCCAACATACTGATGGACCATAAAGGTCGAAAATCATATTGAAGCCTTTCATAAAGAATATGATGTCCCACTTATGCACAGGCTTAGTCCCATGGAGGGTATCACATCCTCTAGGACTTGACAATGCTTTTTATTATTGTTTTCTCCATAATGCTTTTTATTATTGATTGATCATGGAACTAGTCTAGTGGAATTAATGGAGGAACATGGCCAAGCTATTATTGATTTATTATTATGAACTTTAGCCACTAGTTGAGAGAAGTTATAGGGTTTATTATGCTTTAAAACATGTAATTATTAGTAGTAGATGCCGTTATTTTGTACCCAGGAGTTGGGAAAGAAAAAAAGAATATTTGACAATTGGTCATGAAAAGGTTCCCCACTATTTCATTAGTATAGAGGAAGGACATAAACCAGGAATATCCCAAGGTTTAGCTTGGACCACGAGAACTACTACCATGGATAATGATGCACTAGAGAACTGCCTTGAGAAATGGAGGAGAAATGGAGCATTGATGAGGAGAAGATCTAGGAGATAGATATCTCCATGTGAACACAAGTGGTAAAATGGTCTATATGCATCCCATACGGCTACGTAGCTTAATAGTTTGTATTAATGAGGGACAGATTTAGGATGACAGGCGAGATACTAGATTTTTACTTTCATACTACTTTACTTTATAATCTATGCTTTGGATCCCCTTGAAGTACAACCCTCTCTTGGGAAGAGTGAAAAAACAACGTGAAAGAAGCGTACTGGGTATTCAACCCAATGTTACCGCTTGACTTCCACGAAGCTAGACGCTCTCCATCACACTCTCTAGCTCCATCTGAGCCTCACCTCCTCAGTGCCTCCAACCCCTTTCACTCATCTCCTACCTCCGTCTTCCTTGCCTCCAACCACCTCTCCACAATGCGGGACTACAGCCACATCGTGAGGGAGGAATGTGTAAGACGAACTACTATCTTCTCGCATAGGACTCAAGACAAACTGTGGCGTGGAGTAAATGGCGAACTACACGAATGAGGCTCGCTTCAATCCAACTCACAAGCATGGATGAACACCAGGTTAGTATGGCCTTCTCCCATTCGGCTCCCGTTAATCTTTGCCTATTAACTGTGTATACTATGGCCTTAACCTACTATTTATAATTCGATGCTCCGAAAAAAGCTCACACAGTCAAGCTACTTGCATACAGTGTTGGATATAACAGATCAAGAGACCATGGTAGTTCCCTTTAAAGTTGAAAGGTGATCGATCGTCATGGACTCTCTGAACTGTAGCCATGACCACTCTCGTAAATAGCGAATACCATACCTTCTAATGCCTGTGTTTTCTTATCCTATAGTGGTCTTCAAAGTGGAGGACTGTCTGTGTCCTCTCGCACTTAGTATGGGTGGCGGTTTGTCTCTACGTGAGGGACTAGCTCTATATTTACAACTACCTGTTCTCCATTCAGCTATGCACCACAAGGAGACTTCTCTTGATTTCCAGTAAAAAATTAAGGAGCCAGCTTTGAGATATGGAGATCCAAGAAAAGCGTGAGACAAGCTCCATTACACAGTCAGAGCTATTCACTCAGAAGACTGGCCTAAATGCTTGGACCATTCCCTTAGATTCGTCAAGCGGTATAGTCATGCTCACAAACTCTGTGTAGCCGTCGGCAGTCAAGGTTGGCTGAGTATATCGCATGTGCAAGGTATGTACACTCTTATATATAAGACTACACTATATATTTGGTTTAGACTCCCGATCGAGTTACCATCGTACGCAGTTATGAAGGAATGCGGGAGAAAGCTTGAGCGCTGGAATAGCGCAGAGTTTGCATTACGTATCCAAGGTAGGCCGAGTTCAACGGCACCCTGCACCATGCAAAGGCGCTCTCTAGGGTAGGTCCAGTTCAAAGGCACCATATAACTAGGAACATGAAAGACTCGAGGTGCTCTCCCTGTTCACCAGTTGAAAATCCTTCACGTAGTAAGGATCAGCCTAACAGCAAGAGCCTTCGGGCTTTCTGGCCAGAGCTGCCATACTGGTAAACGGTTGTGAGCCCGTTTGTGGTGTTCTCCGAGCTGTGGTGCTGCTGTCTCTAGTTGAGCAGCATTATTGTCTGCCCTCGTGAGAGCTCAGAGCTTGGGTGGTTGCTCAATCGGTGCTCGACCCACCTTAGACGTGAGTTGGAGTGATAGACTTCAGTGTTGCTAAAGAATGGTGCTATTAATAGACGGAAAATTTTGCCCACTTTCAAGTTGTTTCTTTGACAGATAAGCGCAGCTCGTTAGGGACTACCACACAAAAGGGCCGGTGAAAATTCTTTTTTGGGAGAGAGTAAAAGGGGTTACTTTATTAATTTCATAGACATTTGGAAGAATCTTTTGGAAAAAAGTTAAGGACTGTCCATGATGTCCTTTGACCATGGTCTTTGGTATATTCCATTTAACACTTTCCATATGATTATAGCCTATTTTACCATGGAATTTAGGGAGTTTTTTTTAATTTATTGTTTGAAATTTTATTATTGTATTCTATGATCATTGAATTGGATTAGACCTTGGTCTATTTGAAGATCCCTAAGGCTTGGTTGATTGGTGACTTGAATTTCATTATAGTAGCAGGGTCTGGCACCACCATTTTTATGTACTTAGAGCTCTTAGGTAATATTTTACCCTTAGGATGGTGTTGGGTTCCACTTTACACTTTATACTGTGATATGTTACACTTTACACTTTATACTTTGATAAATGGAAAAGACCATCATTTGTCATGAGTCGGTAAATTACCAATAGTGTTTTTAACATTATGTTACATTTCTTGAGAACTCCTAATGTGACTGAGGAGAGAATTCCCATCGGAGTATTCTTTTATCTTATTAGTTATATTATGGAGAGATTTCCTATCTACTGAATTAAGAAACATTCAAGGTGTAAATATTAATAGAAGTCAAGAATTTAGCATGATTTTAAGTATGAAATGGTGAAAAGGCCATGTAGCATGGAGTCTGTCCTTCAATTTTGAAATTCTCAAGGACTTTATCACACTTTGATGTGTGCATAAATTTAATTGTGATACTGATAATTGGAAAGTGCCAACAGGAGATCGAGGAAAGGTATAAGTATATTGAGGCTATATTGACCTTGGGAATTCCCTTGGACTTGGTTGGAATACCCAAATTTATGGTTTACTTGAGATTCCCACTTATTACTTGGATTTCACTAACATTTTATATGCATTTATTCATATCTTAAATTGCCCACCTCTGATTACTATTGAATAGTAAAATGCCAAGATTTGATTATGCCAAGATTTGATTATGCTAATCTAGATCGAGTGACACAGATAACAACTGTGTGCCGGCATTAAAGCCTGCATTCCCACAATTCATAGTGTGCATGTTCTAACGTGCTATGTTTGTGGATGGATGTAGGTGAGTCGGCTTACCTCTCCATCAGATTTGCATTGAAAATTCTAAGGCTTAAAGACGGTGTTGGCAACTTTGAAGTGTACTCTACAACGGATTATCTCCAAGTACTATTAAATAAGATTGAACATTCTATTGAAGACTAGCCATCAATAATGTTGTACTTTTTGCAATGTTCGGACATGAATGTGGGTATAAAAATTGACTTTCACTTTGTAACTTTGTCAAAAGGAATGGTATGATATGAATTATTCTCACTTAGGCAGTATTAAGAGATTGGTTAACAATGGATTACTCTCATTAAGTGTTTGAAAAGGGCAAGAGCGGATGTTTGCAATTGATTTATTTTAACATTGGAAACTCGTCTAGTAGTTTAGTAGGATAGTTGTTTGATAGGACACACACACACACATACACACACACGCACACACACCAAATGATCAATATAATGAATCATAGGATGCATGGCTATAGCATAAAGAATAGTTTTAAGAGGACAAGCCTGGCAAATTGAACAACAGAGTGTCTAAGTTTCAAAAATATCCCTCGACAAGATGCATGTAGCTTTGCTATCACTATAGAGCCAAAAGATGATATGCTGTAATTTATGACTAAAACCCAAAGCTCATGTGGTCTGAGCTATAAAATTCCATTGGATAGTGTCAAGCTCCTTTGCATATCTACTTGCAATAAGAGAACATCTTGCTTTGCATACGTGGCATACTCAATCCCAACATAGGCATTTGCAATATTGTCAATGATATGCCTACGAGGAATAAAACCAATGGCGCTGGATAAAGGCCATCATGCAAATATTCTTTGATATGATCAACTACCGCCATTTCGGTGGACGATCTTATAAATGATAGGCATAAGAGTGACAGGCCTCCAATCAGCCAAAGAATTATAGATTGGCTTCTTAGGCAAAAGCTTTACAAGCCCTTTCTTCCAAGAATCCGGCATGTATTGATTTTGGCAAGCACTATTTATCATTTGCAGCAAAGGAGAGATAAGGAGATCCCAATATACTAAGAAGAATTCAACAATGAGACCATCCTAGCCGGGAGATTTCCATCTACCACATGATTTAACATCATCACTTAACTCTCTTTCAGTGAAAGGAGTTTCCAAGTCCAAATCTTGGGTTGGTGAGACATGTTGTGATAATTTTTGCCTTGCTGAAATAACCTCCTATGATGGAGAATCTGTGCTTGAGTACAAGTCCAAACACCGTCAGAAAGAAGAGCCCTACAAATACTTTGAGAGTGCCTCTTATAGTGTAAGCCTTTAAAAAAGGCTTTGGGTGAACATTCTTTATCTAAAAAATCCTGCTATCATGCCTGTGTCTCCCATTTAGAGATTTTTCTATTGTCATTGCGTTCAAGACAATGTTTAGCCTAGCATGAAATCTGATTTTCTTCCATAGAACGATTTCTAACATGACCAAGCTCAGTCAAAGATTGACATGTAACTTTAGCATGAGCAACATTCTTTCTCAAGGTCTTCATGTAGTTTTTTCCATAGTTACGTATAACTGCTTGCATCCTAGCAATAAAAGCTTCTCGAGCATAGGCAATGCCAAAGTGAGACTGTGGTGATAGGGGGTGGACTACTTCATAAACCATGGCCTTGTATGCATCATGCTCCAAATAGCTATTATTCACAATGAGTAGCCTTCTTGGTGTAAGTCGACATCAAGCATTTTATGAAGAGAGATCCTCAACCACAAAGGGGCATGATCAAAATGTATAAAGGCATAATCCACCCATAATTGAGCAATGAGATAATCATAGTGCTGAGGATTAACCCTGTACCAATGATCTAGATGGGCGTAATAAGAAGACTGAGTATTATGCTGAAAATAATGGCAACATTGGCTGTGATTCTTTCCAAAGGTCAACAAGACTGAGCTGGAGTAATAGATTTGACCAATGATGGTGCTTAGAAGCCAACATATGAGTATGGCCAGAAGTATTATCACTCTACTGAGGAGCATTATTAAAATCCCTACAAATAAAGGCATGTTGTCTCCAAGGTTAGCCTTGCACATCAGTCCAAATTAAACCTCTATTGCGAGAAGATTGAGGTGCATAAATTGAGGAAAATTCAAAAATTTCTCTCTGAATGAGACACTCTATAATCAACCATCTTCCTTGGCTCTCATTGAGGGCAACAACTGGTTGAAACTCATGTTTCACTAGAAAAACTACACCTGAAAAAGAATGCTCACCTACATAAAATATGTCATACCTAGCAAAATGTCCATAAAGACTAGCATACATATGTCATACCCAGCAAAATGTCCATAAAGACCAGCATACATATGGTTATGCTCTTGCAATGCCACTATGTTAGGCTACAATTGATTGAGATAGCCCCAGACAAGTTTCCATTTCCTCGGATCACATAACCCTTGTACATTGAGAGTCAAACATTTTATATGTGACAACATATGTACAGATGAGAACCAAAAGTATCAAGTCTATATTTCAATCTCAGGATTTGGCTCCCGACCCTTAGAAGATACAAGTGCCTATAGAGAAGACAAAAAGACCCATAATTTCCTCTTCAGGGAAGAGGGGGCAATGACTTGCTGTCACACCAGCCCAAGTAATACCAATTCCTATTTTTTCTTTAGGAGAATGACCATTTGAAGATGAACCATTCCATGTATGAGGAGGGAGAGGTCTTTGTGCTATCACAAATTTTCTTGGACTCTGCCAAGCTTCCTGCAGAGTCTTTCCCTTTACTTTCGATTGAGTGTAGAAGGCATCAAAGAAGAGGCATTTCCATTTGACACAACCAGAGCTTTCCCCTTATCTTGGGCTCCAGTAGCAGGTTTGTTTGGCTTATTTTCTCCTTATTTTTAACCAGCGAAGAGCCAAGAGAATCCTTAGGATGCATTTGAGTAGGCATAGCATCTAGAGGTATTTTGTGTAAAACCAGAGGGCATTGCGAGGCCATGTGCCCAAACTTCTTGCATTCAAAGCAAGCTCCTGCAAATAATCCCCATTTAAGCTTATAAAAAGCACTTCCCATAGCAACATAATTGACATTAACAATGTAAGATTCTGGAGTGGGGTTATCTGTATCCCACAAAATAAAAAATCTATTAGAGTTTCCATTTGGCCCTAGTGGACACACCACCTTGCCCAAAGAAGCTGCAATTTTTGGCAACAGGGAAGTCCACTACTTCCACCCACATCAGACATCGATGTTTAATCAAACCTTCATAGTCTCTGGAAGGCAACCATGGGAGAACGCACACCATTTGCTGTCTATAAAAAAGAAGAGAATGTTCCAAGAGCATTTTGCTTATGCTGTTCATCCACCATAATAACTTCAAAGAAGAACCTGGTTGCATAATGCACTTTGTGTACAAGACAACCACCTAAAGTGCGTGTCAACTAGTTACCATCATTAGCTACAACTGGCATCTAGCCTAGAAAGAAAATAATGACTTCATGCTTGGCGTATTCACACACAGGATCCAAATATCATCTACCTCCACCATTATCCCAATAGTGGGAGCAGAGTCTTTCCAGTCCTTGCGAGTGTCTTCAAAACCCTCATGCATCACGCCATAGACCAATTGAGCCTCCACAGAGGCATGCCTAGGGTCATCCTAACCCAAATCCTACTTCTCTTTCTTATGCGTATAAGTTTTATGAAAGCCATTGATTTCATGTATAAACAAAGAATATAAACCCAAAACCCACCAACTAGCCAAGATAGAAGAAAAAGGAACATAAACACAACAGAAATTGAAAGAGAAAGAAAGGCTAGAAGAAGTGAAAGAAAGCAGGAGGATAAAACATAGTAGTACAAGTCTATGAAGGACAACAACTAGGAACACAAAAAAAGTCACTGAAGACGAAGAGCAATGAAGGCGGGAGGGTAGAGGTAGATGAAGAGCATAGGAAGGCTATACATAGGCCGAGTAGAGATTTGTACAGATTGTATAGAATTGTACGGAGAAAATTTGTATAGTCACAGACATAAATCGGTGATGAAAAGCTCTAACGAGATAGCGAGAGACATCAGGAATGCAGATAACCAGTGGCAAACCCAAGCTATACAAAAACCTTAGGGGATCCTCCTGTGCAAGGTTGAAACCCTAGAACAGGCCAAGACAACATGAGGTTGCCATGTCTCGTTGCTCCCCCCCCGCCCCCCACACACACACACAATAATTTTGATTAGTAAATGTATCTCACACACAGACAATTATTTCTTCACACACGCGTGTGCGCGTGCACACACACACACACACACATCCTCACATTGGGAGGAGATATTAAGTAGGCACCTCATTTCTTATGGGGGCATTTCTCGATTAAATGCATTATTATATGACAATGATTGGATAAGTAATATCACATTGTTCATTTTATATGGATGGGGACATCTTGACGTGAGACTAAAACAAGCAGTTATAGCAGAATTTTTGATATATAAGGACATAAGAGAATGGATTATCCTTCCATTGATGAAGATGGAATTGAACATTAGTATGATATAGGAATTATGATCCCCATTAGATAACTAGGAAGATAATCCTAGGTCACCTAAATGAAACATTGACTACAATTAATGCAAAAGGATAGTGGATATATTTATGTCACAGAGAATAGAAATAATGGGGCCACGAGGACCATATATTAGGGACCTTGATTTCCAAATGTAATAGGAGAGTATTGATTAACTTGAAAAATTCCATTACTAAGAAATATAATGGAATTGCCTAGAGAAAAGGATTCATTTACCTTGTATTTACCGAATATGGCTATGGAATGGGAATGGGGTTCCAATAAACCAAGATGGTTATCTAATAATAATAAAAAAGATAGAAGGAAACATACCCGCTCGAGTGTATGAAGTGGGGTTATATTAGGGAGTTATAGATCTAGCTTTCGAGACACCTAGATAGGAGAGGTGAATGGAGACACAATGGGTGATACCATGGGATACCATGATGCATCTAGATATTCTATAAATAAAAAGGAGGGTTGAGGAGATATCTGCACCCAATGACTACGAGTAGAAGATCCATCCATAGGACTTATGGATTTATGAATGTGCGCACACCAAGATCTGAGTGGAGGACAAGGGAGGACCATTGCGGAGTAATACACAACTGAGAGTGGGATGGATGAAAGACTGAATTAAGTAAGAAACGGTGGAGGCCCTAACACAATATTCGGAGATAATGCATCACACTGACTATAGGGCTATGAGCCACAACCAAGAGCAACGGAGTCATGTACTGAGGACATCCTTGGAAAGAGAGTCTCCCTCGCCCCCAAATGAGACGTAGCACCCACAGGAGGTGCGGAGTAGAAGAGACCACGTAAAGCAAGCAACCTTCACATAATTGCACACATAATATGGGTTTCAAGGGAGAATCACGACAAGTAGTCCCACCAGACTTGTTCACAGGCTACGCAATCCAAGGGACGAGCAGAGAGCTCTAGAGACATGCTTGACTACACATGGACCTCCCCCAGGTACCGCTACTATAAGGAGGGGCTTAATGATTTGGGAGCTCAAGGAGGGAGAGGCGGTTATGCCCACCCCGGGAAGCTCTTTGTTAAAAACGTAGGATGATTGTTTGCATGAAGGTTTTGTCTCGTTATTTTTCACTACGCCCTGGTAGAGGAGCAAGGATAGACTAGCCTGATTAGACCAACGAGCTCCGCAGTCATGAACGCAAGGACAGACTGGCTGCATCTCTACCGTTTACGAAGGAGAGACTTCACTGATGGATATATTGGGTATAAGCGGTCTACTTGAGCAGGACATATTAGGGGTCGCCGACTGAGAGCTTTCAAGCATATCTCTCTCGCAAAAATTTCCATATATTCGATAGACATAGGAAGAAATGGTTACTTCACGTTTATTTCGTGGAAGTAATCTAATATATACGATCAAGATGATGAGCATCTTAAAACTGAGCGACGTTCTGAAAGCTAATCTTACGTTTGTTAATGTAGATGCAAGATATACTTTGATTACACTGGAGCAATGATATTGGAGCTACCTCCGTGAGCTCATTGTTTTTGTGAACAACGTACTTCTAACTATCATGAGCAGACTGCCATGAAGATGAAGGGCTCATGCACACGTAATGCGCCCTAGACGATTAGCTATATATATCCACCGAGAGATGGACCTTAGCTAATCGTGGAGAACTCACGGAAGGGCATATAGAGAAATAACGACGCCATTATCATAGATAGCACAATAGATATTCTCTGTCATGAATACACTCGGAGTGATGAGAGGTCATGATGAGAAACTTCTCTATTTACACACAGAACCATTCTTGTAATGTGTAAGATTACTTTCTATGCCTCTTAGCCTCTTTGTCTGGCCCTACACAGAAAGATGAACTCAGAGAATGACCTTTCTTACTCGTTTCCACTTTGTATAGTATACATTTTTCATGATATGTCGGACAACAATAGCATGTTTGGATTAGGAACGGACTCCAGTAGTCAAACGGTCAAGATAGCGATACGGTACCTCTACGGTACTTAATAAGCTAAGATTAACTTTGAGTTCTATATAGCAGATTCCATATACATCAACGGAGCGGTGAAAGGCTTGCTAGCCATAGAGCTCAGGTCGCGTCTTCTCACACCACAATGGATAATATAAATGCTCCAACTAAAAAACTCATGCACTCCGCATGCATGGAGAACTCCATGAAGACACGTGAGCTAGAGAGTCTCGGCTGGAACAATATCGAACCCACATGATTGAGAGCTTATGAAGTGATGGAGAGCTTACGAGACTACAGAGACGATATTATAGAGATCCCATATCCACCTTAGTGAATGCGACTTACACTTGGAAGTATGACATTATGTTCATGGTAATCGTTTGGATAAAGGAGAGGTCCACGACTATGGTAGTGCATAGTTACGAGGTCTCGCTATTGGGTCCATTTAAGGGCATCTCCAAGGAGACAGTAAGACCTTAGATGACACGAGGGGCGAAAGTTCCATGCCCTTACCGTGGCCTGCAATGGCAGTTATAAAGTTAAACTAGGAGCATAATGGATTAACACACATAAGTTAATGTCTACATAGATGCAAGAAGACATGAACCAGTAGAAGGAGACCGTTCATTCATAAGGTCCTTCTCATTGAGTCATATGGCTTTTTATTTAAACTGATTATTGCTATGTGAACATGGGAAGAAGGAATACGGGAGACTATGCTAATAGAGATTTTATCACCACTTGTATATGGGTAGAACCCAGAAAAAAGGACTCACAGGTTTCAATGGTGAGAATAATATATATGATTAGAAGGTTTACTGCCATTTACTGATTTTTTTACACCCTCGTACTATAGTTTCTCAGAGTCCAAGTGCCATAATTTTAATTTTTGCACCACTCAGGATATCTCTATCAATAAAGAAGCATTATTACCATGTACTGAAAATATTTATTATTTTTATTTATCTTTTATTATGTTTAAGAGGTTGAGTGCCAGAATTGAGAATATTGCAAATCAATTTGATGTACTGTAAGTCAAGAAAGAAGTTGTGTATCTCGTAAGGTGATATGGACCCTTTATAATGAATATAATGTTCAGTTGATTATTTTGACTGATATAAGATTTTCATTGTCATTTACATAATTTTTATGACCATTTACTGAAGCTTTTTACTGCCATTTACCTAGTATTCATAGTGACATATACTAAGTACTCTTAAAGTTCAAGTGCCATTATGAGAAGAAACGCAAAACAAGTTGGGTGATAGGGATAATTAACAGTCGTGTGCTGGCATGGAGGCCTGCAGTCCCACATTTAAGGGTCATTGTTCTAACTCTTTTTGTGGATGGATGCAGGTCAGTGGACACACTTCTCAACCAGATTTGTTGATGACGTTTGCTGAAGATGACACTGGCATACTTTATATTACCTGCGGAATGGATAGATGCATATGTTCATCCTATGATAATACTTGATATTTTGGTTACAACTTTTGGATAATACTTAGAATTTTGGGAGTAGATTGTCCGTTGCATGGGTATACTATAAACATGGAATTTTGAGTCAACTCAGTGATCTATAGCTACTGTTGTGACTTACAAGTTTTTGAGCAAGACAATAGTTTTTACCTTACAACCTTCCATTAGATTTGATGGTATGGGATTTTTGGAATGAAGGAGGACTAATAATGAAGAAATTGGAACACCTTGTATTCCCCTTTCAAAATTATATTCAGTTGCTACTAATATTACAGAATCTTTACTTTTAGCAATGCCAATCTATTGATCTATGATATTCTCTAATCCAGTTATATGGGGAACAATAGGACTTGAGATTTAAGGGAATTTGGAAAATTCCATGATAAAAAGGGAGTGTGATTTCTGCAATTAGAAATAGTAGAGTTGAAGTTGTTCAATGAAATAATGAATTGAATGATTCAAAGACATTAAAGTTATATGATTTTGAATGTATCAAGGATGTTGGAATGAGATGTGAAATAGAATAGTAGAAAGGTAGGTTGAAACACACACTAGCCTAACCATTGTGAGGTAAGAAAAATCTCATGACTAATGGTTGGACTTGGTTTTGGTTAGCACGCCTCTTTGTGGCACAAGGATTTGATGGCTCTTGGGTATGTGGATTTACTACATGCACCATCACTTGGATGCCAGGCCATTATGAATATGCTGAATAAAAGAGTCCATGATAGAATCGTTACCATAGATATTCAAGAAATCAAAGAGCACCCTGAATCAAATAAACTATTGGCTATGCAACTGTCCATCAATGATTGGTGCAGAATTTTAGTGATTGGAAAGGGCAATACAGAGAAAATTTTGGAGGTGATCAATCAGTTATCTTTGTCTTTGGACCAATTAATGGAGGAAGATAATATTGCTTTGGTGGATTTTGTAGAGAAGTCTCCTGAAACAATGAGGAACCTCTTCATGTATTCCAATCTCCCTCCTGCAGTGGGACCTTTGTCCCCGGATAGTTTGGGCCTGAAGTGCTTTTCTTTACCAGAAGGGTCCTCTTCCAGCACAACACAACATAGTTTTTGTGATCTTGAGGGTCTATCAAAAGATGTACAAGAGACAATATTCTCAAATCAACTCATGTCTACTGCAGTCACTCCAAAAAAGAGCTCTACATATACATATACTAATCCTTATTTCCCTCCATGAGTATTGGAAGATGAATTGTTGGCATATGATAATAAAGTTTGGGAACTACATGATATGAATTTATTAGCACCATTTGCACTAGAAATGTGGGTTTTCCAGGCTAATCTTGTTGAATCATCTAAAGCATTGAAAATGGAAGCAAAAAGGCAGGCGCAGAGCTTCAATATTAGCATCACACATAACCACCCTCTTTCCAACTTCTGCCCAATGTTAGCATTTGCTACAGGAAGATGCCCTTCCCCCGTGGGTGTTTTCGGGAGGTGTAAGAGCAAGATTTTAGAAACAGAAAGGAGGACTCCTAAGTACTTGAATGATATCTTCAATGTTGGGAGACCTTATATCAAGTGCAGATGTTTGGAAGAAAAGATGGATTGTAGAGCACAACCATTATGGTATGACCATGGGATTTGGTGTATGCTGCACAATTTACTAGCATTCTTTCCAAACAGGCCACTTAAAGCTGCTTTCAACTCCTTCCTTTTATTCATGAAGGCATGTATGATGCATTACCATTTATTGATGCATTTTAGTGCACATAACACAAGAAAATGAAGTTACTAATCATCTTGATTTCTTTATTTATGAAGGCTAGTGATATGGTTATATTCTGCAAAGCTTCTCTCACATTTCACTACATGAGGGAGCTGGTTTTATTAGGTGTGAAAAATCTGGAGAAGAACCCCCTTGCACCTTTGTTACCCCAACCATCACCACAAGTGATGTCATATGGGGAACTCATGCTACGGTCCTCGAAGACACTACTCTCTAGAGCATATGGATCTCGAGCTAGAGGGAGAGCAGTAGGACGCATCGGATATACGAGGGGACGGGGATGCACATCATACTACTCATGTAGAGACCACTATTCCAGTAAGTTAATTGAATGGCAACCCGCTACGGAGAGTTCAGTACATTTGGATAGCTCAGAATCCCAGGTATGGCCATCAAAGATCTTGAGAGGGGGTAAGACCATGTCATACACTGATACAAAGAACAAGAATCTTCCTGTACAGCATCTGCTCTATGATGACAAGGATTTATTGATGGCAGGTATGTGATGTTCAGTTGAGAAGTATCATGCTATTACCACATAATAGGAAAATTCTAATGAGTAAAGGAAAGAAATCTAGCATCTTCATACATGCATTGTTTGATAACCCTCTACTTGAAATGTTTTCAATTAAAAAACTCTTTATAGACTTTCTCTATCACCACCACAAGATGGATAATGTGATTTATTCTATAAAAGAAATTAACATTGCTTGGCAATTCTCTGGTAATTTAGCATCTTTACTTTGTAAACCTGGGACAGTATTCAGAGATGGGTCAGAGATTATGTGTCAGTGTGAAAATAGCACTTTTAGAAAGTTCATTAAAATGGAATGGGGACATGTGTGTACCATTGACAATGAAACTGTGAGGGAGAAGACATTAAAGGAATATTTGGGGAAGGGATTAGGACATATCCCTAGAAAACAGTTGAGCGTTGACATTGAATGTGTTATATATGATCTGGAACCAAATAATCACACTAAGTCCTGACTTGTTGGAAATATTCAACCCAATGGAGAAGGAATTTGGATTATTTTGCAGTAACTATTTGGAAAAACTAGCGGAGAAAAAGAAACTATACATTGAGAGAAGTTGGGATCCCTTAAGGACACCATCTATAACGAAGGAAGTGAGGAGATTAACAAGATCCCTCCTTATTACCTCTACAGATAAGTCAGCTTCGACTCTAGCATATATTTGTAAGAAGTTCATTTATGACCAAGCAATATTAAGGGTATCCAGTAGGGACTTCACGAGAGTGGACAACCCAGACATCTTAGACCGACTGGTCAAAGATATTCAAAACTTTAACTTGAAAATTACTCTAGATTCTCATACTTTGCCATATCTAATGGCTACTTTCAAAGCTCACAAAAACACTTTCAGATGGATTACTAATGCACACCTTTGTATATTCTCGGAATTGGCATCATTAATTACTTTTGCATTACAAGCATGCTTGGATCCCATCATGAAGTCATCTAGGGATCTCCAAGAGAAAATTGAATTGGAGGCCAACATGACAGTAAGTGCTTTTTGGATAGTTAGTTCCATTTACGAGGTGAAATTGAAATATCCAATCTGTCTTCATTGTAGATATAGGTAAATGTTATGAAAATATCCCTTTGGACAGGAAATATGGGTTGAAGAAAGTGATATCAGAAGTCATCAGTATGGCCTATGGAGGTAAGAGAAAGAGATATTTGAACCTAAACTGGAATAGGAAAAAAGCCTCATGGAGTGATAGACGAAGTAAAACTATGATATCCTGGTCAGAGCATGAGTGTATAATGATCAATGTGTGGCTCTTGGAAAACATGCACTTGAGATTGGCATAGCAAGTTTATAAACAAATCTGAGGCATACCCATGGGATTTTCCTGCTCACCCTTATGGTGTAATCTTTATCTATATTGGTTTGAACTTAACTTCATCAAGAAATTGTGGAAGAACAAAGATTGGGAGAGATTATCCCAATTTGAACACCCATTTCGATATATGGATGATATATTGTTAATCAATGTGGATTCCCCAAAGGAGTTTTTCAAATTACAAAAGAATGATGAGATAGACCCACTATGGATTTACCCCCTCCAATTCTTGGAGATAAAAGACACTACTATGGATGTACAAATTGGAGAGGATGGCATTGCTAGAGGAGTAAGAGCTAATTTTTTGAGCATGTCCATTACTGTTGTCAATAAAAGCAACGGGGTAGCAGTGACGAACAAATATGATAAAACTGAGTCCCTGGACTACCCGATATGTAAGTTCATCTGGGCTGATAGTAACCGACCCCTATCATTCTCCGAGAAAGTAATCCTTTCCAAAGTTATGCCCATACTTTATATGGAGAAAGAGGATTTCAATGCCTTTGGGCAGATTAACAAATTGATCGGGAACTTTGAAAGAAATGGGTTTAAGAGGGATAAAAGTAGAAGACTCGTGAGAAGATTTTTGCAGCAAGAGTTCCCTGGACGCGACTTGGACCTTCGAAAATTGAGGAAGTGGCTAGGTAAATACACTTCCACAAGCCACAATTTAATGAAATATTCAAATTGTATACGTACTAACTCATACAAATCTTTAAACTCTATGTATACTTCATGGGCAGTAGTCTGACCCAATCCATAGTGATGGGCGGTCTACTGCCCTCACTAGGATTGTGTTGGACCTACGGGAATATAGAAGGTGGGTCACACACACACACACACACACACACACACACACACACACACACATCCTCACATTGGGAGGAGATATTAAGTAGCACCTCAATTCTTATGGGGGTGTTTCTCAATTTAATGCATTATTATATGACAATGATTGGATAAGTAATATCCCATTGTCCATTTTATATGGATGGGGACATCTTGACATGAGAGTAAAACAAGCAGTTATAGTAGAATTTTTGATATATAAGGACATAAGAGAATGGAATATCCTTCCATTGATGAAGATGGAATTGAACATTTATGATATAGGAATTATGATCCCCATTAGATAACTAGGAAGATAATCCTAGGTCACCTAAATGAAACATTGACTACAGTTAATGTAATAGGATAGTGGATATATTTATGTCACAGAGAATAGGAATAATGGGGCCACGAGGACCATATATTAGGGACCTTGATTTCCAAATGTAATAGGAGAGTATTGATTAACTTGAAAAATTCCATTACTAAGGAATATAATGGAAAAGCCTAGAGAAAAGGATTTATTTACCCTGTGTTTACCAAATATGGCTATGGAATGGGGTTCCAATAAACCAAGATGGTTATCTAATAATAATAAAAAAGATAGAAGGAAATATACCCACTCGAGTGTATAGAGTGGGGTTATATGAGGGAGCTATAGATCTAGATTACGAGACACCTATAGGAGAGGTGAATGGAGACACAATGGGTGATACCATGGGATATCATGAAGCATCTAGATATTCTATGGATAAAAAGGAGGGTTGAGGAGATATCTGCACCCAATGACTACGAGTAGAAGATCCATCCATAGGACTTATGGATTTATGAATGTGCATGCGCCAAGATCTGAGTGGAGGACAAGGGAGGACCGTTGCGGAGTAATACACAACTGAGAGGGGGATGGATGAAAGACTAAATTAAGTAGGAAACGGTGGAGGCCCTGAAACGATATTCGGAGATAATGGATCACACTGACTATAGGGCTGTGAGCCGTAGCCAAGAGTAAAGGAGTCACGTACTGAGGACATCCTTGGATAGAGAGTCTCCCCAGCCCCCTAATGAAACGCAGCACCCACAGGAGGTGCAAAGTAGAAGAGACCAACTAAAGCAAGCAACCTTCACGTAGCTACACACAGAATACGGGTTTCAAGGGAGAATCGTGACAAATAGTCCCACCAGACCTGTCCACAGGCTACGCAATCCAAGGGATGAGCAGAGAGCTCTAGAGACATGCTTGACTACACATGGACCTCCCCAGGTACCACTACCGTAAGGAGGGGCTT
This sequence comes from Dipteris shenzhenensis, assembly GCF_047967505.1. NCBI lineage: Eukaryota > Viridiplantae > Streptophyta > Polypodiopsida > Gleicheniales > Dipteridaceae > Dipteris > Dipteris shenzhenensis. The sequence goes on from NC_141613.1 coordinate 28,066,914, forward strand.
AATGGTTTGGGAGCTCGAGGAGGGAGAGGCGGTTATGTCCACCCCGGGAAGCTCTTTGTTAAAATGTAGGATGATTGTTTGCATGAAGGTTTTGTCTCGTTATTTTTCACTATGCCCTGGTAGAGGAGCAAGGATAGACTGGCTTGATTAGACCAGCGAGCTCCTCAGTCGTGAACGCAAGGATAGATGGAACGTATGCGCAAACTAGCACCTTTCATCTTGCTGCACCTCTACCGTTTACGAAGGGGAGACTTCATTTACGGATATACTGGGTATAAGCGGTCTACTCGAGCAGGACATAGATGTGAAATAGAATAGTAGAAATGTAGGTTGAAACACACACACACACACGCACACGCATGCATGCATGCATGCATGCACGCACACGCACGCACACACATGCACACTTCCTATCCCTTTCCCCCTTTACTTTCACTTTGTCCTACCTTTCCCCCCCTCCCCATCTCCACTTATCATTTTCTTAAATTTTTTTTTTGGCTAACCTCCTTTCCCTAACTTCATTTTATTTTCCTAATTCTCTTAAAATTTTCCCACTTCTTTACATTTTTTCCTAATTTTTCCTTTTCCCTACCCATCTCTCCTCTTTTTCCTAATTCCCCCCGATAAAACCTCTCCCTTCCCAACTTCTCCCCGCTACTATCCTAATTTGTCCTAAAAATTTTACTATTTTAATTATCTTGATATCCCTAAATTTCCTAAATCTTCCTTACCTTTTTTCCCAAAATAAATTTCCTATTTTCCCTTGATTTACCTTGTCCCCACTTTTTTACTGTAAATTCCCCTATTATCTCCTATTTTCTCCTATTTTACCTTCCCCCCCCTTTTTTCCATCACCCTTGGATTTTTTCATTCTAATAATATTTCTTCTCTTTCTATTATAATTATCCCTAAATTTTGCCAATTTCTTTTGCTCGCTCCTGTTTTTTGAAAAAAACTTCGTTTTACATTGCTTCCTATTTTTTCCTAATTCTAAGTATTTTTTCATCTCCAAAATGCCCCCCCCGGCCCCTTTTTTCCTATTTTCCTATTTCTCCCCTTCTTACTTTTCCTATTTACCTTTTTCCCCTATTTTTCCTATTCTTTCTCATCCCTCTATTTTTTCTTTTTCCAAAACCTTACATTTCTCCCTCATAAGACTCTCCAAAAACCGCAAATTCTCATACTCTTTTAACACTATGCCTACATCACTAATTTAAGAAATCCCCTACATGTGCCCCCTTAAAAACCCCCCACCCGTGCACTCATTTTAATTGACTACACCATCCCATGCCCCTCCTCATCCTTTATGCCCTCCCTCTCCTTAGCTTCCCTTGACTGCCCACCTTCCAAAAAGTCCAAAAAAAAAACAAAAAAAACCCCACTTCCCTGACCATCCCTTCCCCGACTACCCCGCCCTCTCTCTATATAAATGACCCTCCTCTAAACTATCCTTCCCCACTGCATAACTCCACCGACGAATCCTCCCCTCCCCCTTCAAGTCTCATGCTTGCTACCCTCTATCGGGTTTGCCCAGTTCCCCTGCAATCTCCATCTTCTCCACTACTCCCAATACTTTGTACCCTCTGCGGCTCTGCCCTTGACTCCATGCGTCATGCTCACATTCACCTTTCTGCTATTTGCGACCATCTACCACAGTCCGCAGTCTGCCCAAGCTCTGCATGCTCGCGCACCTTGGTCCTTGCTCCAGTCACCTCTTTCCATACGTGTCCACTACTCTGCAAGATCGCATTCACTAACCCGCATGACTTGTACTTCTTACTGCCTGGTTCCCCCATCATTGCCATTTCGTTCCACCACCCATGTACAATGGACCCCCCCCCCCCCTTTCTTTTCCCTATTTTCTCTCCTTTTCCCTTCCCCCTCTCTTTTTTACATTATTTTCGCTCTATATATATTTCCCCCTTCTTTGTTTATATTTAATTTTACATTATCTTCTCCTCATAGTTAGAATGTTAAATTCCCCCTCTCTATTTACTTTACTTCCCTTCATAGTTAATTTTTAAAACTCCTTACTTTATTCCTCTTTGACTTCTTGTTAATCTATGGTACCTTTATTCCCATTATTTTCTTAAAATTTTTAAATCTAAGGTCCCTCATATGACTCCTCTTAGCTTACATTTATTCCTCTTAGCTTACATTTATTTAGAATTTTACCTCCTTTATTTCTAGCAATTTGTTTTAAAATTACCCCCTGCCTTTCTCTACTAAGATTCATTATTGTCACTCCTTAACCTTTAGACTGATCGTGTTAATTTTTCCCCAGTATTTCTATTAATGTGCATTAATAACTCCCCCCTTTTTTCTACAAAGGTTCATTACTTTTGCTGCTTAAGCTTGATAATCATTTGGCCAAGCATTAATTTTTATTATGACTCTGATAACAAGGGAGGGTTGTTGATGACACCTGTCTTCCCAACTAAAGTTAAAATTGGTTCTTAATATTTTGCTTGTTGGATGATGGCAGGTAGGCAGACTCCCCTCTGCAATAAAAGTGATGCTGTCAACGACTTATCAAAGCTCTACTACTCACATTTCCTCTTTTAGAAAAAACTATTCATCCTCTAGTGATGCTACTTCATTTTTAGTGGATGTTTCTTTCAAAGTTTATCTATTAAACATTTCTCATTCCTACTCTAAATTGTCTACTCTTCACTATGGAAGGGGGTGTTGTAAATGTCTTCTACACACACTCCTCCCCTTGGGGATCGCTGTGATCCTAGGGTGTACATGTCAAGAGCACAGGACTCACATACTATGGTTCCCCACATTGGGATGAGCAAGGAGTCTCTTATGCTTTTGATTATCTCATACACTTGTATTGATGTCTCTTAGGATAATTCTCGGAGGAATGCATGGAGATGTCCACATACTATAGAGAGTGCGTATTGAATGTGAGGCCACTAAAAGGCTTTAGTGCACCTTCCCTTCCCCACCGGCTCCTTGTTTTTAGGGGTGCCTTGGCATGACCGAGGAAAGGGTATAGTATGCTTTTAGTACCCCTATGGAAAGGGTATAGTATGTTTTATATTCTAACTTGATCCTTGCATTCATGTATTGAGGAGGCCAATTGGATGACTCTTGGAAGCATGTGATGACACCACTTCCTGGATTAATGAAATGTCAGATAGTAGACCATATGATAATTGCCACTCGAATGATAGTGGATAGGAGTTTTCTAGTAATGGGAGTATGTGATTCCTCATGATACTTATGGAAGTACTCATAGGTAGGCCCCCAACTTCCCTGAGATGGGATTGGGTTTAGCTACAGTGGACACTTGGATCGGATTACCATTGGGACTGATTACATGTTTATTATTTTAGGACAATATCGACTGCTAAGCCACCATGATATTGACTACTATGACCCATAAGGACCACCATGCTTGTTTGGTGATGAGTCATTTACATTGCATTATGCATATGGTAGGGCAACACTAATAGGAGGTGAGTGGCACCATTTATTCCCACAAGGCAAGGGTTCCACCCTCCGCCCTCGAGCCCTTCCCATTTTTTTAAACCAAGACCTAGATCTATACATTGGATCAACGCCCCTTGCACTGGGATATGAGCAAATTGGATGGCCCCCAAACTGACATACGACCATCGGTGGTGAAGTATTGGATGCGACTACAGACAAGGGGAGCGAGTATCGAGGCTTGATACACCAGCCTTGAAGCTCCGTGGAGGCACAGTTCTCCAGGCGCTAACAACGGGCCAAGGATTGCACAAAGAGAGACCACTTCAACATGTGACATTTGCAAAGTATTGCACAACAAGTAAGCCACTAATACCTGTATGAACTAGAACTCCCGGTGTTATGAAGAACCTCAACACGTTCGGGGCACCCCACTCTGCCATGCCCTTCTTGCATGCATATTCCATGGTGATCCTCTATATAACTAGGAGATGTCTGGCATTGAGAAGAATAGGCATAAGCGTAACATTCTACACTACACTGCCTTAGTCACGAGCATAACATTTTGGATTTCTAACATTACAATTTTCGAGTTCTACTTCGCTGCCGTGGTGCTGCACCCTGTGTGTGCATGTTTATTTGCTAGTGTATGAATGTGTATGTGTGTTGTTATAGCATCGTCACAATTACTATGTGATCTCTATGAAGGCAACCATCTGCCACTTTCACTATCGGCTATGCTTGCAGAAGGTAGTTTTGCATTAGCATAATGCATCAGCTACACGAGACTATTCGAGAGGATGCTCCTAGAGTCTATATCCCCTAGAATGTCATTGATTCGGCACTTGTAATATGTGCCTTAGTCTTTTTATGACAAGGTGCAGGTTAGTAGAGACCGCACAGACTTGAATATGAGAACCCTCTGAGTAATGGTAGAGCACAAGCGACTATTGATTGCCATTTTTCAACAAAAAGCATCTGGAAATATTCATGCTGAGATTCATAGCTCCTGAGTGAAAACTGGGAGGGTCTGAACTTGTTCCAAGTCTCATGCTGAGTGTGTGACCCGCTCCATAAATCTAATCATGGGATCTTCTCTTGGATTCTCGATTAGAGATGCAGCTAGAATTTATTCTCTTAGATTCTTGATTAGAAATGTAGCTACAGTAATTAGATCTCAGTGATTCTCTTTGCTTCACCCTTAAGCATTAACATAAATGTAAACATAGTCATGATGAAACAATGGCTGCGACGGGCCTTTCGAAGCTATGACTAAGAATGTTGAGTAGTGGAGATTTAGATTCCATAAAATAGTAGGTAACACACACACACACACACACACACACACACACACACACACACACACACACACACACACACACACACACACACACACACACACGTGCGTGCGCGCGCGCACACACACACACACACACACACACACATGTATACTTTCCTAACTATGAATTAATGTTTTATTTACCCCCTATGAAATATCCCTTGAGATGGAGACCGTGGACTTTACTTATAGGAGTCATTTTGTCTGCAAAAAGTTGATGTATGTTAGAGAGTCGATGGAGCCTTCATAGGTTTGGGACCTCTACCCTTTTGGGTTAGCATTGGATTTGTCCACTACTTGAGATGGAGACCATGGACTTTACTTAGAGAAGTCACTTTGTCTGCAATTGGTGTAGGTTAGAGAGTCGATGGAGCCTTTATAGGTTTGGGACCTTTGCCCTTTTGGGTTAGCAGAGTGTGGAGAGAGTTACTTTCACTTTTTTGAGTGCAGCCCGAGATTACTTTTTCAATGGATCCTTCCATGTAATACTTTCCATGGCTGGTTCTTTTGCAAAATTACTCTTTATTGAGCTCAGTGCATTGATGACCGATAAAGCTTTTTGCATTGATCATTAAAGTCATATAGATTGACGACCTTTGGTCTCATACCATTGAGCCCTCTAAGTTTGAGCAAATTCTTTCCTTCTGCAATTGGTAGCTATTGTAAGTTGCAGTATAGCCAATGGATAGTTGTAGTAGTAGTGGAAATTCATCTGTGCTTGGATCCTTGAGTTATATACTGCTGATTGACTTACTCATGGTTAGGTTTTTACTAGCATTATCCATTGATCACCATCATCAGATGGTATCTAGCATTGAGCTTGCAGAGACGTTCTCACTATTCTAAGAGATGCACTTATATTATATAAGCATGAGTAGCTAGCATCTACACACTCTCGAACATCCAGTGATCGTCTACCTTTTTTATTTTTCCATAGTTTAAGATATTCGGGGCCGTCCAATGGTGATGACCACCGTATGGGTAGCTTCATATGGTGAGACATGGTGGCCTAGGCAGATTCTTTGCTATGGTCTTATGAGACCCAGCCTATGAAAAATAGAGACCCAAAGAAGTCTCTTAACAGTGGCCTTCACTCCAAGGTAAGAAACTATTATGAAAAGGAGGTCTCTGCAGGTTTAGTAGCTTGCTTTCTCTCATTCCTGGTCTTGTCATTTACTCTAAGTGTGGTTTATAGGCAATGAGACTTTCTACTATCTCCCTTTAGAATGATTATCGATCACTATGCATTAAGAAGTTTGTTCAAAAGCATGGGCCTTCATATGGCTAGGAGAATTCCTCGTAGTGTGGTTCTCTTACAGTTGCATAAGCTTTAATGATTATTTTCATGAAGGATTCCTTTTCAAAATAGCTACTGTAAATTATAGAGTCATTCTATATGCAGTTCCCCATCCTTTTCTAGTCTATTAATCTATTAAGACATGCTATATACAAGGAGACATCCCATTTATCTTGGAAATTATTTTTGGGAGTACTGTCTTTCTTTCTAGATGCTTGAGGGTGCAGGAATAGATATATAACCTCTATCTTGCTCAGTTGATTAACATAGGGGAGTATATTTTAGACATGTTTTCACGTAGACCTTTGCTTATGCATTTATCAGTTTGGACATTACAGTTTTGATACTTTCAGTTATGGTAAATATGGTTGGATTTTGTTTAGAAAAAAAAAAAGGACTCTTGTATGACCATGTATTTGAAAAGCTTTCCTCTAACTTTGAATGAAAATGAATTGCCATTAGAGTCTCATCATATGTTCTTTAAGTGGGGACTTTTAAGCTACTTTCCATTGGGGTTCTACTAGTTTGGATGGCCTTGGGCAATCCCTTTATTTAGTTGGGATGCTGTACATTTTTTGCAGAATTTGACATGACCTTGGTCTAACAAAGCTTGGCAGGATGCAAGAAAAGAAAAATCATATGATTACTGTAGTTTACAAAACTTTTTGGCATATTTTATGTGACATGGCAAAAGAGAGCCTTTCTTGGACATAATTTTGTCCCTTTCAAGGATTCTATCTCACTTTGACTTGTGCATAAACCTTAACTCAATATTGAAAAGTGGAAAATGCCAATGCTTGATTTATTTTAGAATGATAAAATGCCAAGATTTGATTTTTGTTAGTCTAGCTTGTCACTTAACAATTGTGTGCCAGAGCATTGAAGCCTAGCTTCCATAACTCAAATGAATTGTTTTAACTTTTATTTGGTTGTGATGGTGCTAGGTGAGTTGGTATACTTCCCCATTGGATTTGCAAAGTAGAATCTTTGGCATGGTGATATGGGTCAAACAAATGTGGTGGCAACTTTGAGACTTACTTCTTTATGAAAATTTTAATACTATGGAGCTTTTGATCACAATTCATTTTCTTTATTCTAGGGATGCAAATAAATGTTTTGTTTACTTATGTTATCTCCATGCATACCTCCAAGGTTATGTAAATTAAAATACGATATGAAATTGAATCATCATGGCTTGTACTTTTACTTGCAATGAATGGATTGGTGTTGGAATGGGTTTACAATGAATGATGATTATTCTAAGTGGAAGTTGGGGTTAGTAGTTTTTTCTTGAAGTAGGCAATACACACCCTTGTATGATCATCATAAGGTGATAGATACCTTATTATTGATGATTGTACATGTTAGTCTAGGTTTCCACAACCCTCATAGACTTGATAGGGTTGGATATGGGAAACCATCACTAGCTCCATTCATGGCATGCTGGGCCGTAATGATCATTCGGAGAGACATCTGAGGCAATGAGGGGGTACTCTTTTACCCTTTGATTTCTTTGTATTTCTACTTGGATTTCTGGTATAGTTCATGCCTACCACTAGACATTGGTTCTCTATATACGAGACTCACTCATGGAAATTAAAGAATTTATGTCATTTTGGTCAGTAATTATTTTTTTGTTTTGGATGTCTGATACCAATTTATATTCGGAGCATGGTATGCTTGGATATCTTTGCGACCCATAGTAAAGTTGGAGGAATTATATCAGTTTTTATGCATCCATTTATAGAAAATGGAAAGCTGATCAGCTTGACTTAGAATATGGGCCCATAATTCCCTTACACTTCTACTAATGGAGCCTCATTGCCCTATAACAAGGGTTGGTGGACCCATTATACTTTCACACTCTTATACTTGTTTCAAATTTAAGACCTCAAGGGCCAACGATTGTGGTACAATTGGCCTACAACTTTGACACAACTTTAATGAGAATCTATCATTATACTTGACTACTATAGGGAAACACTTCCCACCCACACATGCCCTCCTTATGTGTTGGTGTGGATAGGCCTGTTGTTGAGGGTTGTGGTGTGGTGGGACACACACACACACACACACACACACATCCCCTTGGGGAGTCCTTGGGGTGTATCAATACTTTAATGATAATGATAGTAATGATAATGATGACAATTACTGACACACACGCTCATCCCCTTAGGGAGTGTTGTGTTTTCGAGATGTTGCTAAGACTATAAGAATTTAAACTTGAGTACACTAGATTATGGGACTTTTTTCTACTTATGATAGGTCAACCAAAAGATTTGGGATATACCCTTGATAGCTTTACCATGGTTTGAGATTTACCAAGACTAGTCCCTTGGATTTGTGGGAATCATGCCTCTAACTTTTCAAAGTTACTCTATATCTGAAGGAATCAAAGCTACAGTTAATGAGATGGATGACCACACCTATATTGCGTGGACAATATATGGATGACCATAACTATACAACAATTATACTCATGGCTTGGACAATATTTATTTTTCCACAATGGAATGAATTAATTGGGCGAAAACCTATATGCAAAGATCACATGTGGATATCTGCCATGAATTAGATTATTAGCATGCATTTTTTAAAAAGGTACTCTACATGAGACCAGAAGTGAGATAGATTTTTGTATATATATTTTTTGCACATTACTTGAAAAGGTTTAGATCACTACTTGGAGCTTAGGATTCTTTCTATATGCGTAGATCACGTGTGGATACTTATTTAATTTTTATGGAAGGACATATTGTACTCAAGGCCATTTACAATCCACTTGAAACACCCCATGTGACAATAGACACAAGGAAGTTATTAAGTAGAACATGACATTTGTCACTACTTTAGTAGCCAATTACTAGTGAAAAAAAAATGGAGAGTGGTACAATGGGTACATTTTCCCTCCCCTTCTAACCTTGGTAAACTAATGGTTTGGCGCGCTGTCCCAGTAAGGGAATCCAAGGACGTGAACTCTTTGTATTTCTCCCCTTGCAAGACCATAAAGAACTTAGCTTGAAGCACTATATGGTGTTCGTTCCAATTTCCTCACAAGACTGGCTGTTCACTACTCTGAACTTACTCAGGATCAGCGTCGTGGGTATAGTGTGAATGAATTCCATGGACATTCTTCGAAACTCACGGATCGTGTTGTTACTGCATCGCAGAGTCTCCAAGGTAGTCGTTTCACTTTGTCATTTCATATTGTCTACCACGTCGTTCTACTATGACCGCTCACGTAAATAGCAAACGCCATACCTCCGCCATACCTTCTACTGCCTATGTTTTCTTATCATATTGTCCACTTTGTGTGAGATTAAATGATAGTCTGTTCTCTGTTTTGAGCTAATCCAGCTCGTAGAGATCAAGGCTGCACGCAAGTGACTAGATGGGCTGCCTCTTAGAAGAGAGCTGAGTGAAAAAGAATGGCCATTTTCTGTATTTCACGCATATCCTATGTTTGGGACATATTTTACTATTACTATATCTATTGCCATGAGTGGAGGCCCTAACCGAGAGGTTATATGTCCTATTTCTTGGAAAAATCTAACTAGAAGAGATGCATAAGGATTCTAAGGGTCATATAACGTTTTTGATTCTTTCAGTACGGTTTTTCCTTAAGTATTTCGGAGCACCTAAGAAGGCCACGACCAAAAGGGAATGGAATTTCATATTTCATAGTTATTTCTAGAACTTATTTGTCTAGCCTATTCCAAGTGCATACCTTTTACATATGTCTATTAAATTTTTACTCTTTGTTCATGACTTATTTAGGTATGTCAATCTATATGCAGTTCTAAAGATAAGAAGATACTCTGACTCTTGTGTAATATATAGAGTTCAAGGGGCTCTCGATCATGAGGAGTCACTCATAGGGCCCAAGGGAATCATAGCACTTTACCACTCTTATCCATGCAAAGAAGACCTTTATGTGTGCATGTTGATGCCATAAAATGTTTCCATGGATTCAAATGCCTACTTAGTAGTCAAAGTTCATGTCATGACCATATTTGGGATCTTGGACTTACAGGGCTTACAGGGATCTGAATAGGATTTGAATTTGCTTAACAAGGTTTACTATTCATTTTTGGGATTTCCCTTTGATTGGACACTTTATTATATAAAGAGGAAAGAATGATTCATGACCATGATTGTGTAAATGGTAATTGCCAACATTGGATAGAGACATTGACATTGAAATTCATGACCTTGTGAACAAGGAAGATACCCATGAACCACTATACTATCACTCCTTTACTCCCAAAAAAAAAGAAAACTCTTCAGTAGACTCTTAATGATCATGGGGTACTATTGATCTTTCAAAGTAATGGATATGTTGTTAGTTTATCCTTTATCTTGAATATACTAAAATTTAATTGGATAGTGACTTATGAATATTAGGAAAAATTTTGTTTAATTTCATTATATTCATTCACATTTAGGATGTTCTTGGCATATTTGTATTTTATGAGCATTTCTTTGGATCAAAATAGAGTAGAAATGGTCAGCAGTGTTTTTTACATTGGGTTACATTTGTTGAGAACTTCTCCTAATGTGAATGGGGAGAGAATTACCATTGGAGTCTTCTTTTATCTTATGAGTTATATTATGGAGAGATTTCATATCTAACTGAATTAAGAAACATTCATAGTGTAATTATTAATAGAAGTCAAGAATATAGCATGATTTTAAGTGTGAAATGGTGAAAAGGCCATGTAGCATGAAGTCTGCCCTTCAATTTTGACATTCTTAAGGAACTTATCGCACTTTGATGTGTGCATAAATTTAATTGTGATACTGATAATTGGGAAGTGCCAACAGGAGATCGAGGAAAGGTATAAGTATATTGAGGTGATATTTGGATTTTTTGACCTTGGGAATTCCCTTGGACTTGGTTGGAATACCCAAATTTATGGTTTACTTGAGATTCCCACTTATTACTTGGATTTCACTAACATTTTATATGCATTTCTTCATATCTTTAATTTCCCACCTCTGATTACTATTGAATAGTAAAATGCCAAGATTTGATTATGCTAATCTAGATTGAGTGACACGGATAACAACTGTGTGCCGGCATTGAAGCCTGCAGTCCCACAATTCATAGTGTGCATGTTCTAACATGCTATGTTTGTGGATGGATGCAGGTGAGTTGGCATACCTCTCCATCAGATTTGCATTGAAAATTCAAAGGCATGAAGATGGTATTGGCAACTTCGAAGCGTATTCTACAGCGAATTATCTCCAAGTATTATTAAATAAGATTGAACATTCTATTAGAGACTAGCCATCAATACTGTTGTACTTTTTGCAATGTTCTGACATGAATGTGAGTATAAAAATTGACTTTCACTTTATAACTTTGTGAGAAGGAATAGTATGATATGAATTATTCTCACTTAGGAAGTATTAAGAGATTGGTTAACAATGGATTACTCTCATTAAGTGTTTGAAAAGGGCAAGAGCGCACTACAAGGCATAGGCCATTTTCCGACGAAAATACCGACGCTTTTTACATTAATTTTTTTTTTCACGGGCGCAAACGTTGCTATAAAAGTCGCTAAAAGCGTCGAAAAAAAACCGTCGCTATATAGCGACGATCATAAACGTCGCTATATAGCGACACTGGTAAACGTCGCTATATAGCAACGATTAACAGAACAAAAAAAAAAAAGGATTAGTGGGGCTAAACAAGGCTTGCTATGGCCCTGTTTAGCCCCACTAATCCTTTTTTTTTTTTGGTAATTACAAAACAAAGTTTTTTAATAACAAAAATTCCCTTGCGAAAAGTTTCTTGTAGCAGTTTATAGTTAATCATATAAATCATTGATGGTGTGGTACGGGTTCTACTCTATGCATGATCCATACACACATATGGATCTAGAGAATAATTCCTATCATGCAACTCAATTCTCAAGAGCTTGTCCCTTTCGATTGGAGCTGCTCTCAATAGGCTACTCAATGATCATATTACTATAGTGATGTGAAAGGTAGACAAATTAATCGATACTTCTTCCTTAAGAAATTATGGTGGAAATGTGTAATTAGAATATGCTTCATAGCAAAGCTCTCGGTGCCTCTAAAGAGTTTCTTAAGATGTGTTTTTCTAACCGTGGTCTATTATCTTTTTCTTCAAGCAGTAACATGGAAACCTTACTTGTATTTTTAAATCATTGGTTGATATAAAGAAAAGAAGATTTTTTTTACTTCTATCCTTGTCCTTGAGCCTTCCCAAGTCTCTATCCTACTTCGGTTTTTCTTGAACTGAAATTGCAAAAATTCCTAGACAGCTACTTTGCCTCTTGAATATCTCTTAATCCTTGAGGATTTGTAGGCTGAGTCCAACTGAGAAGTTGTAGATCTATGAACAAGCTACAACTTTTCTTTTGGAAGCAAACCCATCTAAGATCTATAATAAAAGTCATGGTATTGTCAAAATAGCCAAAAGTTTTTTTTGGTACAACCAAGAAAATGCCTTGAAATTGTGGAAATTTTTGGACAGCTAGCTTGCAGCCCGAATATCTCTCAATCTTTGAGGATTTGCAATATGAGTTCAACTTAGAAGTTGTAGATCTACAAATAAGATACAACTTTGCTTTTGGAAGCAAACCCGTCTGACATTTATAACAAAAGTTATGATGCTGCCAAAATAGCCAAATGTTGTTTTTGCTACAGCTATAAAAATTCCTCAAGCTATGCATTATGCTATAAACTCCATATGTCATAGATTAAGCTATGGAGACATTCTACTCATGTTGGATACAATGGATATGTTGAGGATTGCATTTTTAAACATGGGCTATAATTTATAAGGTCAAGCTATAAGTCACTGTTAGAGTTCTTTAATAAGTTTTATGTGAAAGGAGATTTTTTATATGCTTGAAAGAAGTAATATGGTACTAAGAGACTTGTACTTTTTACCTTTTTATGGTGTCGATTTATTTTACTAGCTCCTCATTGATTTGGCCAGGTAGGCCTAATGGTTCTTGTTTGCAGGCCTATCATGATGCAATATCATGATAGGTTGAGAAGTGATCAAAGGACAAGGGGGCCTTTGATTTGTTTATATACTCCTCTAGCAATTGCACTAACATTTTAGAAGCATTTTATTAAATTGTCTAAATGCCAACCTTTGATTATTTCCACATATTGAAATGCCAAGGTTTGATAATGCTAGTCTAGATAGAGTGACATGGATAACAACTGTGTGCCACCATTGAAACCTGGCTACCATAGCTTGAATGAATTTTTCTAACTTTCATTTGGTTGTGATGGTGCCAGGTGACTCAGTATACCTCTCCATCGGATTGGCATTATAAAATCTTTGGCATGATCTGATGGACGTAAAATGCGGCATTGGCAACTTTGAGCAGAACTTTGTGGCAAATTATCTCCATCTATTGTAATATGGGAATGAATTATTTGTTGGAGATTACTTTTTACTCCTTTTGTAGGTTAGAAATTTTATTAATATGAATGTGAGTATTATGATGACTCCCACTTCGATACTTTGTTTGAAAGGGTTGAATTTTAATGGATTACTCTCACTTGTTTTTTGAAAAAAGGACAATGGGGTTGATAATCTACAAAGAAGCCAATATTGATGAACATTAGTAACGTCTCAACAGTATCCAAATTGGTGAGAAAGTCATCTCTAGTACCTATGGCATTGTATACAAAGTGACTGATAGGGTCCAAAAAAACATATACAGGAAACATTGGAGTTCCCATGCGAGAGGCAAGGAAAGAAGCACTAATTAATGTGATTGCAAAAGCCTCAAAATATTGCTTGTGAACCCTCACGTTGTAGGTAGCAATTTGATGCAATTCTTCAAATCCTAAGAATGGCATTGGGTATGTGCTTATGAACCCTCATGTTGTAGGTAGCAATTTGATGCAATTCTTTCAAATCCTAAGAAAGGCATAGGGCATGTTCATGCATCACATCTAGCAAATTGTGAGGGGAGGGGAGCGGCATATTTCATGGCCATGGCACAAGGTAGGTTTTGAAATGCCCTCATGGAGGGATCTCTGCCAAGATCAATTCCTTTTGCCATAATGTGCACCATATTGTACACATTGGTTAGTGGATTAGCAAGGTTGCATCTGGTCCATGGGATGCACATAGACACCTTATAGACTTGCATCCCAACAATATTCTATTTGAACTTCACAAGAAAGTTTCCATGTTGAGAAGGCATCATATACTGGAGGATGGACATGGAGTTCTTAGAGACTCAAAAGCCATTAGAAAACCTGAAGAAGCGGTCTCTATAGCCAACCTCATAGAATGGGTTGGCAAGAAGTGGGAAATGGCTTACTTAGATCCCAAGCTGCAATGTATGGCATTGAATGGGGTCTACTTCTTTATTGATCTAATGTATTTGTGCTAGGATGAATCATGCTTGAGATGATATAATTTTTTGAAGATCCAATGGATTATTTTGATGCCTATCATCACATACTGCATCTGGCCCTCCTCTATCATCACATGCTTGATGGGGTCCTTCTCAAATCCATTCAAACTCATGCATATGAAAAGATGATGCACAAAAATGGTGAGGAGAGAAGATTTCTTGCAAAAATGTTTGACATTTTGAGGAGATCTAGATGCAATGAAATTATCACAATTAGACCCATGGAAGAGATGGAGCTTGCTCTTAGGTTAGCTCATAAATGCTTTTATACATGGTCCGTAAACACATTTTTGGGTAATCAGACATTTATGAAATGTAGTTCACTATTTGACATCTATCAAGATAGATTTATGGTCATGTAGTTCACTATTTGACATTTATCAGGATAGTTTTGTGGCCAATCTATACATTTTCCTAATCAATTCCAAAACAAGATTTTTTTTGGGATGAATGTAAAATTGTGATAGCATTGATTTTTTCCCCTTATTTGTTGTTGCCAAAAGGAGTGTTGGATAAGAGTGGTCCGGCACCCCCTAGTCATGAAAGCCTCCCACATTCTAAAAAGGTCGACAAGGTTGTGAGGACAGCCTACAAATGTTCATTATCTCCAAGACCATTTAAGCCACCACAATTAAAACTTATATGAGACAAAGGTCCCCAAACTTCCATGTGTCCACAAGCCCCTTTATTAGCCTTTTTACATTTCTTTTGACCCATAAGAACTTTTACATTTATTTGGACCCATAAGTCCCCCAAGTGCTTATGAGATGTGAGGCATATTTCAAAGACCCACTCATGTGAGGGACACCAAGGTATAAATGGCACACTGACGTAATCCACCAATGAGAGCTTGGACTTACACAAGCTGTTGAGTAAAAATCACAAGAAGGCTCCAAAAAATGCTACATGTCCATCAACACAAGAGTCCCCAAGTTGAACAATAGTAAATGCATACATGACTACCATGATAGACTATCAATAGGCAGCACCTGCCATGAGCACAATCAATGCATGGTTGTCAGCCAACATCAGCTATATCAAACCCCATGACAACAAACATCTAGAACATGGTGCTCAAAGTAAGGTAATCGACCACACATTGGTCCACAAGTAGGCATAGGTTCAAGATAGTTGCTACTTGTTTCCACAACACTTGTAGGCAAGGCTTTGATACCATGTGAGCACAAGAAGTGGCATGCCAAGAGGAGCCACACTTAGTACGAGGGGTCTCCCATGATCTCAAAAGAGCTGGCGCTATTGTGAGTAGGGTCTACAATATTCCATATATTTAGGTCCATTCAGGCCACCACAATGTATATCATGGGAAAATGTATCGAACACCCACATCTCTACAGGTTGAAATCACAAAACAAGACTGTGGGAATTAAGGGGAACTTGATTCCAGGGTGCTTTTGGCCTTGCTCCAACCTCTATATAATCATGTCCTATGAACTTGCACAACCATGGCCTAGCTAGACCCTATTAACAGACTCTAGGCCTTTGGATGAAAACTAAGTAATATGAACATTCATGACCCTCTTAGACTTAATTAAGGCACTCTAAACCATGCCTTTATGTGACGATAAATGCCTAATTTATGGTGAAAAATTCAAAATGAGACCATTCATAGAATTTAAAGGGGAAAATATACTCTGATGGTGATTTGTCCTTGCACCAATATCGATCCCAACATTTCTTAATTTGTTGCACATTTGTAGCCCAACCAAACTCATTGACCCACTCTATGTGGGGGTTAAAGGTCACTGTGCCTTTACCCCGGTTATGTACAATACTCAAACACATATATAAATGAATGAAAAAGAAGATTAGGGTGGTTCTGCACCCACCAAAACTTGTGTGGCTCTCTGTCTCCTCTCTCTCTCTCTCCTTCTTCCGTTCTTGCTTCCGTTGAGATCACTCTCAACTGGTATCAAAGCCCGGGTGATCTAGCTGAGCGTGCGTTTCTGTCCCATTGCGTTCGAACGCCCAAAAACCCCTACCTGTCAGTTCTTGCGTGATTCAGTGGAGGATTTTCAGAGTTATAGATCCCTGTGTATTCGATTTCGTCTCTCTGTTATGCATTTTTCATTCTAAGGTTTTGAAACCTTAGATTTATGCCACATGGCAGTGGATAAGTGTTGACTCCCATTTTGGTGCCCATGTTTTGAGGCATCTCAAGTTCTATTTTCAGTAGCGGTCATTACCGTGGGACTATGATTTCTTGACCATACCTTATGCAGATCACTCTGGTTGCAGTTTGAGCAGTGTGCGCTCATTCGTGGTATGCATTGGGTTGCAGTGGATGATTTATAGGCCATTTGGAGGCATTACGGTTCTTATTGGATGCGCTGATAGGCCCAAATTGCCTTGTGGGATGCTATTTTTTATGGACGCTTTGCACATGGATGCTATTTTATGCTGAGGGACAGCTTTGACACATTGCAGGTGATGCACTGATAGTGCTATGCTCTCTTGGATGAGATATTATTGATGCATATGCCAGTGGATAGTGTTTATGCTTGAGTCATTTGGCACTTATTGGCATTTTCTTTTGGGCCAGATTTGCTCATATGGATGCATAGTATATGCACATGAGTCAGATCCATCTTTTGATGCTTTGAGCTTTGAGTTTTGGTGATATTTCACTCTATTGTGGCATACACATTTGGGTGCACCTGGTATTTAGTGTGATTCTCTCATGCAGGCACTAGCATTTGGGATTTTGTTTCATTTGCATCATGGCATCCTCTTCCATGTCTGAAAAGGAGTTTTTCAGCATTAAAAAGTTTGATGGGACAAACTTTTCTTTGTGGAAAGAACAAATAAGGGATGTGCTTATTCAAAAGAAGCAGATTAACCCCTTGGCAGGGATTGAAGCTAAGCCTGCAAATATGTCTGAGGATGATTGGAATGAGTTGGATGCATTAGCAAAATCTACTATTAGACTTCATCTTGCAGAGTCAGTTTATTTCACAGTAGTAAATGAGCAGACTACATAAGATTTGTGGAAGAAACTGTGTGCCACTTATGAGAAGGAAACTGCCTCTAATAAAGTTTACCTCATGAAGAGGTTGTTTGAGCTGCAGATGAAGGAAGGGGTCTCCATTGCTTCTCACTTGAATGAATTCAATATTATTTTCAGCCAGCTTCAGGCTCAGAAAATGAATTTTGATGCAGAGACTAAGGCAATATTTCTCTTATGTTCATTGCCATCCTCATGGGATACCTTCCGTACAACTGTCAGTAACTCTGCACCTGGTGGAATACTGAAATTTGATGATGTTGTGGGTAGCTTGTTGGCCGAGGAGATTAGACGGAAGTCTATGGATGGCAACAAGCAGGATGCAGCCTTAAATGTGCAAAGGGGCAGATCACAATTCAGGGGGAAGTCCCAAGAAAGAGGGAAATCACGTAGCAAATCCAGGGCACGGAACATTGAGTGTTACCACTGTGGCAAGAAGGGCCATATGAAAAAGGATTGCTACAAGCTGAAAAGAGAGCAAAAGGATAAGAAAAAGAATGCAAATTGGGGTGCAAATCAAAAGGAAGAGAGTCCAAGGGAGGACAAAGGAAAAGTGAAGATCGAGGAGATCAATGCAGTCACACATGATAGTGACAATGACGTTCTGTTCATGTCTAGTTTATCTGCAGAGTTGCTTACCACTTCAGATGATGCATATTCCCAGGATTGGATTTTGGATTCTGGTGCTTCATTCCATGTTACTCCCCATAGGGAATGGTTCTCCAATTTTGCCCACTTTCAAGTTGTTTCTTTGACACAGATAAGCGCAGCTCGTTAGGGACTACCACACAAAAGGGCCGGTGAAAATTCTTTTTTGGGAGAGAGTAAAAGGGGTTACTTTATTCATAGACATTTGGAAGAATCTTTTGGAAAAAAGTTAAGGACTGTCCATGATGTCCTTTGACCATGGTCTTTGGTATATTCCATTTAACACTTTCCATATGATTATAGCCTATTTTACCATGGAATTTAGGGAGTTTTTTTTAATTTATTGTTTGAAATTTTATTATTGTATTCTATGATCATTGAATTGGATTAGACCTTGGTCTATTTGAAGATCCCTAAGGCTTGGTTGATTGGTGACTTGAATTTCATTATAGTAGCAGGGTCTGGCACCACCATTTTTATGTACTTAGAGCTCTTAGGTAATATTTTACCCTTAGGATGGTGTTGGGTTCCACTTTACACTTTATACTGTGATATGTTACACTTTACACTTTATACTTTGATAAATGGAAAAGACCATCATTTGTCATGAGTCGGTAAATTACCAATAGTGTTTTTAACATTATGTTGCATTTCTTGAGAACTCCTAATGTGACTGAGGAGAGAATTCCCATCGGAGTATTCTTTTATCTTATTAGTTATATTATGGAGAGATTTCCTATCTACTGAATTAAGAAACATTCAAGGTGTAAATATTAATAGAAGTCAAGAATTTAGCATGATTTTAAGTATGAAATGGTGAAAAGGCCATGTAGCATGGAGTCTGTCCTTCAATTTTGAAATTCTCAAGGACTTTATCACACTTTGATGTGTGCATAAATTTAATTGTGATACTGATACTTGGAAAGTGCCAACAGGAGATCGAGGAAAGGTATAAGTATATTGAGGCTATATTGACCTTGGGAATTCCCTTGGACTTGGCTGGAATACCCAAATTTATGGTTTACTTGAGATTCCCACTTATTACTTGGATTTCACTAACATTTTATATGCATTTATTCATATCTTAAATTGCCCACCTCTGATTACTATTGAATAGTAAAATGCCAAGATTTGATTATGCCAAGATTTGATTATGCTAATCTAGATCGAGTGACACAGATAACAACTGTGTGCCGGCATTAAAGCATGCATTCCCACAATTCATAGTGTGCATGTTCTAACGTGCTATGTTTGTGGATGGATGTAGGTGAGTCGGCTTACCTCTCCATCAGATTTGCATTGAAAATTCTAAGGCTTAAAGACGGTGTTGGCAACTTTGAAGTGTACTCTACAACGGATTATCTCCAAGTACTATTAAATAAGATTGAACATTCTATTGAAGACTAGCCATCAATAATGTTGTACTTTTTGCAATGTTCGGACATGAATGTGGGTATAAAAATTGACTTTCACTTTGTAACTTTGTCAAAAGGAATGGTATGATATGAATTATTCTCACTTAGGCAGTATTAAGAGATTGGTTAACAATGGATTACTCTCATTAAGTGTTTGAAAAGGGCAAGAGCGGATGTTTGCAATTGATTTATTTTGACATTGGAAACTCGTCTAGTAGTTTAGTAGGATAGTTGTTTGATAGGACACACACACACACACACACACACACGCACACACACCAAATGATCAATATAATGAATCATAGGATGCATGGCTATAGCATAAAGAATAGTTCTAAGAGGACAAGCCTGGCAAATTGAACAACAGAGTGTCTAAGTTTCAAAAATATCCCTCGACAAGATGCGTGTAGCTTTGCTATCACTATAGAGCCAAAAGATGATATGCTGTAATTTATGACTAAAACCCAAAGCTCATGTGGTCTGAGCTATAAAATTCCATTGGATAGTGTCAAGCTCCTTTGCATATCTACTTGCAATAAGAGAACATCTTGCTTTGCATACGTGGCATACTCAATCCCAACATAGGCATTTGCAATATTGTCAATGATATGCCTACGAGGAATAAAACCAATGGCGCTGGATAAAGGCCATCATGCAAATATTCTTTGATATGATCAACTACCGCCATTTCGGTGGACGATCTTATAAATGATAGGCATAAGAGTGACAGGCCTCCAATCAGCCAAAGAATTATAGATTGGCTTCTTAGGCAAAAGCTTTACAAGCCCTTTCTTCCAAGAATCCGGCATGTATTGATTTTGGCAAGCACTATTTATCATTTGCAGCAAAGGAGAGATAAGGAGATCCCAATATACTAAGAAGAATTCAACAATGAGACCATCCTAGCCGGGAGATTTCCATCTACCACATGATTTAACATCATCACTTAACTCTCTTTCAGTGAAAGGAGTTTCCAAGTCCAAATCTTGGGTTGGTGAGACATGTTGTGATAATTTTTGCCTTGCTGAAATAACCTCCTATGATGGAGAATCTGTGCTTGAGTACAAGTCCAAACACCGTCAGAAAGAAGAGCCCTACAAATACTTTGAGAGTGCCTCTTATAGTGTAAGCCTTTAAAAAAGGCTTTGGGTGAACATTCTTTATCTAAAAAATCCTGCTATCATGCCTGTGTCTCCCATTTAGAGATTTTTCTATTGTCATTGCGTTCAAGACAATGTTTAGCCTAGCATGAAATCTGATTTTCTTCCATAGAACGATTTCTAACATGACCAAGCTCAGTCAAAGATTGACATGTAACTTTAGCATGAGCAACATTCTTTCTCAAGGTCTTCATGTAGTTTTTTCCATAGTTACGTATAACTGCTTGCATCCTAGCAATAAAAGCTTCTCGAGCATAGGCAATGCCAAAGTGAGACTGTGGTGATAGGGGGTGGACTACTTCATAAACCATGGCCTTGTATGCATCATGCTCCAAATAGCTATTATTCACAATGAGTAGCCTTCTTGGTGTAAGTCGACATCAAGCATTTTATGAAGAGAGATCCTCAACCACAAAGGGGCATGATCAAAATGTATAAAGGCATAATCCACCCATAATTGAGCAATGAGATAATCATAGTGCTGAGGATTAACCCTGTACCAATGATCTAGATGGGCGTAATAAGAAGACTGAGTATTATGCTGAAAATAATGGCAACATTGGCTGTGATTCTTTCCAAAGGTCAACAAGACTGAGCTGGAGTAATAGATTTGACCAATGATGGTGCTTAGAAGCCAACATATGAGTATGGCCAGAAGTATTATCACTCTACTGAGGAGCATTATTAAAATCCCTACAAATAAAGGCATGTTGTCTCCAAGGTTAGCCTTGCACATCAGTCCAAATTAAACCTCTATTGCGAGAAGATTGAGGTGCATAAATTGAGGAAAATTCAAAAATTTCTCTCTGAATGAGACACTCTATAATCAACCATCTTCCTTGGCTCTCATTGAGGGCAACAACTGGTTGAAACTCATGTTTCACTAGAAAAACTACACCTGAAAAAGAATGCTCACCTACATAAAATATGTCATACCTAGCAAAATGTCCATAAAGACTAGCATACATATGTCATACCCAGCAAAATGTCCATAAAGACCAGCATACATATGGTTATGCTCTTGCAATGCCACTATGTTAGGCTACAATTGATTGAGATAGCCCCAGACAAGTTTCCATTTCCTCGGATCACATAACCCTTGTACATTGAGAGTCAAACATTTTATATGTGACAACATATGTACAGATGAGAACCAAAAGTATCAAGTCTATATTTCAATCTCAGGATTTGGCTCCCGACCCTTAGAAGATACAAGTGCCTATAGAGAAGACAAAAAGACCCATAATTTCCTCTTCAGGGAAGAGGGGGCAATGACTTGCTGTCACACTAGCCCAAGTAATACCAATTCCTATTTTTTCTTTAGGAGAATGACCATTTGAAGATGAACCATTCCATGTATGAGGAGGGAGAGGTCTTTGTGCTATCACAAATTTTCTTCGACTCTGCCAAGCTTCCTGCAGAGTCTTTCCCTTTACTTTCGATTGAGTGTAGAAGGCATCAAAGAAGAGGCATTTCCATTTGACATAACCAGAGCTTTCCCCTTATCTTGGGCTCCAGTAGCAGGTTTGTTTGGCTTATTTTCTCCTTATTTTTAACCAGCGAAGAGCCAAGAGAATCCTTAGGATGCATTTGAGTAGGCATAGCATCTAGAGGTATTTTGTGTAAAACCAGAGGGCATTGCGAGGCCATGTGCCCAAACTTCTTGCATTCAAAGCAAGCTCCTGCAAATAATCCCCATTTAAGCTTATAAAAAGCACTTCCCATAGCAACATAATTGACATTAACAATGTAAGATTCTGGAGTGGGGTTATCTATATCCCACAAAATAAAAAATCTATTAGAGTTTCCATTTGGCCCTAGTGGACACACCACCTTGCCCAAAGAAGCTGCAATTTTTGGCAACAGGGAAGTCCACTACTTCCACCCACATCAGACATCGATGTTTAATCAAACCTTCATAGTCTCTGGAAGGCAACCATGGGAGAACGCACACCATTTGCTGTCTATAAAAAAGAAGAGAATGTTCCAAGAGCATTTTGCTTATGCTGTTCATCCACCATAATAACTTCAAAGAAGAACCTGGTTGCATAATGCACTTTGTGTACAAGACAACCACCTAAAGTGCGTGTCAACTAGTTACCATCATTAGCTACAACTGGCATCTAGCCTAGAAAGAAAATAATGACTTCATGCTTGGCGTATTCACACACAGGATCCAAATATCATCTACCTCCACCATTATCCCAATAGTGGGAGCAGAGTCTTTCCAGTCCTTGCGAGTGTCTTCAAAACCCTCATGCATCACGCCATAGACCAATTGAGCCTCCACAGAGGCATGCCTAGGGTCATCCTAACCCAAATCCTACTTCTCTTTCTTATGCGTATAAGTTTTATGAAAGCCATTGATTTCATGTATAAACAAAGAATATAAACCCAAAACCCACCAACTAGCCAAGATAGAAGAAAAAGGAACATAAACACAACAGAAATTGAAAGAGAAAGAAAGGCTAGAAGAAGTGAAAGAAAGCAGGAGGATAAAACATAGTAGTACAAGTCTATGAAGGACAACAACTAGGAACACAAAAAAAGTCACTGAAGACGAAGAGCAATGAAGGCGGGAGGGTAGAGGTAGATGAAGAGCGTAGGAAGGCTATACATAGGCCGAGTAGAGATCTGTACAGATTGTATAGAATTGTACGGAGAAAATTTGTATAGTCACAGACATAAATCGGTGATGAAAAGCTCTAACGAGATAGCGAGAGGCATCAGGAATGCAGATAACCAGTGGCAAACCCAAGCTATACAAAAACCTTAGGGGATCCTCCTGTGCAAGGTTGAAACCCTAGAACAGGCCAAGACAACATGAGGTTGCCATGTCTCGTTGCTCCCCCCCCGCCCCCCACACACACACACAATAATTTTGATTAGTAAATGTATCTCACACACAGACAATTATTTCTTCACACACGCGTGTGCGCGTGCACACACACACACACACATCCTCACATTGGGAGGAGATATTAAGTAGGCACCTCATTTCTTATGGGGGCATTTCTCGATTAAATGCATTATTATATGACAATGATTGGATAAGTAATATCACATTGTTCATTTTATATGGATGGGGACATCTTGACGTGAGACTAAAACAAGCAGTTATAGCAGAATTTTTGATATATAAGGACATAAGAGAATGGATTATCCTTCCATTGATGAAGATGGAATTGAACATTAGTATGATATAGGAATTATGATCCCCATTAGATAACTAGGAAGATAATCCTAGGTCACCTAAATGAAACATTGACTACAATTAATGCAAAAGGATAGTGGATATATTTATGTCACAGAGAATAGAAATAATGGGGCCACGAGGACCATATATTAGGGACCTTGATTTCCAAATGTAATAGGAGAGTATTGATTAACTTGAAAAATTCCATTACTAAGAAATATAATGGAATTGCCTAGAGAAAAGGATTCATTTACCTTGTATTTACCGAATATGGCTATGGAATGGGAATGGGGTTCCAATAAACCAAGATGGTTATCTAATAATAATAAAAAAGATAGAAGGAAACATACCCGCTCGAGTGTATGAAGTGGGGTTATATTAGGGAGTTATAGATCTAGCTTTCGAGACACCTAGATAGGAGAGGTGAATGGAGACACAATGGGTGATACCATGGGATACCATGATGCATCTAGATATTCTATAAATAAAAAGGAGGGTTGAGGAGATATCTGCACCCAATGACTACGAGTAGAAGATCCATCCATAGGACTTATGGATTTATGAATGTGCGCACACCAAGATCTGAGTGGAGGACAAGGGAGGACCATTGCGGAGTAATACACAACTGAGAGTGGGATGGATGAAAGACTGAATTAAGTAAGAAACGGTGGAGGCCCTAACACAATATTCGGAGATAATGCATCACACTGACTATAGGGCTATGAGCCACAACCAAGAGCAACGGAGTCATGTACTGAGGACATCCTTGGAAAGAGAGTCTCCCTCGCCCCCAAATGAGACGTAGCACCCACAGGAGGTGCGGAGTAGAAGAGACCACGTAAAGCAAGCAACCTTCACATAATTGCACACATAATATGGGTTTCAAGGGAGAATCACGACAAGTAGTCCCACCAGACTTGTTCACAGGCTACGCAATCCAAGGGACGAGCAGAGAGCTCTAGAGACATGCTTGACTACACATGGACCTCCCCCAGGTACCGCTACTATAAGGAGGGGCTTAATGATTTGGGAGCTCAAGGAGGGAGAGGCGGTTATGCCCACCCCGGGAAGCTCTTTGTTAAAAACGTAGGATGATTGTTTGCATGAAGGTTTTGTCTCGTTATTTTTCACTACGCCCTGGTAGAGGAGCAAGGATAGACTAGCCTGATTAGACCAACGAGCTCCGCAGTCATGAACGCAAGGACAGACTGGCTGCATCTCTACCGTTTACGAAGGAGAGACTTCACTGATGGATATATTGGGTATAAGCGGTCTACTTGAGCAGGACATATTAGGGGTCGCCGACTGAGAGCTTTCAAGCATATCTCTCTCGCAAAAATTTCCATATATTCGATAGACATAGGAAGAAATGGTTACTTCACGTTTATTTCGTGGAAGTAATCTAATATATACGATCAAGATGATGAGCATCTTAAAACTGAGCGACGTTCTGAAAGCTAATCTTACGTTTGTTAATGTAGATGCAAGATATACTTTGATTACACTGGAGCAATGATATTGGAGCTACCTCCGTGAGCTCATTGTTTTTGTGAACAACGTACTTCTAACTATCATGAGCAGACTGCCATGAAGATGAAGGGCTCATGCACACGTAATGCGCCCTAGACGATTAGCTATATATATCCACCGAGAGATGGACCTTAGCTAATCGTGGAGAACTCACGGAAGGGCATATAGAGAAATAACGACGCCATTATCATAGATAGCACAATAGATATTCTCTGTCATGAATACACTCGGAGTGATGAGAGGTCATGATGAGAAACTTCTCTATTTACACACAGAACCATTCTTGTAATGTGTAAGATTACTTTCTATGCCTCTTAGCCTCTTTGTCTGGCCCTACACAGAAAGATGAACTCAGAGAATGACCTTTCTTACTCGTTTCCACTTTGTATAGTATACATTTTTCATGATATGTCGGACAACAATAGCATGTTTGGATTAGGAACGGACTCCAGTAGTCAAACGGTCAAGATAGCGATACGGTACCTCAGGGGGGTCACTCATCATATGTAACCCTGTCATGTGAGTTCAACAGAAGGACATTTTTAATATCTAAATTTTACAAAAGTTAATTTACATAAGGGAGTATTTAAAATAATTTTGGGAAAATTTTACAGATTTGTATAGAAAAAGGGTACATTTTATTAATGAAAATTTTACAAATAAGGGATTTTAGAAATAGGCCTTGAACGCACGTGATATAGAGGGTTTATACATAGTGACCCCCCCGAGTACGGTACTTAATAAGCTAAGATTAACTTTGAGTTCTATATAGCAGATTCCATATACATCAACGGAGCGGTGAAAGGCTTGCTAGCCATAGAGCTCAGGTCGCGTCTTCTCACACCACAATGGATAATATAAATGCTCCAACTAAAAAACTCATGCACTCCGCATGCATGGAGAACTCCATGAAGGCACGTGAGCTAGAGAGTCTCGGCTGGAACAATATCGAACCCACATGATTGAGAGCTTATGAAGTGATGGAGAGCTTACGAGACTACAGAGACGATATTATAGAGATCCCATATCCACCTTAGTGAATGCGACTTACACTTGGAAGTATGACATTATGTTCATGGTAATCGTTTGGATAAAGGAGAGGTCCACGACTATGGTAGTGCATAGTTACGAGGTCTCGCTATTGGGTCCATTTAAGGGCATTTCCAAGGAGACAGTAAGACCTTAGATGACACGAGGGGCGAAAGTTCCATGCCCTTACCGTGGCCTGCAATGGCAGTTATAAAGTTAAACTAGGAGCATAATGGATTAACACACATAAGTTAATGTCTACATAGATGCAAGAAGACATGAACCAGTAGAAGGAGACCGTTCATTCATAAGGTCCTTCTCATTGAGTCATATGGCTTTTTATTTAAACTGATTATTGCTATGTGAACATGGGAAGAAGGAATACGGGAGACTATGCTAATAGAGATTTTATCACCACTTGTATATGGGTAGAACCCAGAAAAAAGGACTCACAGGTTTCAATGGTGAGAATAATATATATGATTAGAAGGTTTACTGCCATTTACTGATTTTTTTACACCCTCGTACTATAGTTTCTCAGAGTCCAAGTGCCATAATTTTAATTTTTGCACCACTCAGGATATCTCTATCAATAAAGAAGCATTATTACCATGTACTGAAAATATTTATTATTTTTATTTATCTTTTATTATGTTTAAGAGGTTGAGTGCCAGAATTGAGAATATTGCAAATCAATTTGATGTCCTGTAAGTCAAGAAAGAAGTTGTGTATCTCGTAAGGTGATATGGACCCTTTATAATGAATATAATGTTCAGTTGATTATTTTGACTGATATAAGATTTTCATTGTCATTTACATAATTTTTATGACCATTTACTGAAGCTTTTTACTGCCATTTACCTAGTATTCATAGTGACATATACTAAGTACTCTTAAAGTTCAAGTGCCATTATGAGAAGAAACGCAAAACAAGTTGGGTGATAGGGATAATTAACAGTCGTGTGCTGGCATGGAGGCCTGCAGTCCCACATTTAAGGGTCATTGTTCTAACTCTTTTTGTGGATGGATGCAGGTCAGTGGACACACTTCTCAACCAGATTTGTTGATGACGTTTGCTGAAGATGACACTGGCATACTTTATATTACCTGCGGAATGGATAGATGCATATGTTCATCCTATGATAATACTTGATATTTTGGTTACAACTTTTGGATAATACTTAGAATTTTGGGAGTAGATTGTCCGTTGCATGGGTATACTATAAACATGGAATTTTGAGTCAACTCAGTGATCTATAGCTACTGCTGTGACTTACAAGTTTTTGAGCAAGACAATAGTTTTTACCTTACAACCTTCCATTAGATTTGATGGTATGGGATTTTTGGAATGAAGGAGGACTAATAATGAAGAAATTGGAACACCTTGTATTCCCCTTTCAAAATTATATTCAGTTGCTACTAATATTACAGAATCTTTACTTTTAGCAATGCCAATCTATTGATCTATGATATTCTCTAATCCAGTTATATGGGGAACAATAGGACTTGAGATTTAAGGGAATTTGGAAAATTCCATGATAAAAAGGGAGTGTGATTTCTACAATTAGAAATAGTAGAGTTGAAGTTGTTCAATGAAATAATGAATTGAATGATTCAAAGACATTAAAGTTATATGATTTTGAATGTATCAAGGATGTTGGAATGAGATGTGAAATAGAATAGTAGAAAGGTAGGTTGAAACACACACTAGCCTAACCATTGTGAGGTAAGAAAAATCTCATGACTAATGGTTGGACTTGGTTTTGGTTAGCACGCCTCTTTGTGGCACAAGGATTTGATGGCTCTTGGGTATGTGGATTTACTACATGCACCATCACTTGGATGCCAGGCCATTATGAATATGCTGAATAAAAGAGTCCATGATAGAATCGTTACCATAGATATTCAAGAAATCAAAGAGCACCCTGAATCAAATAAACTATTGGCTATGCAACTGTCCATCAATGATTGGTGCAGAATTTTAGTGATTGGAAAGGGCAATACAGAGAAAATTTTGGAGGTGATCAATCAGTTATCTTTGTCTTTGGACCAATTAATGGAGGAAGATAATATTGCTTTGGTGGATTTTGTAGAGAAGTCTCCTGAAACAATGAGGAACCTCTTCATGTATTCCAATCTCCCTCCTGCAGTGGGACCTTTGTCCCCGGATAGTTTGGGCCTGAAGTGCTTTTCTTTACCAGAAGGGTCCTCTTCCAGCACAACACAACATAGTTTTTGTGATCTTGAGGGTCTATCAAAAGATGTACAAGAGACAATATTCTCAAATCAACTCATGTCTACTGCAGTCACTCCAAAAAAGAGCTCTACATATACATATACTAATCCTTATTTCCCTCCATGAGTATTGGAAGATGAATTGTTGGCATATGATAATAAAGTTTGGGAACTACATGATATGAATTTATTAGCACCATTTGCACTAGAAATGTGGGTTTTCCAGGCTAATCTTGTTGAATCATCTAAAGCATTGAAAATGGAAGCAAAAAGGCAGGCGCAGAGCTTCAATATTAGCATCACACATAACCACCCTCTTTCCAACTTCTGCCCAATGTTAGCATTTGCTACAGGAAGATGCCCTTCCCCCGTGGGTGTTTTCGGGAGGTGTAAGAGCAAGATTTTAGAAACAGAAAGGAGGACTCCTAAGTACTTGAATGATATCTTCAATGTTGGGAGACCTTATATCAAGTGCAGATGTTTGGAAGAAAAGATGGATTGTAGAGCACAACCATTATGGTATGACCATGGGATTTGGTGTATGCTGCACAATTTACTAGCATTCTTTCCAAACAGGCCACTTAAAGCTGCTTTCAACTCCTTCCTTTTATTCATGAAGGCATGTATGATGGATTACCATTTATTGATGCATTTTAGTGCACATAACACAAGAAAATGAAGTTACTAATCATCTTGATTTCTTTATTTATGAAGGCTAGTGATATGGTTATATTCTGCAAAGCTTCTCTCACATTTCACTACATGAGGGAGCTGGTTTTATTAGGTGTGAAAAATCTGGAGAAGAACCCCCTTGCACCTTTGTTACCCCAACCATCACCACAAGTGATGTCATATGGGGAACTCATGCTACGGTCCTCGAAGACACTACTCTCTAGAGCATATGGATCTCGAGCTAGAGGGAGAGCAGTAGGACGCATCGGATATACGAGGGGACGGGGATGCACATCATACTACTCATGTAGAGACCACTATTCCAGTAAGTTAATTGAATGGCAACCCGCTACGGAGAGTTCAGGACATTTGGATAGCTCAGAATCCCAGGTATGGCCATCAAAGATCTTGAGAGGGGGTAAGACCATGTCATACACTGATACAAAGAACAAGAATCTTCCTGTACAGCATCTGCTCTATGATGACAAGGATTTATTGATGGCAGGTATGTGATGTTCAGTTGAGAAGTATCATGCTATTACCACATAATAGGAAAATTCTAATGAGTAAAGGAAAGAAATCTAGCATCTTCATACATGCATTGTTTGATAACCCTCTACTTGAAATGTTTTCAATTAAAAAACTCTTTATAGACTTTCTCTATCACCACCACAAGATGGATAATGTGATTTATTCTATAAAAGAAATTAACATTGCTTGGCAATTCTCTGGTAATTTAGCATCTTTACTTTGTAAACCTGGGACAGTATTCAGAGATGGGTCAGAGATTATGTGTCAGTGTGAAAATAGCACTTTTAGAAAGTTCATTAAAATGGAATGGGGACATGTGTGTACCATTGACAATGAAACTGTGAGGGAGAAGACATTAAAGGAATATTTGGGGAAGGGATTAGGACATATCCCTAGAAAACAGTTGAGCGTTGACATTGAATGTGTTATATATGATCTGGAACCAAATAATCACACTAAGTCCTGACTTGTTGGAAATATTAAACCCAATGGAGAAGGAATTTGGATTATTTTGCAGTAACTATTTGGAAAAACTAGCGGAGAAAAAGAAACTATACATTGAGAGAAGTTGGGATCCCTTAAGGACACCATCTATAACGAAGGAAGTGAGGAGATTAACAAGATCCCTCCTTATTACCTCTACAGATAAGTCAGCTTCGACTCTAGCATATATTTGTAAGAAGTTCATTTATGACCAAGCAATATTAAGGGTATCCAGTAGGGACTTCATGAGAGTGGACAACCCAGACATCTTAGACCGACTGGTCAAAGATATTCAAAACTTTAACTTGAAAATTACTCTAGATTCTCATACTTTGCCATATCTAATGGCTACTTTCAAAGCTCACAAAAACACTTTCAGATGGATTACTAATGCACACCTTTGTATATTCTCGGAATTGGCATCATTAATTACTTTTGCATTACAAGCATGCTTGGATCCCATCATGAAGTCATCTAGGGATCTCCAAGAGAAAATTGAATTGGAGGCCAACATGACAGTAAGTGCTTTTTGGATAGTTAGTTCCATTTACGAGGTGAAATTGAAATATCCAATCTGTCTTCATTGTAGATATAGGTAAATGTTATGAAAATATCCCTTTGGACAGGAAATATGGGTTGAAGAAAGTGATATCAGAAGTCATCAGTATGGCCTATGGAGGTAAGAGAAAGAGATATTTGAACCTAAACTGGAATAGGAAAAAAGCCTCATGGAGTGATAGACGAAGTAAAACTATGATATCCTGGTCAGAGCATGAGTGTATAATGATCAATGTGTGGCTCTTGGAAAACATGCACTTGAGATTGGCATAGCAAGTTTATAAACAAATCTGAGGCATACCCATGGGATTTTCCTGCTCACCCTTATGGTGTAATCTTTATCTATATTGGTTTGAACTTAACTTCATCAAGAAATTGTGGAAGAACAAAGATTGGGAGAGATTATCCCAATTTGAACACCCATTTCGATATATGGATGATATATTGTTAATCAATGTGGATTCCCCAAAGGAGTTTTTCAAATTACAAAAGAATGATGAGATAGACCCACTATGGATTTACCCCCTCCAATTTTTGGAGATAAAAGACACTACTATGGATGTACAAATTGGAGAGGATGGCATTGCTAGAGGAGTAAGAGCTAATTTTTTGAGCATGTCCATTACTGTTGTCAATAAAAGCAACGGGGTAGCAGTGACGAACAAATATGATAAAACTGAGTCCCTGGACTACCCGATATGTAAGTTCATCTGGGCTGATAGTAACCGACCCCTATCATTCTCCGAGAAAGTAATCCTTTCCAAAGTTATGCCCATACTTTATATGGAGAAAGAGGATTTCAATGCCTTTGGGCAGATTAAGAAATTGATCGGGAACTTTGAAAGAAATGGGTTTAAGAGGGATAAAAGTAGAAGACTTGTGAGAAGATTTTTGCAGCAAGAGTTCCCTGGACGCGACTTGGACCTTCGAAAATTGAGGAAGTGGCTAGGTAAATACACTTCCACAAGCCACAATTTAATGAAATATTCAAATTGTATACGTACTAACTCATACAAATCTTTAAACTCTATGTATACTTCATGGGCAGTAGTCTGACCCAATCCATAGTGATGGGCGGTCTACTGCCCTCACTAGGATTGTGTTGGACCTGCGGGAATATAGAAGGTGGGTCACACACACACACACACACACACACACACACACACACACACACATCCTCACATTGGGAGGAGATATTAAGTAGCACCTCAATTCTTATGGGGGCGTTTCTCAATTTAATGCATTATTATATGACAATGATTGGATAAGTAATATCCCATGGTCCATTTTATATGGATGGGGACATCTTGACATGAGAGTAAAACAAGCAGTTAAAAATGGAGCGATGTTTTGAGAGCTAATCTTACGTTTGTGAGATATACTTTGATTACACTGGAACAATGATATTGGAGCTACCTCCGTGAGCTCGTTGTTTTCATAACTAGACATATTTCTAACTATCATGAGTAGACCGCCATGAAGATGAAGGGCTCATGCGCACGTAATGCACCCTAGATGATTAGCTATATATATCCACCGAGAGATGGACGTTAGCTAATCGTGGAGAACTCGCGGAAGGGCATATAGAGAAATAGCGACGCCATTATCATAGATAGCACAATAGATATTCTCTGTCATGAATGCACTCAAAGTGATGAGAGGCCACGATGAGAAACTTCTCTATTTACACACAGAACCATTCCTTTAATGTGTGAGATTACTTTCTATGCCTCTTAGCCTCTTTGTTCGACCCTACATAGAAAGATCGAACTTAGAGAATGACCTTTCTTACTAGTTTCCACTTTGCATAGTATACATTTTTCACGATATGTCAGACAACAGTAGCATGTTTGGATTAGGAACGGACTCCAGTGGTCAAATGGTCAAGATAGCGATACGGTACTTGATAAGCTAAGATTAACTTTGAGTTCTATATAGCAGATTCCATATACGTCAACAGAGCGGTGAAAGGCTTGCCAGCCATGGAGCTCAGGTCGCGTCTTCTCACACCACAGTGAATAGTATAAATGCTCCAACTAAGAAACTCACGCACTCTGCATGCATGGAGAACTCCGTGAAGGCCCTTGAGCCAGAGAGTTCGAGATTCAGTTGGAACAATATCGAACCCACATGATTGAGGGCTTATGAAGTGACGGAGAGCTTACGAGACTACAGAGAGTCACGATATTATAGAGATCTCATATCCACCTTAGTGAATGAGACTTACACTTGGAAGTATGACATTATGTTCATGCATCTCCAAGGAGACAGTAAGAGCTTGGATGACACAGGGGGCAAAAGTTCCATGCTCTTACCATGGCCTGCAACGGCAGCTATAAAGTTAAACTAGGAGCATAATGGATTAACACACATAAGTTAATGTCTACATAGATGCAAGAAGACATGAACCAATAGGAGACCGTTTGCCCTTCTCATTGAGTCATATGGCTTTTTATTTAAACTGATTATTGCTACGTGGACATGGGAAGAAGGAATACGGGAACCTATGCTAATAGAGATTTTATCACCACTTGCATATGGGTAGAACCTGAAAAAAAGGACATAGGTTTCAGTGGTGTGAATAATATATATGATATTATTTCAGTGGTGTGAATAATATTCAGTGGTGTGAATAATATATATGATCAGAAGGTTTACTGCCATTTACTGATTTTTTTACACCCTCGTACTATAGTTTCTCACAGTTCAAGTGCCATAATTTTAATCTTTGCACCACTCCTATCTCTGTCAATAAAGAAGCATTATTACCATGTACTAAAAATATTTATTATTATTATTTATCTTTTATTATGTTTAAGAGGTTGAGTGCCAGAATTGAGAATATTGCAAGTCAATTTAAACTACTATAAGTCAAGAAAGAAGTTGTGGATCTTGTAAGGTGATATGGACCCTTTATATTGAATATGATGTTCA
Organism: Dipteris shenzhenensis; assembly: GCF_047967505.1. NCBI lineage: Eukaryota > Viridiplantae > Streptophyta > Polypodiopsida > Gleicheniales > Dipteridaceae > Dipteris > Dipteris shenzhenensis. The sequence continues at coordinate 28,100,824 of NC_141613.1, forward strand.
ATTGATTATTTTGGCTGATATAAGATTTTACACTATCATTTATAGAAATTTTATGACCATTTAATAAAGCTTTTTATTGCCATTTACCTAGTATTCATAGTGACATATACTAAGTACTCTTGAAGTTTAAGTGCCATTATGAGAAACGCAAAACAAGTTGGGTGATAGGGATAACAACCGTGTGCTGGCATGGAGGCCTGCAGTCCCACATTTAAGGGTCATTGTTCTAACTTGCCCTTTTTGTGGATGGATGCAGGTGAGTTGGCACACTTCTCAACCAAATTTGTTGATGTCGTTTGCTGAAGATGACATTGGCACACTTTATACTACCGGCAAAATGGATAGATGCATATGTTCATCCTATGATAATACTTGATATTTTGGTTACAACTTTTGGCTAATACTGAGAATTTTGGGAGTAGATTGTCCTTTGTATGGGTATACCATAAACATGGAATTTTAAGTCAACTCAGTGATCTATAGCTACTGCTGTGACTTTACAAGTTTTTGGGCAGGAGAGTAGTTTTGCCCTTACAACCTTCCATTAGATTTGATGGTATGGGATTTTTGGAATGAAGGAGGACTGATAATGAAGGAATTGGGACACCTTGTATTCCCCTTTCGAAATTATATTCAGTTCTAATATTACAAAATTTTTACTTTCAGGAATGCCAATCTATTGATCTATGATATTCTCTGATCCAATTATATGGGGAACATTAGGACTTGAGATCTAAGGGAATTTGAAAAATTCCATGATAAAAAGGGAGTGTGATTCCTGCAATTAGAAACAATAGAGTTGAAGTTGCTCAATGAAATAATGAAATGAATGATTCAGAGACATTAAAGTTATACGATTCTGAATGTATCAAGGATGTTGGAATGAGATGTGAAATAGAATAGTAGAAATGTAGGTTGAAACACACACACACACGCACACGCATGCATGCATGCATGCATGCACGCACACGCACGCACACACATGCACACTTCCTATCCCTTTCCCCCTTTACTTTCACTTTGTCCTACCTTTCCCCCCCTCCCCATCTCCACTTATCATTTTCTTAAAGTTTTTTTTTGGCTAACCTCCTTTCCCTAACTTCATTTTATTTTCCTAATTCTCTTAAAATTTTCCCACTTCTTTACATTTTTTCCTAATTTTTCCTTTTCCCTACCCATCTCTCCTCTTTTTCCTAATTCCCCCCGATAAAACCTCTCCCTTCCCAACTTCTCCCCGCTACTATCCTAATTTGTCCTAAAAATTTTACTATTTTAATTATCTTGATATCCCTAAATTTCCTAAATCTTCCTTACCTTTTTTCCCAAAATAAATTTCCTATTTTCCCTTGATTTACCTTGTCCCCCCTTTTTTACTGTAAATTCCCCTATTATCTCCTATTTTCTCCTATTTTACCTTCCCCCCCCTTTTTTCCATCACCCTTGGATTTTTTCATTCTAATAATATTTCTTCTCTTTCTATTATAATTATCCCTAAATTTTGCCAATTTCTTTTGCTCGCTTCTGTTTTTTGAAAAAAACTTCGTTTTACATTGCTTCCTATTTTTTCCTAATTCTAAGTATTTTTTCATCTCCAAAATGCCCCCCCCGGCCCCTTTTTTCCTATTTTCCTATTTCTCCCCTTCTTACTTTTCCTATTTACCTTTTTCCCCTATTTTTCCTATTCTTTCTCATCCCTCTATTTTTTCTTTTTCCAAAACCTTACATTTCTCCCTCATAAGACTCTCCAAAAATCGCAAATTCTCATACTCTTTTAACACTATGCCTACATCACTAATTTAAGAAATCCCCTACATGTGCCCCCTTAAAAACCCCCCACCCGTGCACTCATTTTAATTGACTACACCATCCCATGCCCCTCCTCATCCTTTATGCCCTCCCTCTCCTTAGCTTCCCTTGACTGCCCACCTTCCAAAAAGTCCAAAAAAAAAACAAAAAAAACCCCACTTCCCTGACCATCCCTTCCCCGACTACCCCGCCCTCTCTCTATATAAATGACCCTCCTCTAAACTATCCTTCCCCACTGCATAACTCCACCGACGAATCCTCCCCTCCCCCTTCAAGTCTCATGCTTGCTACCCTCTATCGGGTTTGCCCAGTTCCCCTGCAATCTCCATCTTCTCCACTACTCCCAATACTTTGTACCCTCTGCGGCTCTGCCCTTGACTCCATGCGTCGTGCTCACATTCACCTTTCTGCTATTTGCGACCATCTACCATAGTCCGCAGTAGTCTGCCCAAGCTCTGCATGCTCGCGCACCTTGGTCCTTGCTCCAGTCACCTCTTTCCATACGTGTCCACTACTCTGCAAGATCGCATTCACTAACCCGCATGACTTGTACTTCTTACTGCCTGGTTCCCCCATCATTGCCATTTCGCTCCACCACCCATGTACAATGGACCCCCCCCCCCCCTTTCTTTTCCCTATTTTCTCTCCTTTTCCCTTCCCCCTCTCTTTTTTACATTATTTTCGCTCTATATATATTTCCCCCTTCTTTGTTTATATTTAATTTTACATTATCTTCTCCTCATAGTTAGAATGTTAAATTCCCCCTCTCTATTTACTTTACTTCCCTTCATAGTTAATTTTTAAAACTCCTTACTTTATTCCTCTTTGACTTCTTGTTAATCTATGGTACCTTTATTCCCATTATTTTCTTAAAATTTTTAAATCTAAGGTCCCTCATATGACTCCTCTTAGCTTACATTTATTCCTCTTAGCTTACATTTATTTAGAATTTTACCTCCTTTATTTCTAGCAATTTGTTTTAAAATTACCCCCTGCCTTTCTCTACTAAGATTCATTATTGTCACTCCTTAACCTTTAGACTGATCGTGTTAATTTTTCCCCAGTATTTCTATTAATGTGCATTAATAACTCCCCCCTTTTTTCTACAAAGGTTCATTACTTTTGCTGCTTAAGCTTGATAATCATTTGGCCAAGCATTAATTTTTATTATGACTCTGATAACAAGGGAGGGTTGTTGATGACACCTGTCTTCCCAACTAAAGTTAAAATTGGTTCTTAATATTTTGCTTGTTGGATGATGGCAGGTAGGCAGACTCCCCTCTGCAATAAAAGTGATGCTGTCAATGACTTATCAAAGCTCTACTACTCACATTTCCTCTTTTAGAAAAAACTATTCATCCTCTAGTGATGCTACTTCATTTTTAGTGGATGTTTCTTTCAAAGTTTATCTATTAAACATTTCTCATTCCTACTCTAAATTGTCTACTCTTCACTATGGAAGGGGGTGTTGTAAATGTCTTCTACACACACTCCTCCCCTTGGGGATCGCTGTGATCCTAGGGTGTACATGTCAAGAGCACAGGACTCACATACTATGGTTCCCCACATTGGGATGAGCAAGGAGTCTCTTATGCTTTTGATTATCTCATACACTTGTATTGATGTCTCTTAGGATAATTCTCGGAGGAATGCATGGAGATGTCCACATACTATAGAGAGTGCGTATTGAATGTGAGGCCACTAAAAGGCTTTAGTGCACCTTCCCTTCCCCACCGGCTCCTTGTTTTTAGGGGTGCCTTGGCATGACCGAGGAAAGGGTATAGTATGCTTTTAGTACCCCTATGGAAAGGGTATAGTATGTTTTATATTCTAACTTGATCCTTGCATTCATGTATTGAGGAGGCCAATTGGATGACTCTTGGAAGCATGTGATGACACCACTTCCTGGATTAATGAAATGTCAGATAGTAGACCATATGATAATTGCCACTCGAATGATAGTGGATAGGAGTTTTCTAGTAATGGGAGTATGTGATTCCTCATGATACTTATGGAAGTACTCATAGGTAGGCCCCCAACTTCCCTGAGATGGGATTGGGTTTAGCTACAGTGGACACTTGGATCGGATTACCATTGGGACTGATTACATGTTTATTATTTTAGGACAATATCGACTGCTAAGCCACCATGATATTGACTACTATGACCCATAAGGACCACCATGCTTGTTTGGTGATGAGTCATTTACATTGCATTATGCATATGGTAGGGCAACACTAATAGGAGGTGAGTGGCACCATTTATTCCCACAAGGCAAGGGTTCCACCCTCCGCCCTCGAGCCCTTCCCATTTTTTTAAACCAAGACCTAGATCTATACATTGGATCAACGCCCCTTGCACTGGGATATGAGCAAATTGGATGGCCCCCAAACTGACATACGACCATTGGTGGTGAAGTATTGGATGCGACTACAGACAAGGGGAGCGAGTATCGAGGCTTGATACACCAGCCTTGAAGCTCCGTGGAGGCACAGTTCTCCAGGCGCTAACAACGGGCCAAGGATTGCACAAAGAGAGACCACTTCAACATGTGACATTTGCAAAGTATTGCACAACAAGTAAGCCACTAATACCTGTATGAACTAGAACTCCCGGTGTTATGAAGAACCTCAACACGTTCGGGGCACCCCACTCTGCCATGCCCTTCTTGCATGCATATTCCATGGTGATCCTCTATATAACTAGGAGATGTCTGGCATTGAGAAGAATAGGCATAAGCGTAACATTCTACACTACACTGCCTTAGTCACGAGCATAACATTTTGGATTTCTAACATTACAATTTTCGAGTTCTACTTCGCTGCCGTGGTGCTGCACCCTGTGTGTGCATGTTTATTTGCTAGTGTATGAATGTGTATGTGTGTTGTTGTAGCATCGTCACAAACTTCTTACTATGTGATCTCTATGAAGGCAACCATCTGCCACTTTCACTATCGGCTATGCTTGCAGAAGGTAGTTCTGCATTAGCATAATGCATCAGCTACACGAGACTATTCGAGAGGATGCTCCTAGAGTCTATATCCCCTAGAATGTCATTGATTCGGCACTTGTAATATGTGCCTTAGTCTTTTTATGACAAGGTGCAGGTTAGTAGAGACCGCACAGACTTGAATATGAGAACCCTCTGAGTAATGGTAGAGCACAAGCGACTATTGATTGCCATTTTTCAACAAAAAGCATCTGGAAATATTCATGCTGAGATTCATAACTCCTGAGTGAAAACTGGGAGGGTCTGAACTTGTTCCAAGTCTCATGCTGAGTGTGTGACCCGCTCCATAAATCTAATCATGGGATCTTCTCTTGGATTCTCGATTAGAGATGCAGCTAGAATTTATTCTCTTAGATTCTTGATTAGAAATGTAGCTACAGTAATTAGATCTCAGTGATTCTCTTTGCTTCACCCTTAAGCATTAACATAAATGTAAACATAGTCATGATGAAACAATGGCTGCGACGGGCCTTTCGAAGCTATGACTAAGAATGTTGAGTAGTGGAGATTTAGATTCCATAAAATAGTAGGTAACACACACACACACACACACACACACACACACACACACACACACGTGCGTGCGCGCGCGCGCGCACACACACACACACACACACACACATGTATACTTCCCTATTTCACGCATATCCTATGTTTGGGACATATTTTACTATTACTATATCTATTGCCATGAGTGGAGGCCCTAACCGAGAGGTTATATGTCCTATTTCTTGGAAAAATCTAACTAGAAGAGATGCATAAGGATTCTAAGGGTCATATAACGTTTTTGATTCTTTCAGTACGGTTTTTCCTTAAGTATTTCGGAGCACCTAAGAAGGCCACGACCAAAAGGGAATGGAATTTCATATTTCATAGTTATTTCTAGAACTTATTTGTCTAGCCTATTCCAAGTGCATACCTTTTACATATGTCTATTAAATTTTTACTCTTTGTTCATGACTTATTTAGGTATGTCAATCTATATGCAGTTCTAAAGATAAGAAGATACTCTGACTCTTGTGTAATATATAGAGTTCAAGGGGCTCTCGATCATGAGGAGTCACTCATAGGGCCCAAGGGAATCATAGCACTTTACCACTCTTATCCATGCAAAGAAGACCTTTATGTGTGCATGTTGATGCCATAAAATGTTTCCATGGATTCAAATGCCTACTTAGTAGTCAAAGTTCATGTCATGACCATATTTGGGATCTTGGACTTACAGGGCTTACAGGGATCTGAATAGGATTTGAATTTGCTTAACAAGGTTTACTATTCATTTTTGGGATTTCCCTTTGATTGGACACTTTATTATATAAAGAGGAAAGAATGATTCATGACCATGATTGTGTAAATGGTAATTGCCAACATTGGATAGAGACATTGACATTGAAATTCATGACCTTGTTTAGAACAAGGAAGATACCCATGAACCACTATACTATCACTCCTTTACTCCCAAAAAAAAAGAAAACTCTTCAGTAGACTCTTAATGATCATGGGGTACTATTGATCTTTCAAAGTAATGGATATGTTGTTAGTTTATCCTTTATCTTGAATATACTAAAATTTAATTGGATAGTGACTTATGAATATTAGGAAAAATTTTGTTTAATTTCATTATATTCATTCACATTTAGGATGTTCTTGGCATATTTGTATTTTATGAGCATTTCTTTGGATCAAAATAGAGTAGAAATGGTCAGCAGTGTTTTTTACATTGGGTTACATTTGTTGAGAACTTCTCCTAATGTGAATGGGGAGAGAATTACCATTGGAGTCTTCTTTTATCTTATGAGTTATATTATGGAGAGATTTCATATCTAACTGAATTAAGAAACATTCATAGTGTAATTATTAATAGAAGTCAAGAATATAGCATGATTTTAAGTGTGAAATGGTGAAAAGGCCATGTAGCATGAAGTCTGTCCTTCAATTTTGACATTCTTAAGGAACTTATCGCACTTTGATGTGTGCATAAATTTAATTGTGATACTGATAATTGGAAAGTGCCAACAGGAGATCGAGGAAAGGTATAAGTATATTGAGGTGATATTTGGATTTTTTGACCTTGGGAATTCCCTTGGACTTGGTTGGAATACCCAAATTTATGGTTTACTTGAGATTCCCACTTATTACTTGGATTTCACTAACATTTTATATGCATTTCTTCATATCTTTAATTTCCCACCTCTGATTACTATTGAATAGTAAAATGCCAAGATTTGATTATGCTAATCTAGATTGAGTGACACGGATAACAACTGTGTGCCGGCATTGAAGCCTGCAGTCCCACAATTCATAGTGTGCATGTTCTAACATGCTATGTTTGTGGATGGATGCAGGTGAGTTGGCATACCTCTCCATTAGATTTGCATTGAAAATTCAAAGGCATGAAGATGGTATTGGCAACTTCGAAGCGTATTCTACAGCGAATTATCTCGAAGTATTATTAAATAAGATTGAACATTCTATTAGAGACTAGCCATCAATACTGTTGTACTTTTTGCAATGTTCTGACATGAATGTGAGTATAAAAATTGACTTTCACTTTATAACTTTGTGAGAAGGAATAGTATGATATGAATTATTCTCACTTAGGAAGTATTAAGAGATTGGTTAACAATGGATTACTCTCATTAAGTGTTTGAAAAGGACAAGAGCGCACTACAAGGCATAGGCCATTTTCCGACGAAAATACCGACGCTTTTTACATTAATTTTTTTTTTCACGGGCGCAAACGTTGCTATAAAAGTCGCTAAAAGCGTCGAAAAAAACCGTCGCTATATAGCGACGATCATAAACGTCGCTATATAGCGACACTGGTAAACGTCGCTATATAGCAACGATTAACAGAACAAAAAAAAAAAAGGATTAGTGGGGCTAAACAAGGCTTGCTATGGCCCTGTTTAGCCCCACTAATCCTTTTTTTTTTTTGGTAATTACAAAACAAAGTTTTTTAATAACAAAAATTCCCTTGCGAAAAGTTTCTTGTAGCAGTTTATAGTTAATCATATAAATCATTGATGGTGTGGTACGGGTTCTACTCTATGCATGATCCATACACACATATGGATCTAGAGAATAATTCCTATCATGCAACTCAATTCTCAAGAGCTTGTCCCTTTCGATTGGAGCTGCTCTCAATAGGCTACTCAATGATCATATTACTATAGTGATGTGAAAGGTAGACAAATTAATCGATACTTCTTCCTTAAGAAATTATGGTGGAAATGTGTAATTAGAATATGCTTCATAGCAAAGCTCTCGGTGCCTCTAAAGAGTTTCTTAAGATGTGTTTTTCTAACCGTGGTCTATTATCTTTTTCTTCAAGCAGTAACATGGAAACCTTACTTGTATTTTTAAATCATTGGTTGATATAAAGAAAAGAAGATTTTTTTTACTTCTATCCTTGTCCCTGAGCCTTCCCAAGTCTCTATCCTACTTCGGTTTTTCTTGAACTGAAATTGCAAAAATTCCTAGACAACTACTTTGCCTCTTGAATATCTCTTAATCCTTGAGGATTTGTAGGCTGAGTCCAACTGAGAAGTTGTAGATCTATGAACAAGCTACAACTTTTCTTTTGGAAGCAAACCCATCTAAGATCTATAATAAAAGTCATGGTATTGTCAAAATAGCCAAAAGTTTTTTTTGGTACAACCAAGAAAATGCCTTGAAATTGTGGAAATTTTTGGACAGCTAGCTTGCAGCCCGAATATCTCTCAATCTTTGAGGATTTGCAATATGAGTTCAACTTAGAAGTTGTAGATCTACAAATAAGATACAACTTTGCTTTTGGAAGCAAACCCGTCTGACATTTATAACAAAAGTTATGATGCTGCCAAAATAGCCAAATGTTGTTTTTGCTACAGCTATAAAAATTCCTCAAGCTATGCATTATGCTATAAACTCCATATGTCATAGATTAAGCTATGGAGACATTCTACTCATGTTGGATACAATGGATATGTTGAGGATTGCATTTTTAAACATGGGCTATAATTTATAAGGTCAAGCTATAAGTCACTGTTAGAGTTCTTTAATAAGTTTTATGTGAAAGGAGATTTTTTATATGCTTGAAAGAAGTAATATGGTACTAAGAGACTTGTACTTTTTACCTTTTTATGGTGTCGATTTATTTTACTAGCTCCTCATTGATTTGGCCAGGTAGGCCTAATGGTTCTTGTTTGCAGGCCTATCATGATGCAATATCATGATAGGTTGAGAAGTGATCAAAGGACAAGGGGGCCTTTGATTTGTTTATATACTCCTCTAGCAATTGCACTAACATTTTAGAAGCATTTTATTAAATTGTCTAAATGCCAACCTTTGATTATTTCCACATATTGAAATGCCAAGGTTTGATAATGCTAGTCTAGATAGAGTGACATGGATAACAACTGTGTGCCACCATTGAAACCTGGCTACCATAGCTTGAATGAATTTTTCTAACTTTCATTTGGTTGTGATGGTGCCAGGTGATTCAGTATACCTCTCCATCGGATTGGCATTATAAAATCTTTGGCATGATCTGATGGACGTAAAATGCGGCATTGGCAACTTTGAGCAGAACTTTGTGGCAAATTATCTCCATCTATTGTAATATGGGAATGAATTATTTGTTGGAGATTACTTTTTACTCTTTTTGTAGGTTAGAAATTTTATTAATATGAATGTGAGTATTATGATGACTCCCACTTCGATACTTTGTTTGAAAGGGTTGAATTTTAATGGATTACTCTCACTTGTTTTTTGAAAAAAGGACAATGGCATTTGTTTGCATTTGGTTTACTCAAACATTGAAGATTGGTCTAGTAGTGTAGTAGGTTAGATTTTTTGATAGGAAACACACAAAGAAAAAATAAAAATAAAAATAAATTTGACTAGTAAATGTATCTCACACACACAAACACTTATTTCTTTACACACACACACACACACACACACACACACACACACACACACACACACACACACACACACACACACACATGAATACTTCCCTAACTATGATTTATTCTTTTATGTGCCCCCGTGAAATCTTCCCTTTACAATTTCTTTTTAACCACCCCACATACCAAGCCCACTAATCATCCCATACCTCCTCTAATCCCTTTTAAATTCATGCACTCATTCACTCCTTACCCCACTTGTGACTTAAACTTCACTTGTGGCTAAACTGTTTTTTAATTATCTAAGAATCCATATGGTTGTATATATTCTGAGATAAAGCGATAACAAGCCGGGGAAAACATGCATTACCTATCTACCCAAACGTAGCTATGATGTTCTTACACCTAGTTTGTTTGGATGGTGGCAGGTAAGTGGACCCTGACCTCGAAACCTGGATTGCCTAAGGATTCGATATCTTTTCTCAATATTATGTTTGCCAAACTCAAAATTATTAAAAATTCTTAATTTTGATTGAAATTTTTGCAACTCTAGTTGCATTTTTCAACTTAGATGTCTCAAACATTTTTTCTTTATATGTTTCTCTTTTTTAACTTTTTATCCAATGGATGGAATTAATTGTGTGGCTCAATTATTGATGGGATTTTTAAATCTAAACACAAACTTTGATTTTCCCCAACTAGCCTTTGGTCGGCACTAGTGGCATACAATCCATTGGATAATTCTTTAGCATGGATAATCCCTAGTCATGCTGTGATCCACCACCTTATTTTTTACTAACTTTATATCTATTTTGTAGAAGTGGATTACGCATTTACTATTGGCATTATTTTTTCATTTTGACACTTATCATATAGTTCCACTTTTATTCACTTATTATCAGCAGGTGGGGAGTAAGTTCCACATGGTGGGCTTACTCCCCACCATGTGGTCTTAACCTTTGGGTTTGGGGTGGGACACACACACACACAAAATTTGATTAGTAAATGTATCTCACACACACAGAAACTTATTTCTTTACACACACACACACACACACACACTTGCCTCCCAAAACGGAAGGGACTAGATCCCAACTGAGACCCTATGGGTGAGACAACTCACCCACATGTGGAGGACCAAATGAAAAATACATACCTGCAAATATTAAAATGGGTTGGGCACGAGAGTTCAGGACTTTTGCAATACCCCATATGAAACCCCTCCGAAAAGAAAACATGAGGGGATAAGGGTTGCTAAGGGTAGGAGCACTTCACACCAAAGAGCACACCTTCCACCTCCTTGCCCACTTGCCTCTCAAAGAGGAAGGGACAGACCTCTCACTCGAAATCCCAAGGATGGAGCATTACATACCCATTTATATAGGATCAACTACAAGTATGTGCACCTATAATTACTGTGGGTGTTTGGCTAGATTATATGAAGCATTTACAAGCCATGTATATTTTCTTAAAGGGAATGAAAAGGTGGAAATATTCGACCTAAATTAAGGGGTGAAAAAGGAACTAAGATATAGGAAGAGCCGAAGAGCCCTTAGCATAGAACCCTCCGCTTGATTTTTTGAATACTAAGGGCCCCTAAATGAATGGGGTACCATTGAACCTTCAGGAAGTGTAGGGTACTAGATGACCCTGGCATGTGCAAACTTAATCTCCTGCCCTCCCACCCTTGGGTGTGGTCCACAACGGCCTCCTGAAGACATAGCTACACGGAGTATCCAAAGTGCATCGAGTCCAATGCCCAAGAGATGCAGCGAGACCTTGGCATTCACTCCCTAAAATATCTTTGACAACTCGATATTCAAGGTTTCTCAAGCTCTAGAGATAAGACAAAGTAGCCTGGCATGATGGCTTAACCCAGACAGAGCACTTGACAGCATCAAAGTAACCTTGAAGGACGTGCCTCCAATGCTACCCTAGACAATGGAGAACACACAGGTGAGTGATACATGATACTCACTCTCCCTCTCTAGCCCAGCCGTAGAATGGAAATGCCTCGTCCTCACCCAGTGCGAGCTGCTTATGCTCCCGCTCATCCAAGGGAGACCATGCAGCCTCAGAGTGCCACTGAAATTGCTCGCAAGAGCATGGTAAAGAAGAACTATGGTGGGTCAACCAGAAAGCTCCCCTCCCTTTGTTAGCAGTCGCTTCATGGTCATTTCCTACGTTTTCTACCCCCTAAGTTTCTATTCAATGGTCCCTTATATTCCAGTATAAGAGCTCCTTCCTGTTGTTGTGTCTCGCATGCGTCTCCACCTTACAAAACAAAAGAGCTACGAGATAAGCTCATGAGTCCCACAATAGGATCAGATAAGCACCAATCGACCATTCGCCATGCTCTCACCCCAGTGAGGGGCCCACGCGACGTGTGCAAATACACGTACTACAAGCCTTACGGGTGTAGGAGCTGAGGACCTACATGAGCCCGGTCAAGCAATGAACTACGACCTGCAGTTGGCTAGTATGCTCTAGCATCATTGTAGAACGAGACTTTTTGGGGCCATGGATCACGTATTGAAGCAGGACCAAAAAGGAATGGAAGCTGCTTCTCCATGCACTCGATGTCTCTCAGTCCAGGCACTCATAGCCCTTCCATTACATGCTTTTATCATTTCTAGTCCATGCCCATACATAGATATTGACCCCACACAGCCCATATAAGGAGAGAAAGAATTGCAGATCATAATATTTTAGAGACTGAGGGCACGCTTGAGCCCTAGAAAGCAATGAATAGCGAATCGTGGTCTGATAATATGCTCACAATCACCCTTTGGCTGGTCAAGCTTTTGGAGCACATAATGTCTAAGCACAGTACTTTAGACACAAATGCATGGCTGGAGTGCTCATAGAGCACAGGGAAAGCATGCAATGAGTAGACCTACACACACCTTAGTAGCTGCGTTAGAACTATGAAGGGAGTTGTTGCGACACAGGCAACAAATAACTTGTTCCTGTGGCTCGTAGCACGATAGGCATTTCAGCGTATTCTCTTGAAGCTGTACCCGTATATGGATAATGGAAGCCTTTTGCAGTTATGAGGAGGGGTGTAAGATTGGATATATCGGTATCATCTAGGCAATGGAAGGGGGATTCTTGTTCAATGAGTGTACCTCTCTCCCCTTGTGAGTTTTTATTGAAAATATTATGGGAGAAGGGCCGTAAAATCATGATTGTATTAGTGATACTTGACGTATATTTCCTAGAACATCTAGAATGCATATTTATGAAAGTGAGACCACTGGTCATAGATAATGGCTACAATAAAATATGCAAATGTTGGACAATAAGGCATGTTTCATTAGTTTTGCTCAGCCAATTTTTGAAAAAGGCAAGCTCTATACTATGGTTGATGAGTTAAACACTTAAACTCCCAGGTTTAACCTCACAGTTAGGATTATATATGTTGTTTTGGCGTGTTCAAACTGTTTGTAGTTCGCATCTTAGCCATAGCTCTTTGCATTTGCATCATAATCCCTCGGACTAAGCCCAAATAGTAGATAATGGTAACACTTTACATTTCTATGGAGAGCCATGTGGTTTGATAGTTTGCTAGGACCTGGCTAATGGCAAGATGATGTACTTGTACCCCTCTTTTCCCTCTTGAACTATCTAGAAAAATAATGATGGAATGGGGCCCCTATTCAAGATTGAAGTATTTATATCCGGCTTATGTTTCCCTCTTGGGCTACCTCCTGAGAAGAATACAGTTGAACTGGTGCTACTGACCATGGAAGGATGCTAGGATATTATGGGAAATTACTAGACTTTGAAACATTCTTGTACTTTACTAAGCTATCAAGGAATTTTATTAATGAGGTTTTCTGCAATTTCTGAGGCAAATTTATTTAATTATTTTTATGGCAATACTATCACCAACTTTCTTTATTGCAGTTGTAAGGAATAACATTGTTGTGAGCTTATGGCAACGTTTTTTAGGAGTCATTTAATGACAAATTGAAAATGTAATGATTATTAATGCCCCTTGAAAATCATCATCATTAGTGTCTCCTTCTTGATTAGAAAATTATTGGGGTTGACAAGGATAACAACTGTGGCTAGGCCGTGAAGGCTATAGTCCCACATAGCATTGTAGGTAACACACACTATTACAAGCTCATCGGGATGACAGAGATCCTAACTTGATGGGTTTGTTTCTGTCTTCCCCAGGCACCTACTTGGTTCACGGACCTTAACAAACTTGGGTATGAGAATCCACTTTCAACCCCCTCACAAGCATGGCAAGACATCATGACCATGTTTTCTCAAAGAGTCCATGAAACTATAATTAGCTTGGACACACAGGAGTTAAAAGAGTAGCCAGACTCCGGTCGGCTGTTAGTAATGCAATTATGTTTCAATGATTAGTGCAGAGTTCTGGTCCTCAGCAAAGGCAAGGTAGATGAGGCAATAACCCTCATTGGACAACTCCATGAATCCTTGGACCAGATTATTCATGAGGATAAAAAAGCTCTTTTGGAGTTTGTAGAATCTTCTCCAAGCACTATGAGGAATCAATTATGAACTTCAATCTTAACCCCCCAGTCAAAGTCTGGCATCCGCGGAGAACATGGGGCTGAAGTGTTTCATCCCCCTACAGAGTCCCCTCTCTCCCCCCAACACAACTTTTGCAATATGGAGGGATTATCTCAGGATGACCAAGACAAGATCTTTTCAGACTTAATGGTGACACCAGTGACCACTACCAAAAGGAGTTCATGCCCCACTTACACAAACCCCTTCTTCCCACCCAGAGTTCTGGAGGCAGAATTGATGGCACATGATAACAAGGTTTGGGGCTTGCATGATCTGAATTTGTTGGCTCCATTTCACATTGACACTTGGCTATTTCTCACTGATCTCCTACAATCTACTAAAAGCCTAAAATTGGAAGCAAAACAAGCAACTCAAAACTTTGACATCCCAATCATTTACAGCCATGCATTGGCTAGCTTTTTCCCCATGGCCATGTTTGCATCGGGCAGATGTGCATCCCCACTAGGGGTATTTGGCAGATGCAAGAGCAAGATCAGTGAGTCAGAAAGGAGGTCCCCAAAATATGTTAATGATATTTTTAATGTGGGGAGACCATATATTAAGTGCAGATGCAATGAAGAGAAAATGGGTTATAAAGCCCAGCCACTTTGGTTTGACCATGCCATATGGTTCATTGTTAACAATCTGATTACCTTCTTTCCAGGGAGACCTCTAAAAGCAGCCTTCAACTCATTCCTATTATTCATGAAGTCCCCCGATATGGTGCTATTTGGAAAGGCCTCTATCACCTTCATGTACATGAGGGAACTGATACTCACAGCAGTACAGAACTTGGAGAAAAGCCCATCTCTACCATTACTCCCATAACCGTCCCCTAGAATATGTTCATACGAAGAAATAATCATAAGAGGACATGATGGTAGCAGCCATAGAGCAGTCAACTCTTCAAAACGAGGTAGATTCCAATCACGTGGTGGAGCAAGATATGGGAGAACCAAAATGATACAACCGGCCCAATCATGCATGCCAAAGCAAATTGAGTGGTAGAATAGTGCAAAGAGCTCAATCCACTTAGACATGGGAGAATCTCAGGTAAGACCTTCGAAGATTATGAGAGGCGGCAAGACAATGTCCTTCACTCAAGATGCCAATAAAAAGCTACCAGTTAAGCACCTCTTGTATGACAACAAGGACTGATATTTTGCAGGTATGCAATGCCCCATCAAAAAACATTGTCTACCTCCCCCATGGGGAGCTTACCTTAACCACTCACCGCTTGAAGAACAATAAGAAAAGATTTATATCTTTAATGTTTAATAACCACCTTCTTCACTATTTCTACACTAAGAAGCTACTTTCACATTTTTGTTTGGTCCATAATTTACCACTAGCTAGTAAACATGTGAATGGCATCGTTATTAGTTGGTTCTTCAAGGATAACATGGGAGCTAAACTAATGAAACTGTGGCTAGTCTTTAGGGATGAAGGTAACATAGCCTGTCATTGCCTTGAACCCAACATGGCCAAGTTCATAGACAAAAATTGGAGCCATGTGATAACAATGGACACAAACATTATTCAGAGTGGACAGCTCCGTAATGAGGTACAAAAAGGCTTGAACCATATCCCAAGGGAGGGAATACAATAAGGAGACACACTCTCTACTTTAATGCAAGCCTGGCATCAATTGATAGGCTTGATGGATAAAATTGAGGGGGACGGCCTTTATAAAGTAAGTAAACACTTTGAAAATTTCACAAGAGATTTTTTGAAACACTTAATTGAATCCAAGACCCCCCCAAAGAGGGGAACCCTTACCCTTTTCCTACTCCTATGAAGTATAAAAGGAAATGGAACCCTGATTACATCTGTAGTCCTGGTCACCTCCATGTATAAATCAGCATCCACTCCGATTTTTATATGCATTGAACTCGCCTTCTCCTTAGCATTTGAGAGACTACAAAGCCCGGACTTCATTCGGATTAAGCATGGGGACTCCCTTGACCTACTAGCCAAGGACATTCTATCATTTCAACAATGTCCACTTATTGAGCACCTTTCATTACCCTACCTAATGTGCACATACAAAGCACACAAGAACTCCTTTAGGTGGATTACGAATGCCCATGCATGTGTATTCTCCGAAATAGTGAGATTCATCTCCTCAGCATTACAAGCATGCTTGGAACCCCTCATGATTGCTAGTGCAAGACTACAAGAATCCATTATGGATGACCTTGGGGTCCCATCGAAGGCCTTCTAGATAATCAAGTCAGTCTATGACGTAAAGATAAATTTACCAAATGCAATAACATGTGTATTCATAGTAGACATTGGCAAATGTTTTGAGAACATCCCTCTACAAGGGGAAATGGGTCTCATCCAAGTAATGGAACATGTGATCTCACTTGCCTTCTCATGTTCAGAGAAAAGTTTCATTGTCCCTCAAAAGCGAGGAGAAGACAAGTGGCGACAGGTGAAACCATGACATACCCCCTCAACATCAAAACAGGAATTGATTGAAATGAATACTTGGCTACTATGCAATATGCACCTATGTTTGGGAGGGGGAACCTATAGACAGGTCTCAGACATCCCCATGGGGTTCTCTTGTTCCCCTCTTTGGTGCAACCTTTACCTATTTTGGTTCGAGTACAACTTCACCTTAAGACTCTGGCACCTAAAGCAGGAGCAAACCTTAAGGAATTTCAGACATTTGGCAAGGTACATGGATGACATTCTCCTGATTAATGTACCAAACCCCAACAATCCATATTGGATTCACCCTCTGGAGTTTCTGGAAATCAAAGAAACAACAGAAGCACACTCCCCCACGATACACAAACAGAAGCCCAAGGTACCAAGGTTTCCTTTTTGAACATGACCATTATGGTCGTACACCCCAAAAATGGAGTGGCGGTTACCAGCAACTTTGATAAACTTGAAGAGCTTAATTACAAAGTATGCCAATACATTCGGCAAGATGGAAACATGCCAAAATAATTCTCAGGAAAAGTTATCATTTCACAAATAATGCCTATTCTCTACACAGAGTGTGGGAATTTCAATGCCTTGATATAGATTGAGAAATTGATCAAGAAGTTTGAAAAGAACGGATTCGATGGAGGTAGGAGCAAAGGGCTGATACTCAAATTCCTGAAAGGCAATTTCCCCAGATGCTCCCTGAATATACATACAATAACTCAATGGATAAATAAGCGCCTTAAACCTTTTTCACATCTCTAAGTATACCTCTATATATACCATATGTAGGGCAACGGTCCAACCCAGTCTATGAGGATGGGTGGACAGCTGCCCACGCATAGACTAATGGGTGGAGACTACTGTGGGAATAAGGCTTGGCGAGACACACACACACACACACACACACACACACACACACACACACACACACACACACACACACTTGCCTCCCAAGAGGGAAGGGACTAGATCCAACTGAGACCCTATGGGTGAGACAACTCACCCACATGTGGAGGACCAAATGAAAAATACATACCCCGCAAATATTAAAATGGGTTGGGCACGAGAGTTCAGGACTTTTGCAATACCCCATATGAAACCCCTCCGAAAAGAAAAAATGAGGGGATAAGGGTTTCTAAGGGGAGGAGCCCTTCACACCAAAGAGCACACCCCCGACCTCCTTGCCCACTTTCCTCTCAAAGAGGAAGGGATGACCTCTCACTCAAAATCCCAAGGATGGAGCATTACATACCCATTTATATAGGATCAACTACAAGTATGTGCACCTATAATTACTGTGGGTGTTTGGCTAGACTATATGAAGCATTTACAAGCCATGTATATTTGCTTAAAGGGAATGAAAAGGCAGAAATATTTGACCTAAATTAAGGGGTGAAAAAGGAACTAAGATATAGGAAGAGCCCAAGATCCCTTAGCATAGAACCCTCCGCTTGATTTTTTGAATACTAAGGGCCCCTAAATGAATGGGGTACTATTGAACCTTCAGGAAGTGCAGGGTACTGGATGACCCTGGCACGTGCGAACTTAATCTCCCACCCTGCCACCCTTGGGCATGGTCCACAATGGCCTCTTGAAGACATAGCTCCAAGGAGTATCCAAAGCACATTGAGCCCAATGCCCAAGAGATGCAACGAGACCCTGGCATTCACTCCCTGAAATAGCTCTGACATCCCAATATTCAAGGTTTCTCAAGCTCTAGAGATAAGACGAAGTAGCCTAGCATGACAGCTCAACCCAGATGGAGCCCTTGATAGCATCAAAGTATCCTTGAAGGACGTGCCTCCAATGCTACCCTAGACGACGGAGAACACACAGGTGAGTGATACATGATACTGACTCTCCCTCTCTAGCCCAGCTACAGAATGGCAATGCCCCATCCTCACCCAGTGCGAGCTGCTTACACTCCTGCTCAACCAAGGGAGACCTTGCAGCCTGAGAGTGCCGTCGAAATCGCTCGCAAGAGCATGGTGAAGAAGCACTATGGCGGGTCGACCAACAAGCTCCGCTCCCTTCATCAGCTTCACGGTCGTTTCTTGCATTTTTTGCCCCCTAAGTTTCTATTCAATTGTCCCTTACATTCTAGTATAGGAGCTCCTCCCTGTCGTTGTTTCCCGCATGCCTTTCCACCTTACGGAATGGAAGAGCTAACAGATAAGCTATTGAGTCTGACAATAGGATCAGACAAGCACCTGTGGACCATCCGCCACACTCTCACCCCACTGAGGAGCCCACGCGACGTGTGCAAATACACGTACTACAAACCTTACGGGCATAGGAGCTGAGGACTCACATGAGCCTGGTGAAGCAATGAACTGCGACCTACAACCGGCTAGTATGTGCTAGCATCATTATAGGAGACTTTTTGGGGCCATGGATCACGTATTGAAGTAGGACCAAAAAGGAATGGAAGTTGCTTCTCCATGCACTCGATGTCTCTCAGTCCAAGCACTCGTAGCTCTTCCATTACACGCTATAATCATTTCTAGTCCATGCCCATACACAGATATCGACCCCACACAGCCCATATAAGGAGAGAGAGAATTGCGGATCGTAATATTTCAAAGACTAAGGGCACGCTTGAGCCCCAGGAAGCAATGAATAGCGAATCGTGGTCTGATAATATGCTCGCAATCACCCTTACACCTATGTTGCATGGTTGGTCAAGCTTTTGGAGCACATAATGTCTAAGCACAGTACTTTAGACACAAATGCATGGCTAGAGTGCTCATAGAGCACGGGGAAAGCATGCAACGAGTAGACCTACACACACCTTAGTAGCCTAGTTAGAACTACAAAGGGAGTTGCTACGACACAGGCAACAAATAACTTGTTCCTGTGGCTCATAGCACGATAGGCATTTCATCGTATTCTCTTGAAGCTGTACCCATATATGGATAATGGAAGCCTTTTGCAGTTACGAGGAGGGGTGTAAGATTGGATATATCAGTATCATCCAGGCAATGGAAGGTGGATTCTTGTTCAATGAGTGTACCTCTCTCCCCTCATGAGTTTTTATTGAAAATATTACGGGAGAAGGGCCGTAAAATCACGACTATATTAGTGATACTTGACGTATATTTCCTAGAGCATCTAGAATGCATATTGATGAAAGTGAGAGCACTGGTCATAGTTAATGGCTACAATAAAATATGCAAATGTTGGACAATAAGGCATGTTTCATTAGTTTTGCTCAGCCAATTTTTTAAAAAGGCAGGCTCTATACTATGGTTGATGAGATAAACACTTAAATTCCCAAGTTTAACCTCGTAGTTAGGATTATATATGTTGTTTTGGCATGTTCAAATTGTATGCAGTTCGCGTCTTAGCCATAGCTCTTTGCATTTGCATCATAATCCCTCAGACTGAGCCCATATAGTAGATAATGGTAACCCTTTACATTTCTACGGAGAGCCATGTGGTTTGATAGTTTGCTGGGACCTGTGGCTGATGGCAAGATGATGTACTTGTACCCCTCTTTTCCCTCTTGAGCTATCTAGAAAAATAATGATGGAATGGGGCCCTTATTCAAGATTGAAGTACTTATATCCGACTTCTGTTTCCCTCTTGGGCTACCTGAGAAGAATACAGCTGAACTGGTGCTACTAAACATGGAAGGATGCTAGGATATTATGGGAAATTACTAGACTTTGAAACATTCTTGTGCTTTACTAAGCTATCAAGGAATTTTATTAATGAGGTTTTCTGCAATTTCTGAGGTAGATTTATTTAATTATTTTTATGGCAATACTATCACCAACTTTCTTTACTGCAGTTGTAAGGAATAACATTGTTGTGAGCTCATGGCAACGTCTTTTAGGAATATTTAATGACAAAATGAAAATGTAATGACAGTAAATAGTCACATGCTTTATGACCTTTAAGGAGTTTGGGTTTGGAAAAAGGTTTTCAATGCCCCTTGACAAGAGAAAGATGATTAATGCCCTTTGAAAATCATCATCATCAGTGTCTCCTTCTTGATCAAAAAATTATTGGGGTTGACAAGGATAACAACTATGGCTAGGCCATGAAGCCTGTAGTCCCACATAGCATTGTGTTCATGTTTTGACATGTTGTGCTTGTGGATGGATGCAGGTGAGTCCAACTACCTACCTCGAATTTCTGATAGAAGGGAAGGAAATTGAAGAGATGCATAAAAATGACTTAGACTAGTTGACAATGGTCTTGGGCTCAAGTACAATGGCCAATGAAGAACACTTTTTGATACCCACCAGGGTTTTTGATAGTTTCTTACAGTTTTTGATATTTAATTAGAGGTTCCATGAAAACAGTATTGATCTGGATAGTTAACTATTCACTGTAACTTGGTTGTTACACAAACTAGACCATTTCAATGGATGTTCATGTCCTTGATCAATCTATACTTTAGACAGATTGGAACTTAAGCTTGAGAAAAATGTAAGAGGGACAATATTTAAATTCTACATCATCATATATATAAATGGTATTAAGGTTTCAAACTATTGAACTGATAATAATGATGCCCCTGCAATAGAATGGTATATTTGCACCAACTTTAAATGTAGGATGCATCACCTTCATGCACCTATTGCAAGATGAAGAGCAATAAAAACATGGGAATGGGGAGGCATTTGGGAAAAAAGGTTTTTTCACATAAGAATCAAGAGGATGTAGTAGGAAAGAAGTAGATTATACTATTTTAGTAGGTAACACACACACACACATGAATACTTTCCTAACTATGACTTATTCTTTTATGTACCCTTGCGAAATGTTTCCTTTAAATTTCTTTTTAACCACCCCACATACCAAGCCCACTAATCATGCCATACCTCCTCTAATCCCTTCTAAACTCATGTACTCATTCGCTCCTTACTCCACTTGTGACTTAAACTTCACTTGTGGCTATACTATTTTTTAAATTATCTAAGAATCCATATGGTTGTCTACATTCCGAGGTAAAGTGATAAAAAGCTGGGGAAAACATGCATTAGCTATCTGCCCAAACATAACTATGATGCTCTAACACCTAGTTTGTTTGGATGGTGGCAGGTAAGTGGACCCCGACCTCGAAACTTGGACTGCCTGAGGATTTGACATCTTTTCTCAATATTATGTTTGCCGAACTCAAAATTATTAAAAATTCTTAATTTTGATCGAAAGTTTTGCAAACTCTAGTTGCATTTTTCAAATTAGATGTCTCAAACATTTTTTCCTTATATGTTTCTCTTTTTTAACTTTTTATGCAATTGATGGAATTAATTGTATCGCTCAATTATTGATGGGACTTTTTAATCTAAACACACACACATCCCACCCCCTTCTCCCTTTTTTCCTACTTGATGTTTCACACTTATAAAACTATAAAATCTCTCCCTCCTCTTTTCTTGTTATTTCGTGTCAATTACAACACAAATTCCCCATCTTTTTTTCCTACCTGGATTATATAATTTAGCCCCAATACACACACTTTTCCTTAAATAGTACTGGTAATATAGGTTTTAATAAATAACTCACCCCTCCTCTTGCCCTCCCCCCCCCTCCCCTATTCTTCTTAATTAGTGATAAAATTTCCCTTGTCAATGGCTGGGGTTGGTGAAAACATGATCCGAATCGTCCGATCTAACTACTTTCCTACCCATAATCCATGATGAAAAACATCACCAGATAAATTACACACTCATACAATTTTCAAACAATGATAAATTAAAAACGCCTTAAAAAGTAATTTCCCATACACAATAACAGAATGAAAGACAACCAAAAATACAAAAAGCGTGATATTTTATTCCATTTTATTAATATTTACAAGCAACCGTATCAATCATTGCACCCCATAGTTCGGAATCACTGGACACTTAAAAATATTTGGAAATTAGATGAGACCAAAAGAAAACATAGAATATTATTAATAAACTACAAGCAACAGTTGCTAAACACTGCTCCATAAAGCACAACGGCAGAACTCCTACCATAGCTCAATCCTAGAGAACAAGTAGCAACAAACAGGACTAATGTTAGATAGCTCCTCCAACAAACCATCATCATTGTTGCCATAGAGAGATCCAAAATCAGCATTAGACAAAGTTTTGTGAACACCACCCAATGTGAGAAGCTTCTACATCTGACAAACCATCACTACCACCCCCACCAACATCAACCAAACCAAGAGACATAATACCACTGGAATAGCATCCAAAATAACACCCATGGAAACACAAACTCCACCAAAAGCACTACCACTTTCATTAGCACCAAAGTTCCCCACACAATGAACAAAAGGAAATCCACCACTCGCAATGGCAGCAGCCATAACTGAGCCAGTACTAACATTGGAAGGTGATCCCTTACCAGCATCAAAAGCTCCTATGAAAACAATCACAATCCCAAAAATAATCAAACAACAATAAACAAAAACAACTAAAATTTAAGAAACAAAACACAATTCAATTAAAAAATCAGTAGACTAATCTATAGTAAGGACAATAGAATTTGAAATTATGGAGGACAGCCAACCATCATTCATAAAGTGAACCTATGCCATAAGGGTTTTCAATGATATACTGAGCATATTTCTCCTATCATATTTCCTATAATTGGAAACCCCCTTATGACCTGTCACAAGTTGTCCTACTTCCCTCGAGGCTTGAGATAAACTCAAGTGAGTGATTGTAGGTGACCGCACAATCTTGTTAGTCCTCCTCATAGCATTATAACACTTAATAGTACCCAACATCGAACAAATGAACTTGCTCAACCCCTTCTCACTGACACGGTTTGTGTTGAACCAAACCTACAAAACAAGAGTATTATCATTTCTTGCATATATGCTCACAACCACCGATACAAAAACATACAATACAAACAACCAAACATATCTCAGTAGAAAAGTTCTCAATTACTTGCAAAAAAAGATGCTTCAAATTAGGGACCCCATCTTGAATAGTAGGCAAATGTCGCACCAACTGCTCATCTCAAAATCACATCAGGCTCACGAACCCAAACTCCTGCATGGAAATCAGTCTTCTGATACCGGTTTATAATCCTCTTTTTGTACCTATAAAACAACACACACACATAAGTACAACAAAAAGACACAATAAACAATCACACAAACAAAAACACAAGCAACAACTTAACATAAGCTCTAAGCTCATCGGAATTGCAAATGAAGTCTGACCTTAGCACACAGTAAAGCTCTTTCCCCCCTCAATACAAAATCTCAAAAGGAAATAATAAGCAAACCTTTTTTGAACTCCAGTGGGTGATAGATACTAAAATCCAGGTCTTCCAAGATTCTCCATTCCTCCCCCACACCAACAACACACCCGCTATCTTTCTCCTCACCAGCACCCTGCTAAATAGATCGGTTCATTGTAGTTTCAAGAGAGACCTGGCTAGATTTGAAGATCGGATTCTTCCTGATATTAAATGGAACCTCAACCACCCCGAAACTGGCTGTTCCTACTCCCTCCTCAACATCCTACCAAAACCTTGGAACATTCCTACCAACATAGATGGCGGATACAACCTACCATCCACCTTAACTACTTGCACAAGAAAACGAGTACGCATGCTATTGAGCTCCTTGTAATCCAAACACTCAAACCTCACCTTTGTATCAAGCCCATTAACCCTCCTACATAGATCTAAACACCTACGAGCCCATTCATCTTTGACAACACTCTAGTTAGACCCCCCTCCTTGATGACCCTCTCCTCATTCTCATCGATAGGCAAAAAAGGCACAATAGAAGAAGAAATGGGAATCCCAACATCCATGCCATCAGAAGCTACAAACTCAAAACCCAAACAATCCTCCACAACCATCACATCGAAAGAACTAGAAACCCCAACTTGAGAAACACCAAAAGAAAAAAAAGGGCCACCCTCCATGCCACCACCACATAGACATCACAACGAACCATGGATATATAAAGACCACCCATCACATCTGCAACACAAGGACTCAACACCCCCTCCCCACATCACAAAGACTCAACCCCCCACCATCGCCAAGAATTCTGTCTACCAAAAGCAACCAAAATAGAACACAGCAACAAACACAAAAGATTCATGCCACCACAACATAGACATCACAACGAACCACTGATATATAAAGACCACCCATCACATCTGCAACACAAGGACTCAACACCAACTCCCCACATCGCAAAGACTCAACCCCCCACCATCGTCAAGAACTCTGTCTACCAAAAGCAACCAAAATAGAATGCAGCAACAAACACAAAAGATTTGAACCAAAACCCCATTCAAATCCAACCATAGATAACAAAAATCGAACGGTCAAAATTAAAAATCCAAAAAACACACCAACAAGCAACCACACATCAACACACACCCACATGCAACACGTGTCATAAAACACACAACCACCATTAAAAAAAAAAACCCGAATGAGCCAAAACCAAAATCCTAAAACCCAACAAACACACCAATAAAATAACTACATGTACCCCAATAAAAAATCAGTAAAAACCAAGCTACAAAACTATGAGTTCTCTGTCAGTCCCTATCCCGCCGACCCAGCAGCTACCCTAACCCTCCAACCAAAGGGATAGCCCCCTATCCCGCCAACTAACACATGTCAGTTACCTAACCCGTCGCCCTTATTAATTTCTGTCAACTAGCTATCCCACCAGTCTGGCGTTGACCTAGTGCAATAAGGCCTTAAGCCATCAACCCAGAGGCATAGCCACGTAACCGACCGACTGGCCCATCCATCTATCCCATTGAAAAAAGTCATACTAATCATCCCACCAACCTGCTATCCTGCCAGGTCGATGCTGTAGCTCTATTCCCTAGGGTCAGTGCTATAATGCTATCCCCCCATCGGTGCTTTAGCTCTATTGTATTGGGTCATTGATGTAGGCCTCTATCCCCCCATCCTGAGGGATAGCTCTGGGAATACAAAAATCAAGAAAAAGCAGCCCTTGACCCCATGTCGAGGTAGGCTCAACATGGAATTAGGAATCAATGGTGCAGATTAACACATGCACTTGAGATTAGTAGGAAGAATCCTGGGAGCTAACTCAAAGCATGAAGATAGTGCCTCAAACAATGTTCTATCTAGTTCCATGTTGAGTTTCACACTATTCAATTAGGATCCTCAATACTTAGTGCCCAGTTAGTGCATGGACCATCCCAAGATGAGTTGTCTAGCTCTGAAGATTCAATGAGCTTTGGGTGAAATTCCAACCTTAGGGGACTTATAGCTCCAAAATCTAGTTTAGTACATCCTCAATAACCTACTCCTTCCATATCATCTTGAATACAATACTCATTTGTAAACATGCTAGGAAGGTTTGGGCTGAGTGACCAACCTGTAGAAATGTTCAACCCATTTGTTGGGCAGAGTAGGGCAATGACAAAGTCTCAAATGCTGGCCCAACCACCAATATCACAAGAATACTTAGGAAAGCAAGTCCCATAATACCTACTAGCACTCAACCCCCATCATTTGAATTCTTTGATGATAGACAGTCCTAATATGGGGATGGATTTGGACCTAGATTCTCACAAGGGTTCCAAATGCTAGAACAAAGGGGGAAGAGTAGTAATCTCGAAGGCCCACAATTAAGACCCTCCACCTCTCCTCCTTGGCAAAAAAACATGGGGGATATTCCCTACCCAACAACTGCCCCTTATAGGCCTATGCCTGCAAGGAACATACCCCTCTCTAGAGGACCTCCAGTCCAATGTGTTAGGGCCAACCCGACCCAAGTTACAATGCAAATGCCTAATGGACCTAGATCCTCCCATCCCAACCTTGTGCCATCTAATCCATGGAGCCCTTCATTAGGAACACCAATGTATGCAACAGGGCCCACCGTTCCACAACCTCCTCTTGTATCTCAAACGGTCCTTATGGATGAAGCTGTGAGAATCCTAGTGCAAGCTCTAGGAAAGGGGGACACGACGCCACCTATAGCTTATCTAGGAAGGGATACCAACCCCTCAAGGAGCAAGCCTGTCACAATCTCCAAGCTAATCACCAAGTTTATAGGAGAAGTAGACCCAGTCTCCCATGTTGAGAGATTTGAAAAAATTTGTGAGACCTTTGGTGATATCAGGGATCTAGACAAGCTCAATGCTTTGGGATTGAGTCTTGATGGCAAGGGGGGACGAGCATTTTCCGAGCGAAATCTTCCGAGTGTCCGAGCGAAGGGAAATTTTTTTTTTTCCAACTATGCAAAAAAAAGGCAAAAATTGGATCGGAAGAAAACATAGTTTCACTTAGAAATATGCAAAGCATTATAGCAATGCCTATTTTATACACAAATATTTACGTGAATCTTTGGGCATGGTGAGAACATAATGGGATAGCTTTTGAAGAATCCCACATCTAGAGTAGACTGCCCTATGAAAATTCCCTTATGATCCTTCTTACAACTTTTACTTTTAATAGGAGGTGACATTGAAAAACCTCTCTCAACCTATCTTCATGAAAGGGTTTCTCCAAAGAAAACTCATTGAAGCACTTTTAAAAGTGACATAACTTTCACATCCAATGTCCAAATATAGTCATTCAACCACTCAAATTGATCGGAAAACCCCATTTGAGTACATCTATGGAGTTATATTTTGGAAAATATTCCATATATAGTATTAAAAATTACATGTATATTATGAGAGTGATATATAAGCCCAAGTTAATACTTACTTATAGTTACTTAAACTTCTTTAGAAACATGTCCATAAATATCTTGTTATTTATGCTTTGAAAACACTAGAAAGATATTGCCATATGATATAAATGTGTTTAATAAGTAATTATATATTATAATATTATTACATTGAGAGTGATTATGAGGGATTTTTCTTAAAGGAGTTATTTTTCAACACTTTTTTAAGGTAATAACAGGGGTACAAAAGGATGTCTATGAATAAGAAAATTTATGTTATGTAAAAATGAATGAGTGACTAGTCTATATATTTTTATGAAAAAGGGATCTATTTCTAGTGAAATAAAAGTGTAAAAACCATGTTTCCTAAAGAAATAAATTTTTTTAAATCTCTTGAAAAACACGCTCGGATAAACATGCTTCTTATATCCCAAACAACCACTGTGCTGGTTTTATTAAATTGTTTTTGTAAATCCCAAATGGTAAAACCCATGCTTGTTTTTAGTATATCCCAACAACCACCATGCTGGTTTCCCATAACGAATCCACACATCCTACTCGTAAAATTGACGCATCCATTGTGGGGTTTGTCCCAGTGGTCTCAAGTGGAGCCCAATTAACTAGCTCTATGAGGTGAAGATGTAGGAGACTGAGTCCTTAAGAGACTATATCAGCAGGATTAAACATCTTCCTTTAGTGGTACTTTCTCAAAAGGTAGCAGCAACAAGCACCTGCATAAGGCAAATGAGGGAACAAGAAGGGACTTAGCCCATGGCCAAGCCACAACACGTAAGGGTGGTCACGGTGAATATCCCAACCCATGGATGGAGAAACAATGTCTCACCAAGGCATAGAAATTGGTACACAAGTGTCAAGAGGAATGTGAGCAGAGGATCAGGAGTGTTGAAACAATTCATTCAAGACATGAGATAACCACTCAAGACATGAGATAACCACTAGAGTATGTTCTACATTGTAATAGTATGTGCTAGTCCTAGGGTGCCAACTCCCTTTAGTAAGAAAACCCATCAAAATATTGAGTATGAGATGAATTTAACAATATGCCATGAATAGAAATTATTCAAATTAATATGCTTCTGTCCTACACTAAAAGAGCTTCAAATATGTCTTTACACCTTGAAATTTGGGTACACATGAAAAAGTTACATTAATTTGAAAGGAGATGGGTTTTCTACCCTCAGTGCGGCCAGTCATGGGATGCCTTCCCGCACTTGCATATAGCCTAATTGGCTGTGTGCCAACTCTATCTGAAGTTGTCCAGCCATCAGGCCACACATGGCTCCCATCTGCTGGTGTCCAAACTAGGACCTACCGAATAACCGAGATACTCAAATGCCTTCTCCTCATATGGGGGGCTTATAAGTAGAGTTAGCTGGTTCCCGCATAGTTACTCGAGAGTGGAGCATTGATATCTAACACCCCCCCTCAATGTCCACCCGTAAGTGAACTACTTTTTCGGCCCAATGAAGATGCCTCTCTAGCAAGTCTCTTCCAAGAGCCTTCGTGAAGATGTCCGCAGCATTCTCTGTAGTTGGACAGTACACCAAGTCGACCTCTCCATCCATGATGAGCTCGCGTATAAAGAGATATTGAATCTCAATGTGTTTTGTGCGAGCATGGAACATAGGGTTCTTTGCAATCGCCATGCAACTCTGATTGTCACATGATAACTGCGTAGGCTTGTTCTGCACTGCACCCATGTCCCCTAAAATCCTCCTCAACCACACTGCCTCACAAGAGGCAAAACATGATGATTTGTACTCAACCTCAGTAGAAGAAAGAGCAACTATGGGTTGCTTCTTGCTGACCCATGACACAGCTCCAGATCCAAGTGAGAAACAGTAACCTATCACTGATCTCCTGCTGTCCACGTCTCCTGCCCAATCCGAGTCACAGAATCCGGTCAAGGTGTTGCCCTTGGTATAGGTGATGCCATAATCAAGTGTGCCTTTGATGTATTTTAGCACCTGCATCCCTGCCCTCCAATGGTTCTCCAAGGGCTTATTGGAAAACCTACTTAGTACACCAATCGCAAAACTGATGTCCGGCCGCATGTTGCACAAGTAAATCAAACTGCCCACAAGCCTTTTGTACTTCGCTTCATCCACAATGGTGATGAATCCTCCTTTGAGAGCTTCACATCAACCTCCATAGGGGTGCCAACTGTCTTGCACTCAGCCATGCCAAATGCCTTCAGTATCTCTCCAGCATACTTCAGCTGTGAGATGAAGATCTATTTTGGCTCTTGCCAAACTTCAATCCCCAAACAGAAATGCATTAGTCCGAGGTCTACTGTCATTTCAAACTCTCTTCCTAGCAACTGCTTTGTCTGCAAGATCTTTTCTTCATGGTTCCTAATTATGACAAGGTCATCCACATAAAGGACCACAATCATACACCTGCCTCCTTCTCTGTAAATATACAAATTTGCATCAGATGGGCTTCTCCTGAACCCATTTTACAGAAAGTAGGCATCAATTCATTGGTACCATGCTCGTGGGGCCTGTGAAGTGCCTTCTTTAGTTTACAGACTTTACCTTAGAAAGGCGGATTTTACATCCATCTGAAACACAGGCCAACTTTCCTGTGCTGCTAAAGCCAAAACACTGCGAATTGTGGTTAGTCGAGCTGTGGGAGCAAAAGTATCATGATAATCAAAACCATGTACCTGTGCGAATCCTTTTGTCATGAGCCGAGCCTTGTACTTATCCAACGTGCCGTCGGACTTATACTTGGTCTTGTATACCCACTTGGTGCTGATTACCTTGCGTTTTGGTGGTTGATCCACAAGGTCCCAGGTGTTGTTCTTCATTATGGAGCCATACTCTGACTGCATAGCCTCCATCCACCTATCATCACCCTGTGCCTCTTCAAGACACTTGGGTTCTTTAGCACGGATCACCTCTGTCATCAAAGCGTAGTTGACCAAGTGTTCCTGTGCCCTTCTTTGCTCCTCTAATCTCTTGGACCGCCGGCGGTGTTCGGATGGTTCCTCCTCAATGGTTGGACGTTCTCTACTGTCTAAAAGCTGCATTACCAACTTCGGGAATGGCCGTTGCCATTGTGGTTTTGCAGTCTCTTCTTCCTCTTCTTTATCTTGAATCCTCCCAAGCACCGTTGGGGGAGTTCAGTCTACTGTTGGTGGTTGTACTGGATGGATATCCTGGTCCTGGTTGTTTGGGAAGGAAGCATCCTCCTCCAATTGATGCGGCTGTTCTGAGAAGACCACATCGCGACTTACTATTACCTTATTGGTAGCAGGATTATAGAGATGGTAACCCTTCGCCTCTTCACTGTAGCCCAAGAAAATACACTTCCGACTCTTCGGTTCCCATTTGGTCCTGTTAGCATCAGGGACATGCACAAAATAGTCACATCCAAAAACTCTAAAATGTGCAGCTGAAGGTTTCTTACCAGAAAAGGCCTACAGTAGAGTCATCCCATTCACAGCCTTCGTGTAGCTACGATTCAGAATGTAAACTGCCGTGTTACATGCTTCAACCCAGAAAGACTTTGGCAAATCTTTCCCTTTCATCATACTCCTGCCCATTTCACAGATGATGGGCATCTTGTGCTCTGCTACTCCATTTTGCTGTGATGTATGTGGCGAGGGTTTCTGCCTCTTGATCCCATGACTTTTGTAGTAACTTTCGAATTCACTTGATGTGAACTCACCACCTCTGTCTGATCTCAACTTCTTCACCTTCCTCCCCGTTTCTTTCTCAACCATTACATGCCATTCTTTGAACTTACTAAAAGCCTCATCTTTAGTCTTTAGGAAGTATATCCATATCCTTCTACTGTAGTCATCGATCAGCGTCATGAAGTAGTAGGAACCACCCAAAGATTCCGTCTCCATCTTTCCGCAGAGGTCCGTGTGAACGAGCTCTAGAGGAGCCTTTGCGTTGTTGGCCTCTTTAGAAAAGGGTTGTCGATGCTGCTTGCCCATCATGCAAGCTTCACATACATCGGGCAGATCTGTAATTTCTGGTAGGTCTGCAATCATTCCACTTTTATGCATCTCTTTTAAAGAACTAAGGTTTAGATGACCAAACCTCTCATGCCACATCTTAGTGTTGCTCACATCGGCTCGAGCACTGAAAGCTGAGAGTTTGTAGATGTTGTTGCGCCGTGTACCTTTACCAATGACCTTCCCTTGAAGATCCTAAATCTGTGTGCCATTCTTATCGAAGTGAACTTTGAGGTCCCGATCCGTGATCGCAACAACGGACAACAAGTTCCTCTTGATATTTGGCACATAAAGAACATCGGATAACTATTTTACAACTCCATTTGACTTGAGAGCAACCGTACCTTTTCCTTTTGCTGGTTTTACCACAATAGTAGCATTCAACATTGCTGTTTGCATTTTGGCCTCTCTGCCATCCACCACGACCTCTTTGGCTCCCCCTGCCTCTAGAGTTACCATGTCCTCCTCCATAGGACTGGTCTTCTTGAGTTTGCTACATATTCTGATTTCTACCACGGCCTCCAGATTGGCCTGCTCTACCTCTGCCTCTACCTCTTCCAGCATTTGAGTAGAAGAGACAGTTTCTTTTGAAGCTCCTCCTGAAGAAGATGCACCACCATTTCTCTGCTCTTCAGAAATTAGAAGAGCAAACAACTCCTCAAAATCAGGAAATTTTTCACAGATGGCAATGGATGTCCGGAATTGTGCATAATCCTTTCCTAGACCATTCAAGGTCACAGAAACTAAATCATCATCTTCCACTGGCGACCCAATGGAAGCAAGTGCATCTGCAATTTTCTTCACCTTCATGTGGTAGTCATTGATGCTCATATTTTCTCTCTGCACATTGTGCAACTCCTGCTTGAGCTGCATTTTCTTGGCTTGCGTATTTGTGCTGTACATTTTTGCCAAAGTATCCCATGCCTCCTTTGGCGTACTTGCATCCTGAATATGCACAATCATAGAATCTGAAATACTGATAGACAACCAGTACATAGCTTTTCTAGCTCTCTCATGCCATCCTTTAAATGCTTGCATTTCCTGTTGATTGGGAACATTAGGAAGAACTGGTTCTTCTTCATTTCCTGTAATGAACTCCCAATAGCCTTTTCCCATAAGGAAATTCGTCATTCTAAACTTCCATGCCTGGAAGTTGTTCTTGTCAAGATTTTCAGTGACAATCTGTGAAAGAGAATCAGACGCCATTACAGAACACTGCAAAATATTCTGTCATTGCAAAAAACACAGTTTCTGCCTCACAAGGGCAAATCTGCAAAACTGACGAAAGTGGTATTTGACCACACAGTCACTTCCTAGTGAGGATTTTGCATGAACAGGCAACAAGGATGATTCTGTAACTCCCAATATCTATGCGCACAGGCATACGATGCAATTTCTACAGCAACTTTTCACCGACCTGCAGAACAGTGGTCGCACAGCAAAAACAGGGCCTTTTTCTCAGTGCTTGCAGAGAACTTCTGCCTCCAAAACGGGCCCCAAAATGGCCTCGAATTAGAAAAATAAAGTAACTGAGAGCTTCGCCTCTACCCGGAGCATGTACTGCCCTCTCGCCATACCGCGAAGGGTGTCTCAAACTAAGACAATGCACTCTTGCACTTTTCGGCTATGCTACCTGTAGAGATTTGCTCCCAAACTCGAAAAAGGAAAGCAACACTAGTCCTCTTACCAGGACACCGCGAACTTGGTTTGCTTTCTTGAGCTCCTTACCACGAACCAGGCTCTGATACCATGTGAAGATCGTGGGAGAGAGGGAAGGAGTCTCACTTACGGCTTTCTCACATACACAATGGGGGAATACACACAAAGGTGGAGGCTGAAAACAGTTTTCCTCTTCTTAGTTGTGAAAGCCAAAAGAAGTCTGATACAAAGAAATAGAAGAACCCTATATGTGGGTCTCAAACCAAACTGAGCTAACTAAGGTGGCATACTAACTGGGCCATGAACTAGAGTACATAAGGATAGCTATCATCTAGCTATTATTCATGGGCGGTGTACCAACTGCATCTGCAGCTAACAAGTCGGTGACATAAATGCACAACGGTCACCCTGGCATATCACGAGTGGAGCTCGATATCTCAGCAGTATGCGCTTAGGATGGTCTTCATCATGAAATTCTAGAGTGGATAGTTAGTGCCATCCAACTTTTCGCTTTCGCCGAATGGTGGGATTCGCAGTCTTGTGGGCTGGGCCATCTCTCACAATCTGCTCGCAAATGAAAACACACTACCAAATATTCTTGCTAGAGCCCAAGCTCTGATACCATGTAAGAAAACAATACAACGTCTGTGCTCAACAGATAACAGGATCTCGTATGCAAGAGAGAAAAGCAAATAGTATGGAGAATCAATAATTTGATTACTGTAAAACTGATACAATAGATGGCGCTGCCTCCCAGCCGTGCGCTCCTGTGAGAAGCTTTGATGGCGTGTTGAAAACAGTAGAGGACAGAGGCTAGATGCTAAGGAATCAGGGTTTCTGTAGCCAGTGATGATGATGGGCTTCACGGGCTTGCTCTTATATAGCCACCAGTCGTAATCGGTTAGACCCAATTGGGAGATCGACCCAGTCGGCCCAAAACAGCCGACTGGAGGTCGATCTCAAAATAGGCCACCGACCACACATTAGAACCGTGATGCAGAATAGAGCAACTAACCTACGGCCCTGTTCGGCCTATCTAGGATCATCTGGGGAAATGCTCTGTCTACCCTCAGTGCGGTCAGTCATGGGATGCCTTCCCGCACTTGCATGTAGCCTAGTCGGCAGTGTGCAACTCTATCTGAAGCCGTCCAAACCAAGACCTACCGGATAACTGAGCTACTCAAATGCCTTCTCCTCATATGGGGGGCTTACAAGTAGAGTTAGCTGGTTCCTGCGTAGTTACTCGAGAGTGGAGCATTGATAATCTAACAATGACTTACACTTTCAAAGTTTTCCTGTAAGGTGATTTTCTACTCATAGCATGAATTTTCCTACCTTTGAAAAAATATAACTACCAACCTTTGAATATTTTTAGAATGTAAGAATGCCAAGGTTTTATTATCGCCAATCTAGATAGAGTGACAAGGGTCACAATTGTGTGCTAGCATTGAAGCCTGGCTTCCACAACTTAAATCCAAATTATTCTAACTTTCATTTTGTTGTGATGGTGCCAGGTGACTTGGGACACTTCTCTATCAGATTTGCAAAGTAGAATAATGGTGTGGCATTGTGGATCATAGTAATGATGCTAGCAACTTGAACATTACACTTGGGTGACCTGCCATGAAGGACCTAATACTCTTAATGCAAATGTTGTGAGGCAAACATTGTCCATGTTTTGCCTCTTGCAGTACTTGTTGATTAGTGTTTGGCAAGAAATGTCAGTGGAGTCATCCTCTAGTTCAAGTAGTTTTTCTTTGCATTTCAAAATGTAGGCCCTCTTATGTTTCTCGTTCGTGTTGATAAATTGGAATCTCTTGTCGATCTGTGTACTAGTGTGGTAACGAGAGAGCAATGAATGATGCAAGTTGTGCGCTCATGTACTGAACGTGGAGAAATGAATTTCCCATTTTACGAAGCCTTTCCTACACCGTGTCCATGCCAAGCATGGGTGCTTTTTTCATATTAGTTTCATTAAGAAGAGAGACTTTTATATTGGTGTTCAAAGTTTGTATGCCTTGATAAAAATAAAGGTTTGAAAAATTTGCCAAAAATTGAAACTTTTATGAGAAAAAAATCAAAGTTTCGCCTGGATTTACAACTTTTTCTTAAAATTCAAAAGAAAATATATAAAATTGTAATATACTCTATAAATATTATGAAACTAAAAAAACTTGCTCGATAAACTTTCGCCAAGATTTTATACTAATATATAAGTATAGCTTCGATAAAAACATCCCTGATGCCAAGTGTTGGCCAAGTAGTTCTACTAGAAGTACAAACCAATCCTAACACAAGTACAAGATTTTAACAACTATAGGTAGAAGCTAATATTGGTATCGTCTAGTAAAAAGTGATTTTGTATAGATAGGATTGACTAAATTGGCTACTTGGACCATTTTTGTGAAAATTTGCTTAACAAAGCGATTTGTGCCATTGGTCCCATCCCCAACCCTCAAAATCGCTTTCTTAGGCATGTTTCTACATGTGTTACTATTTCTAGTTTTTGGATGTTGCTCTCCTCTACAAGGTTCTAAAGGACTGGGGTAGTTATTTGTTGTAAAAAGAGCACAAAATTCACCCAATGATGTATTTTCTTTACATTAATTGTGTGGACTAGTTCTAAGGAAGTGTGCTTAAGAAAGCCGTTTGGGCTATTGGGCCTATCTCCAACCCTCAAAATTGCTTTCTTTAGCACTTTTCTACATTTGTTATTGTTATTTGTTTTTTTTTTCTATTGTTCCTCTACAAGCTCTTGAAGGTAGTTATTTGTTGTAAAAAAAGGAGCAAAAAGTGCACTTATTGATGTATTTGGTTTAAGATTTTGAAATCTGGGAGACCAAATTGATTGTGTGGACTAGTTTTAAGAACATGTCATTAAGAAAGTAATTTGGGCTATTGGGTTAGGCCTCTCCCCAATCCTAAAAATTTCTTCTTAAGCACATTTCTTAATTTGTTGTCTTTTGCATGTTTTTGGGTGATGTTCATTCTCTACAGGTTTGGAATGCAGTAGCAAATTGTTGTTAAAGATGCACAGAATGCACTCATGGATCTATCTGGCTTTAGAATTCTCACACTTTTGATCTATTGGATGAAATTTGTACAAAAGTTGATTGTGTGGGCTTGCTTTGTGGAAGTGTTCTTAAGAAAGAGATTTGGCCTATTGGCCTTATCCCCAACCCTGAAAATTTCTTTCTTACGCATACTTTTATGTTTGTTCTTTCCATCATGTTTTTGGGTGTTATTCTTCCCCTATAGGGTTTGGAAGATAGTTATTGTGAAAGGAGCTCAAAATTCACTCATGGATGATTTTAGTTTAAAATTTTGTGCATTTTTTGTCTGTTGGATGAACTTTGGGTGATATAAATTGATTTTGTGAGCTAGTTATATGGAAATGTGCTCAAGAAAGTCATGTTTCCTATTGGTCTTTTCCTCAACCCACAAAATCTATTTCTTAATCAAATTTCTACATTTGTGGTCTTTTTTCTTGTTTATGGGTGCTATTCTTCCTTTATAGTGT
This sequence comes from Dipteris shenzhenensis, assembly GCF_047967505.1. Classification (NCBI taxonomy): domain Eukaryota; kingdom Viridiplantae; phylum Streptophyta; class Polypodiopsida; order Gleicheniales; family Dipteridaceae; genus Dipteris; species Dipteris shenzhenensis. The sequence continues at coordinate 28,137,343 of NC_141613.1, forward strand.
TTGGAAGGTAGTTCATTGTTGTGAAAGGAGCACAAAATGCACTCATGGATGCTTTGGATTTAAGTTTTTTTGCATTTGTAGAAGATCTATTGGATGAAATTGGGGAGCACTTGTGTAATTTAGCTCTTGCTTGTTGCAAGCTAGAAGACAGTCTTGCTGAAGTCTTTCTCATGCATGGCAAGGACAAAATAAATAGCTAAGGTGGTTGCTGAGGGGCCTACCATTGCAAGCTACCACAGCAATGGCTTCCAGTGTCAAGGCTTCTCATAGGAGAAAAGGGAAGTCTATGTATATCCTCCAATAGGAAAAAAATAGAAGATTTACACAAAAGGTGACAATGATAAGGAATGCACAAAAGTCCATGGGATATGCAATTCCAAAGGCTCCCTTTCAAAGGCTTCTGAGGGAGGTCTATGGAAATTGGTATCTAGCATTTTGATGGCATAGGACTACATTATACGCCCCTCTTAGAGGCAGCTGAGGATTGGATGATAAAGTTTTTCCAATATAGCATGCTTGTCCACCATCAAAGAAGCCAAAGGATGAAGGGAAAAAATTACAGGATGCAACACAGCGGGGACGAGCATTTTTCGAGCAAAATCTTTTGAGCATCCGAGCGAAGGAAAAAAAAAGCTTCCAACTATGTAAAAATATGGCAAAAATGGATTGGAAGTAAACATAGTTTCACTTAGAAATATGCAAAGTATTATAGCAATGCCTATTTTATACATGAATCTTTGGGAATGATGAGAATAGAATGGGATGGCTTTTGAAGAAACCCACATGTAGAGTAGACTTCTCCATGAAAATTCCCTTATGATCCTTCTTACAACTTTTACTTAATAGGGGGTGACATTGAAAAACCTCTCTCAACCTATCTTCATGACTTCTCCAAAGAAAACTCATTGAAGCAAGCCATCAAGGTAGTTTCGCTGGTGAAACCCCTTTGAAGTAGTCTTCTAAGGTAGTTTTGCTGGCGAAACTACCTTAGACAGCACTTTTAAAAGTGACATAACTTTCACATCCAATGTCCAAATATAGTCATTCAGCCACTCAAATTGATCGAAAAGCCCCATTTAAGCACATCTATGGGGTTATATTTTGGAAAATATTGCATATATAGTATTAAATATTACATGTATTTTATGAAAGTGATATTTAAGCCCAAGTTAATACTTGTTTATAGTAATTTAAACTTCTTTAAATACATGTCCATAAATATCTTGTTATTAATACTATAAAAACACTAGAAAGATATTGCCATCTAATATAAATGTGTTTAATAAGTAATTATTTATGTATAATATTATTACATTGAGAATGATTATGAGGGATGTTTCTTAAAGGAATTATTTTTCAACACTTTTTTAAGGTAATAACAAGTGTACAAATGGATTTCTATGAATAAAAAGATTTATGTTATGTAAAAATGAATGAGTGACTAGTCTGTATAAAATAAAAGTGAAAATACCATGTTTCCTAAAGAACTATTTTTTAAATGTCTTGAAAAACACGCTCGGATAAACCTGCTCATAGGTTTTTGCTCGTAAAATTGACGCATCCCAACACAACAAAAAGACACAAGGGGCCTAGGTTGCTTGCAAAGAGGCCATAAGAGAGTAGAGGGAGGCTTCCAAGAGGAAATTCATTCAAGAGCTTGTGCTAAGGGATCTTAGCACTTTGCAAAGCCTAAGTCTGCTAGGGTCTCGCTAGGTTCAAGGATTGTCATCAAATTGAGAGATGCCACTCCTATAAGAGATACTCAATTGACCCAAGACTATTTAATAGCTTCCAAGTCACAAACACAGTGGGTTATAGATACAATTAGTTTGTATGTTCTCAAGTAAGCGGTCTTCTTGATTAAGTGATGATATGGGTTGAGTTTCTTGCTTGAGTGAGGATATGGACTAAGTTTCTTATTTAATGCACTGATAGCAATATTTTTACCAGCATATACAAAGCATAGTTAAAAGAGTAGTATCAACTCGAAGTTCATATACTTGATCCTTGGATCTCTCTCTTACTAAGAAATCCAAATATTTTTATAGAAGATCTTGTTAAGTGGTTTAAACACTATGACCTCCTCACCATAATAACTATCATCCTCTTACCTTATCACTCTTAGTAAGTGAATAAGGCATTTTACTTTGTTGTTGTAATATTGAATGTATCTATCTTTTTTTGCAGCAACCATTCGAGCCTATTTGGAATTGATCTTCAACAAAAATAATGTTTTCATATCAATTCCCTCTATCATGGAACACATAAGGAGCTTGATTTGTATGTTTTTTTTACTATAGTCCTATAGATTATGCTCTGAATGGATACTTCAACATTGAGTTTATCTTGCAAAGGGGTGAAAAAGCTATTGTATGTATTTGATCATTGTCATCCACATATAGATTTGCTAGAGTATTTTGAAACCTATGACCTAAGGGTAAAGATAGCTCTTGTTTAACAATTTGTATTTCCTCCTGCATTATAAACCATATCTTAAGGTTGTTATGTTTGTGCAGGTGCCACAACTAGAGGGTGCTTATTCATGTGGGTGGAGGACACAATCCATGCCAAGTATTTGTTAGATAGTTACTTTCTAAAAGCACAATGAGACAGGATAAGTATTTAAATCTGTATATTCATAATGACTCTTGTACAAATTCCATTATGAGACAAAATATAATCTAAACTGTGTTAGTCTTGTTCTTTCTTGTAGCTTATAGAGGATACTTTTACATGAGTCTATGTGGAATGGGATATAGGTCCATTGTCATAGAAAAGCTCCTTAGCTATGCTCATAGAGCATCCCAAGAGAGATGTAGAGAGAGATCCAAAGCTACTGTTTCTAGAATGAAGGACTCCATCAATAAGGAGCCTGCTATCATGGAGCTTCTTACTAAAGTGAATGATCCTCCTGCCACAAGTGGTATAAAAGGGTAGGGGGATGAGGACAATACCAATGTAGAAGCTTCCCGTGATGAGAACCAACATCCATATGATTAGGATCCACCAATGCATGATGATCATCCATATGAGGAGGATCAACCATTTGGAGGTGTCATGGCCATTGTGTTTGAGGGATTGCAACCTCTACCTGATGAGAACCCTTCACATCAATAGCCTTCACAACAACTTCCATAGTAGCCTTTGAATTCTTTTGCATAGGAATAGATCATGTCATCATAGTTTTACTTTAAAATTTAATTATAATGCACAGATTTTTGTATAATTTGATACAATACCTATAATATGAGTTTTGACTTATCTCAACAATCCCATTTGGGATGTCTTTGCTTATGACTCATACATTTTTGTATTGATATAAATGACTTGTAATATGGGTTTTGATTTCTCTCAATAATCCCATTTGGGATGTGTTTACATAGAATTGTGATTTGCATAGTATTGTGCTTTCTCTTCTTTGCGGGTGCTATAACATGTAGTGATATTCGATGGTGTTAATTACAAAGTAGAAAATTTCAAATCAAATTATGAATCAAGGGTACATTCTTGTGAGGCTTTAAATATAGCATATGTGAAATCAATAAAATCAAAAAAGGCCAAGACCTTATCACTTATAAGAACCATAAGCTTTATGTTGTTAATAACTCGTGTACCATTAGGTTCGTGTAGGATTAAAAAAATTGAGTTTTTATTACAACTAAATGCTTCGCCATGGCAATAGTTCAGAGTACAAAGCTAGAAGCTAGACTAGTAGCTAAGCTCTTCTCCTATGTCTCCCAAATAGTTCAAAGTATAGAAACAAAAAGAGGCACTGGAGTAGAATGTCAAAGACAAAAAGTTACAAGAGGAACCGATACACGAGGAGAAGATAGAGGATCATCCAGGTGTATCACATGCTCAGAGTCCTCCAGAGGAGTGTCTAGGTGTAGCAAAAGCTGAAAGTCTACCTCAAAATCCTCCATAGTAGTAACAAATTACATTTAGAGTAGGATCTAGAAAAGCAACTGCCTACAAATGAGGATCAACCTCCTAAGTTGGACAGTAATAGATATTTACACATATACAATTACTAAGATGAGTGGTTGTTGGTTACAAAGAATTGAGAAGTACTATACATGTAAAAATTTATGAGAAGTCATATACCATGTATTATTGAGAATTAATATAAATAGTCCCTTCAGCAATGCTTTTGCATTGAATTGTGCTCTCTCTCCTATGCAATAGTTGTTACAATGTTTTGTTAGTAATGTGTATAACAAATGAAGATAATGAATCATGTAAATGTCACAAGTTGTTGACAATAAATGAGAATTCTTTTAGAATACTGCCCTCTATCTCCACATGAATGTCATGATGCGATTGGGCTAGCATAGACCATTGTCTTATTGAGATTACACTCAGTAGTATTCCATCTTCATAGACCTTGATCTCCAATACTTTGTTTTCAAGGACAAACAAGTTAAGGTCTTGGTCCATTGGAATTAATATATTTGCCAAGCAGTGAACCTACTATGTTTAATAGAAAGCAAATATAAAATTATGGCTTGCAATCATATACTTTAATGGTAATTGTACCTAGCACGACCTCATAATAGACCTTGTTAAAAGTTGATTTATCCCAACCATCATCTAATAAGTCAAGGTTCTCTTCATTTCTAGTATAGCTAAGTATTGTTTTGTAGACCTTGACTAAATTGGCCAATAAAAATAGTGATTGGCATGCATACATTCATGTTTACAATTCTTGTAGCAATGCCTAGCCATAAAGAGTGTTGAACTTCTGCAAGTAGCTTGGCCCTATATGTCTTTATCACACTGCTTGGAGGCACTGTCCAGTCTACTGTGTTCCATGGTAGAAGATCTTGTTTCTTCAACACACCACGAGTGTTTGCTTTGTCCAACAATTTATTAAAATGGTCATAGAAAAAGATACCTATTTAAGCTAATTGAGTTGCAGATCTTTGTTGATATTGTAATTCTCTTATTGCTCCATGCAAGACATCCAAGAATCCCAAAATGCACTCCACTGGCTGCCATTCTTCATATGATGATGGATACATATCTTAAAACCAGAACACAGTTCAGCTTACACAAAAAGTAGGAATGTTTCAAACTACTATTCCAAAACTAAATGGTTTAAGAACTCACGATTAGGCATGTGCCATGGAATATAATATGGATAATCATGAAGCACAAGTTCATTATGCATATATACATGCTCGCCTAGTATTTTCTTAATATCTTTCTTACCATTTATTGTTATCAAATCTTTGACCCTGCCTTTCCAAGAGGCTAGAATTATATTATTTAACTATGTTTTTTCCTCCCTGTTTGTTGCATCAACACCAAAATATCTTTTGACACAACCATATTTTGCCAATGACCATCTGCATTCACCCTATTGGCAAGTTCTGTAGATGATATGCATGATGTAGGTTGCCAAGAAATAACTCTCACCTCTATGTCAAGGTTTTTTGCATTTTGAGTTGGACACTACTTCGCATTGGGATGCCTAAATTGCCTATTGCCATGGATGATTTGTGAAAGAGAACCACACTTGCAAATGGGTGAAGCGTAAGTGCGAGAACTAGTAGGAAAACTAGCAAAATCCTTGACTCATGAAATGCAAGCAAAGAAGCCTGTTCAGATGAGAAAGATGCCCTAGGTGTCCTTGTCATCATGGATGGAACCAAACTTGCAAATGGGTGAAGCGCAAGAATGTAATACCATTATCGCCAAAACTATTGTTGTTGTTACTTTGGGAGTGAAAGAGGCTCTAAAGAAGCACAAATGGCATATTACCGCCCTCGTTTACATTTTACTACAACCATAGGGATCGTTGCACAAGAAACCGTTGAAAAAACTATTGTTACTGTAGTGAAAATGGTTCACAAATGCCCTCATTTAGGATTTACTTCAACCAATGCAACCGTTGTGATTGTTGCACAAGCAATTATTGTAGAAGGACTAAAATGGCTCTAAAATAGGACTACATTTTCCTTAGCTTGGAACTAAAATAGCTCCAAGAACTAGCAGTAGTAGGACTAAAATAGCTTCAAAATAGGAGTATATTTTCCTTGGTTTAGAAGTAAAATAACTCCAATAACCAATAGCGTAGTGGTTTAGAACTATAATAACTCTAATAACCAACGTGGTGGTTGTAAGAAAACTATCATAAATTGCAAATGTCTACATTTTTCTTAGCTTGGAACTAAAATAGCTCCAAGAACCAGTGTGGTGGTTGAGAAATTGTTGCACAAGGAGTAATACGACTAAAATATCTCCAAAATAAGGCTATATTTTCCTTGGTTTAGAACTAAAATAGCTCCAACAACCAACATGGTGGTTGCGAATATGAACCTTGAGGGGTCCCCTTTAGAGATTGACATGCCACGGTGGTCTTCATGCCAACGTGGTGGTCTGTTCATGCCAACATCATTGCTCAAACCAACACGGTGGTCAACACAACAAAAGATTGTGTTGCGCAGTGATAGAATATGGAAGAGCTATGTAATGACAGGTAAGCAGCCAAGCAAGAGGGAGGTAAGTATAATTGTCATGCTCTTCTAAAGATGAAAGGTTTCATTAATGGCAAAGAGGTTGTTATTTTGCATGATGATTGTAGTACACATGATTTCATTTCGGAAAGAACCTTAGCAAAGCTAAACCTAGAGTCTTTCCAATCTAACTATAAGGTCAAAGCTGCTTTTACCAAAACAAAATACAATTGCATTAGAGAAGTCAAGAATCTTGAAATCTCAATCAAACCCTACAAGGATACACGAGACTTTCTAGTGGCACCCCTACAGGGAGTGGACATGTTGACTCTTTCCTACTGCTTTCGTAGGAAGAGCTGGGTATTCTATGTTGCAGGGTTCCGAGGCTTTTTGTCACCTACAGATATATTGGGATTGTCGGTTGTAGTATATGTGTAGCTTAGGACCTCGAGTCGTGTTCCAGTGAGAGACGTAGGCTTAAGTGTGGTAAGAAAACAAAGTGCAAGCATGTGTAAAAGGCACGTAAACCATCTTTGTAGAGGTAATGAAGGCTTTCGCCTTCATTGGGGGTTGTAGGGTTTAGGAAGAGTTTAAGGGTTCAGAAGGAGGTTCCAGGGTTTAGAAAGAGTTCCAAGGTTTAGGAGGAGTTCCAGGGTTCAGAAGGAGGTTCCAGGGTTTAGAAAGAGTTCCCGGGTTCAGAAAGAGTTCCAGGGTTTAGAAGGAGGTTCCAAGGTTTAGAAGGAGTCCAGGGTTAGAGGGAGGATCCAAGGTTCAGAGTAGAGTACATGGTGGAGAACTCGTCTCCCTCATAGATCATGGAGTTTAAGGGTTTAGGAAAGCATAGGAGTGGGAGAGGAAGAAGGTGTAAGAGCATGGGTGAAAGAAGAGAGAGGAGGAAGGAGGAGGAGGGAAGAGGAGGAGGGAGGGGGAGGAGAGAGGAGGAGGAGGAGGAGGGAGGAGGAGGAGGAGGAGGAGGAGGGAGGAGGAGGAGAAGGAGGAAGGAGGAGGAGGGAGGAGGAGAGGGAGAGGGTGGGTTGCAGGGTTGGAGGAGAGGGGAGAAGGGTTGCAAGGTTAGGACATGCTTTTGGACGTGCAGTGCAAGGAAGCATGGACACTTGAGACAAATGCTTGGAATACCAAAGTAGACTCAACACAATGCCCCAAAGAGTGTGGGCTTCATTCCATTATGGGGTATTTATACAAGTTGGAGAGCTTCTCTCTCTGCATGTAACACAAAGTTGTATCACAAAGTTGTAACACAAAGTTGTATCACAAAGTTGTAACACAAAGTTGTAACACATTCTCTCTCTTCATGTAGAAGTTGTAACACAAAGTTGTTACACAAAGTTGTGTCACAAAGTCGTAACACATTCTCTCTCTTCATGTAGACAAACTCGTAACACAAAGTTGTTACACAAAGTCGTAACACAAAGTTGTGTCACAAAGTTGTATCACAAAGTTGTAACACCTTCTCTTTCTTCATAAGTTCATGTTGGCACAGAGTCAACATACTCCCGGATCCATTTTATTACCCGTCCTCGGGTTATGGCTTATTGCGATCACGTACCTGGGTTGCCATGTTTTTAGTCCAGTGGCTGTGGAACTTGTGTCATGCCAGTCGATCCTGCTGTAGAGCCTTAGCACCATACAATTTTTGCGCAGTTTCCAGGTAGCCTCTATCTACCATTTGCTCGAACAGAGATATGTGGAGTGCCTCCAAGAAGATCACTCTTTGATAGAGTCGGCTTGTAATCTGAGCATCAATCCGTTCATTGGGATTAAAGCTGAGTGGAGGCAAATGGGGATCAAGGTAACATGTGACCTCCAGAATTAATTCTAATGTTTTGCAGAATATGGCACTTTGGCGAAGGAAGCGATCAATGTTGCCGCGCATTGTTTGTTCATGCTGCTGAAGTGCTCGGATCATGGTGCCTTGGATATTCCATTCTACACCAGAGTAGGGTTCGATCATTGGCCAATTAATGACTCGATCTTCAGCCAAAGTGTGTATGTTGGCTTCCCATTTTTTACGCCGTGGAACTGCATAGAACTTGGGATGGGTTCTGAGACATGGAGGTGCCCGTAAGTACTCCTTTAAGAAGATTACATCAAAGAGCTTGGGACGGCGCCAATCAGGTTGTGGATCCAATTTGCTAATCCAACCTTCACTTATTTGATGCTGACGAAGGCTGGTAGGAAAGTTACCCAGGGTCCATCCACCGCGAGTTTTCATATCAGGATATTTGCCAAACACTAAGCCTATGCACCAAAAATTTCTTTCTCAATTTTCTAATTGTTTCTTAGAGGATTTACCGCCCAGACTACCATGTTCTCAACCTGAAGATCATACGATAGAAATCCTACCAAGCAATACTCCACCTTGCAAAGCTCCTTATAGAGTCAACCAGCTAGAGCAAAAAGAAATACAAAAGCAAGTGGAGGAACTGATAGAGAGAGGATTGATAAGACCCAGCAGTTCTCCTAATGGAGCACATGTCTTATTAGTCAAAAAGAAAAATGGAACCTACCGAATGTGCATAGACTATCGTGCACTGAACAAAATCACAGTGAAGAATAGATATCCAATCCCTAGGATTGATGATCTTTTGGACAAATTGAAAGGGGCCAAGGTCTTCAGTAAGATAGATCTCAAATCCAGCTATCATCAAGTTCGTATGGTAGAAGAGGATATATACAAGACTGCTTTTAGAACTCAAACGGGACATTATGAGTTCTTAGTCTTTTGGGCTAACTAATGCTCCAGCTACTTTTAGTAGAATGTTGAACCGAATCTTTCTTAAATAGCAAGATCGTGTGGTGGTATTTTTCGATGATATTCTGGTGTTTAGCAAAGATGTTGAGGAGCATAAGGAACATCTGAAGCTAGTCTTTTCACTCTTGAAAGAAAATCAATTGTACATAAATCCTGAAAAGAGCAGTTTCTTTAAAGATCAGATAGAGTATTTGGGTCACATTGTATCCGTCGATGGGATTCGAGTAGATCCAAAGAATATTGAGTGCATAGTCACATGGCCTAAACCCCGAGATATACATGAATTAAGATCATTCTTAGGATTGTGTAGCTTTTACAGAAAGTTTGTCAAGAATTTTGCATACATTGCACATCCATTGACAGACCTTCTTAGAAAAGCTAAGCATTTCTTATGGACTGAGCATCAAGATAAGTCCTTTACAGCTTTGAAAGAAGCTCTCACACAAGCTCCTGTGTTGCAACTACCTGATTTCTCTAGACCATTCTTTGTAGTTGTAACAAATGCTAGTGGATATGGAATTGGAGCCGTACTTATGCAAGATGGACATCCAATAGCATATGAGAGCCGAAAATTAAAACCAGCAGAATGCAATTATAGCACATATGATAAAGAATCAACCGCTGTTGTGCATGCCTTACGAATGTGGAAACATTATTTGATGGGATCCGACTTTCTTATCAAAATCGATCAGCAAAGTATCAAGCATTTGTTGACTTAGCTACTTATATCCGATAGGCACATCAAGTGGGCATCATTTATACAGAGTTTTCAGCCCATGATTCAGTATCAACCTGGAAAGGAGAATGTAGTTGCTGATGCTCTTAGTAGAAAGCCAAGTATTAATCACATAACTGCTGTAGAGACCCAGCCTTTTGAAGGTATGAAAAATTCTTATCAAGGGGATCCGGACTACTCCAATATATGGAACAAATTAGAAAATAACAATTGGAATCCTATGTTGGACTATTCATGCACTGATGGATACCTCTTTTATCAAAAGAAATTATGCATCACTCGACCCTTTGGACAAATTGTAATGGAGGAAATGCACCAACCACCATATATGGGACATAGGGGAGTGATTGCCACTTTACAAGTGATAGTAAGAGAATTCCATTGGCCTACTATAAGAAAAGATGTGGCTAAGTTTGTAGCCGAATGCATCACTTGTCAGAAGATCAAGAGTTACAAAGGCAAGACCCCAGGATTGCTTATGCCTTTGCCTATTCCTATGCAACATTGGAACAAATATCTATGGATTTCATTATAGGTTTTCCTACTATAGCGAATCAAAATGATATGATTTGGACGATAATAGATCGCTTTAGTAAGCAAGCTTATTTCATCCCATGCAAGAAGATTTTAACAGCTCAGCAAGCTGCACATTTATTCATCAAGCATATCTTTGTTCATCATGGCTTGCCAAAGATTATAGTGTCTGATTTGTCTGATTGAGATTCAAAGTTTTGCAGTAACTTCTGGACTGCATTATTTCATAATCTAGGCACTAAATTAGACTTCTCATCAGCTTTTCATCTAGAATCGAATGGACAAACTGAAGTTACAAACAGTACTATTCTGGATATGATAAGAGCTTATGCAAGAAGTCAACCAAAGACTTGGGACAAATACATTCATCTCTTACAGTTTGCTTATAATAATACTCCTCATTCTGCAACTGGAAGAGCACCCTTTGAGATTATCTATGGGAAGGTTTTACCTATTCCTATCACACGATTGACCCATAGAGTGGAAGCAGCAGATGCATTTACCCGTGATTATCAAAATATTCTCAAAGAAGTTTGAGAAGCGATTGCAATAGCTCAAGAGAAGTACACAAAACAAGCTAATAAGAAACGGAAACACATGCTTTTTAAAGAAGGCGATTATGTACTTCTTTGGATTGAGAAAAGAAGATTGAAGAGTGTTGAGAAATGGTCAATAATCAAGATGTCACCATGTTTTTATGGACCATTCAAGGTGATTCAGAAAATCAATGATCTAGCTTATAGGCTTGAATTACCTGATAATTGGAAAATACATAATGCTTTCCATATTAGCCTCTTAAAGCCCTTCAAAGGACCTTTACCTATTCATTCTGTCTATGAAGGGGCCCCATTGATTATTGATGAAGAAGAAATTCTAGAACCCGAATGCATTGTTGATCATCAACAAACCTCGGCCCGAAAAGGAAATGTCTATACTAAATACTTGCTCAAATTTAAGAACCATCCAAGAGAAGATGCTCAGTGGATGCCCGAGCGGTTCTTTTGAACTTTTCTAGACCTCCTTAATTCCTATAATCAAACATGCAACTGAGGTCAGTTGCAATCCAAGCAAGAGGGATGTTACGAAAATTATATTTATGATATATCTTGCTTTGGGACATTATTATTTTTAGTCGAGTGTGACTATGACAAAGTACTCCATAGGAGCGCACCGGACGTGGTGGGGGTCCTAGTGGATACTTTGTGTGGTTAGTTGGGGACGCCTGACTAGCTTGTGTTTTGCCATGCTAGATGATCAGTATTGTGGGTGATTCCATGTTAATACTGATGTCGCTAGTGTTATTGGTATTGTGCTTGATTATTGTGCTTTGAGCACGGTTATGTTGGGATCGGTTGATTCGGTGATTTTTTCAATCGATTGTTAATAACTAATGTAATTGGCGGCTTGAGTACAGGTGATGGAACTCATAGGAAGGATTGGAGTTAGTGCGAGGGTACCGATCGAGGTGTCGCACAGAGCATTATATATGGCCATGGGCCAATTTTGTATTTGTTTTATTATTGCAAGTTTGAGGAATATATATTTCGTTATGGACATAATTCATTTTGGGCCCTAAGATGGCTATGTAAAGCAAATCCCTCATTTTTGGATGAGAGGGATAATTTTGGCTCCTTGGTGCTTTTATGAAATATCATAAAATACTCTAGATGAGGAAGCGTGGGCCACTGATCTAGGGGGGGGAGATTGTACCCATTTTGCTGTCGCTTCCATGGTGTGATTGTGTTCTTCTTCTCCAATTGATTAGGTGGTGAATTTGTGTGAAAAGAATTACCTTTTGGTTTCACTTACATCCATGTACATGCTTGGCATAACCAAAATGATGTCAAAAACCAACGAAGGTGTAGCTTAAATCAATTTAGAGGATCCCATGAAAGTCCTTTTTTTTATCAAGCCATTTTTTGATCAAGTTAAAGAGAAACAATCAGTTCAATCCCCAAATCTACTAGTAGCATGCCCTTGTATGTAGACAATATTTAAAAATCCATGTGGTAGAGCCAATAAGTTCTATGCCTCATGCCATACTAGATTATGCTTTTGGAATTAAAGGAAAAATTAAATCCATAGAGTGTAATGAAGCATGCTCAAATTTTTGAAGTGCAGAAGTTTATATGTGGTGAAAGCCTATGAGTCCATAGGTCATGATATTTTTAATGGGATTTGAATGGAAAGCTTGTGATATAAAATATGAATATTATTTCAATCATGCAACCCCTAAGAGATTGATTCGATCAAATTCTGAGAGCACATACAAAGAATATGGTTGTCATTCTCAATTGGATGGGGTTCACTACATTGACAAGAATATGATGACTTAATTTAAATGATCCTCGCTTATCTCTATTTAGTGCTTATAGCTCATTGCAAGGGGAAGGGAATAGAACCAAGGAGAGCCAAGGAAACATGTGTGCCATAGAATGGTTAACACACTATTCAAAATTTTTGGGCTTTCTCTCCTGGTTTGGACTTTTTTTTGGATCATATCCTCTCCACTCAACTTCACTTAGTGAGCTCAAAAATTGGGTTTTTTAGAGCACTAAATGGGTCACTTATATACAAATATGGCCTTATTAAGCTAAAAAGTCAAGTGGTGACCTCTAATAAAAAAATATATGGCTCAATGAAGCTATAATTCCCAAACTTGTGCATGGTGCCCCCATCCAACAACTATAATAATAATAATAGTAGTCTCCTAACCCTAGTTCAATTTTAACACTATGCTAATAAAGTGAAAATATGACACCATATGAAAAGAGTTTGTTGAATTCAACATATAAGTGGTGTATAGATACACCATTTTTTTGAAAAAAAAGAGTTTGTTGAATTCAATATATAAGTGGTGTATAGATACACCCTTTTTTTGAAAATCAAAGCATACAATACATTATCTTATTGGTGGTGTATAGATACACCATTTGTATGGAAAAAAGCATACAAAACATTATCTTATGCATTTGAATCTCGTTTAGAGTCATCGGATTCATGTAATGTATTTGCGCTTGATGGGTTAAGTCTTGCCAAAGAATCATGGATTGTGATACATTTTTCAACATTGTATCCATGCTTCTTTCTAAAACTTCATGTCCTCGATTTCCAGCAAATTAATAATGCTACTGACTTCCACCTCTGTTAATCCCTCATTATTTGGAACCCATTCACGTTTCTTTTGCAAGCATCCCTCATAGAGTTGTTTTATTGTATATCTTCTCGGGAGATTTTTCAATGGCTTGGGTTCATACCATAAAGCTGTGAATGTTATAGGAGTTCCCTTGTCATCCCTTTCTATCTTAGCAACCTTTGCAACCCAAATTGGGCCACCTTGGTCATCCAACTCTGAACCTAGATCAAATGCCCAAATTGCAACAAATAGACTCTCTTCAATCTCATTAGATGGTATAAACTCTGGTAAGGGTTTGTCTCCCTTCCTGCCAGAATATTTTTGAGGTAAAAAGCATTCCTCTGCTTCCTCCATATCTACTAACATATTTATATCCAAAGGACAACTTGGTGACCTAGCTTGTTCCGGCCAAAAGGATTCACAGTATTCAATGCTCATTAAGTTTTCTTGTCTTTCTAAAGATTGGATAAGTGCTTTAGTTGATTTAATTGTCTCCAAATTCTTAGTTGATTGCTCAGGATATTTCTACATCATACTTTGAAGATGTTTAATGAAGGCTTTCAAGCCTTTCATTTCATCTATGTCAAGTGATTTGTTTTTTGCAAGAACAAATCTAGTTTCCTTCAATGGAATTATTCATTGTAATAAAGCATATGACTCACTCCATAAATGATCTCCATCTACTGAGTAGTGCTTTGCATCACTGGAATAATATTGTTATGCATGTGAAACCGAAAGTAGTGTGGATTTGTGTGTCCTATTAGGGCATCATCTCCTGCTTGTAAATGTGGCTCTATGAATGCTCTCCAATCTACCATCCTCTTTAAGATAGCCACTAATTCTTCCTTACGAGACCCTCCAAAATTTTTTCCAATTCAAAATAGCATATCCTTCATTGTCAAAACATCCATGGACTTCAACTCACCAGAGATAACGCTGAAGATTTGATCTATGTCTTCATGTGTATGGCCGACAAGAAGAAAGCCAACTTCCACTTCTTCAAATATTTTCAAACCAACCAGCATAGAGCATAAAGCAAATATATATTTATTCTTGTTCTCTCTCCAACAATTATCAGCTTGTATTCGCAATGTGTTAGGTAAACATCCGTGAGCATCTCTGACCTTTCTTATTGCTTTCATGATTGATGTAACAACCTGGTTACTATCATGGTCATGCAAACTATCAATCCATACATCACAAAAGATTCAATATCCATGTACTAATACTCCACACAAGTGTGTTTTAGTTCCACGTTTGCCCTCCAATGCCAGTGGGATACGTCTATATCGTGGCAAAGTTGTTGTATTCTGGTCTATGCCATCAATGGTGATGCACATGGACTTATCGACATGTGAAATAGCTTCCTCTCTCCAAGAAGCATTCAACTTTTGACCATCCTGCACATGACATAAATGGATTGATCACCATTTAATATATCTTCCTCATTGCTGCTCACATTAACTATGTTCAATGGCATTTTTTAATTCATCACATGTCTTACATTTTGACATCCTTTGCTTTGTTGGTGTCTTGACATGGCAAAAATCTCTATGCCAAATTTTGTACAAGGTTGACCGTGAAATCATGCTCTCGTCTCTGTCTTGTAAAGCTTTATTGACACTTTCTAGGACAACCTTCTTTGTCATTACCAAAGGAAGATGTTGCTGACATTCGACACATCCATCTAGCATTGTTTGTTGAAGATGAGGTTGTGGTAATGCATGGTCTTCGAGAACTTGCTTTAATGTTGCGGTTGCATTTATAGTGCTTCCATGGCATTTAAGCTTGTAGGTATTTCCACGAATTGTATGAATCACTTTTTCTTTCACCTCTACCCAGATGGTCCAGTATGTGCCATGTGATAGTCTAGTTAACCATTGATATCCTCGATTGCAAATGGGTCTCCCGTTAACCATGGGTTTCAATCTAGGTTTACAGTGTCTTGTGCTCAAATCTTGATCAGTGCCTTGATGAAGAAAGCATGAAAACTCTTGAAGAAGATAGTTATGTCTATTAGGCACTATCTTACTCCAAATACCAAGGCATATGGCTGCACAATCATCTTTCCCAACTTTTCTAATGCAAAGTCTCTTGCAACAAACTCGCATAAGCATCCTTTCCATATTCTCCTCGGATAACATTACATGTCTCTTTGGTTCTGGAATTGATGCCATGATTCTTCACCTCTTCAAACTCACATACTTTCTTTTTGTAAATAGTGTCTTGTGTTTTCCAGTTGTAAGACCATCAAACCTCGAATCCATTTCACTTGAATCTTCATCTCTATAATCAAATGTTGTGTGGGCTTGAGAATTAATATTTGATGCCTTATAATATCTTGGAAATGGCAATCTGATAGACATGTTCATTGATGTCAATTTGTTGCCAATGCCTCTTGAATTTTGTGGTTGAACTCTTTCTCCTTCGTAACTCAAGATTCTCCCATCTATATTCTCTGGCATGCTAGCAACAATATTACGAACAACATGACAAGTCTCAGATTCTTTGCCCCCTTTGCCCTGCATTCGAGTGGTAACATCATGATCATTGTCACAATTCCTGTTATTGCATCACTTATCCCATCGATCTTTGCGTGTATTTTTCTTTGTGGTCCCATCTTATTCTTCTCAACACAAGACAAGTATTCTATATCAGAGCACGTTTGAGTCACTTGCAACACAAGACAAGTCTTCTATCCTAGTGAGCCTGTTCGAGTCACTTGCAACATAGGACAAGTCTTCTATACCAGTGAGCCTGTTTGAGTCACTTGTAACATAAGAAAAGTCTTCTATACCAGTGAGCCTATTTGAGTCACTTGTAACACAATATAAGTCTTCTATACCAATGAGTATATTTGAGTCACTTGCAACACAAGAAACCTTTTTTGCATCAACATCTGTTACTATAATGTCCTCAATACCTGTGAGCATGCCACTATGATACTCTTGATCACTACTATAGCTTCTTATCAATTTGGATCCCATTTGTGTTATAGTCCTTTTCTTATGATAATATTCTGTTGTGTCTTCCATTACATTGAAGGAAATTGTCTTGGGCAAACTTGATTTCAAGAAAGCTAACCCCCATTTACAAGTACTATGAACTTGTAGATGAGACGTAGTGTTATGGATGTCTAGATGTGAAGTACTATCCATTGCATTTTAAATGACACCTGCACTAGTCAACTTAATTATCTCCACTATACAGATAAAACTCTGAGCATAGCCCTTAAAGTTACCAATTGCTAAGACTTCTCCGGAGCAAGATAACATCTCTACTTTTCCCCCCTCAAAATAAGTTTTCTTGATATCTTGAAAGTATGTCTTTGGAACAATTCCTTCTTGGTCCCAGAGCGTTCTATGTGCTTGCATATCAAATATGTCACATTGTAAGATATCTCCCAATGTTTCAAAGTCTCCATGTGGATATTTTAAATGTACTTCAGGATTTACAATGTTGGTGATTATCACTACACATCTTCTCTCACCATAACATTGGAAATGACACACATTCATAGGATCAAGACTATGAATTCGTCCAAAAGCCACCACTTCATTCTTCTTATATAACACCACATCCATAGCCTCTGTTAGGGTGAATACCTATTTTATGTACAAAAATAGATTAACAACTCAAAAAAAGACACAATAAATAATCATTGAGCTTATTATTACTTAATAACTTTTATATCGAAACTAGCAGAGAAGGCATTAAACCTAAACCTCACATCCTAAACTTTAAACAATTAATACCAAAACATCTTAACTACCATAAATCCTAAACTTTAAACATTTAATCCCTAAACCCTAAACCCTAAATCCTAAACTCCTAAACACTAAATCCTAAACCCTAAAACCTAAACCCTAAACTCTAAATCCTAAACCCTAAATCCTTAAACCCTAACCCTAAAATACAACCAAAATTTAATGAATTTTTTTTATTTGTGCAATAGGTTGGGGGGTATATCCAACCTGTTGCACAAATCAAGAATTTTGAGCAACAGGTTGGGGGGTATATCCAACCTGTTGCACAAATCATTTTCTTGATTTGTGCAACAGGTTGGATATACCCCCCAACCTGTTGCTCAAGCAATAGGTTGGGGGTGCATCCCAACCTGTTGCTTGAGCAACAGGTTGGGGGATATATCCAACCTGTTGCACAAGTCATGACTTGTGCAACAGGTTGGATATATCCCCCAACCTGTTGCTCAACCAATAGGTTGGGGGTGCTTCTTGATTTATGCACCCCCAACCTGTTGCTTGAGCAACAGGTTGGGGGATATATCCAACCTGTTGCACAAGTCAAGAATTTTCTCGATTTGTGCAACAGGTTGGATATATCCCCGAACCTGTTGCTTGATATATCCCCCAACCTGTTGCTTGAGCAACAGGTTGGGGGATATATCTAACCTGTTACACAAATCAAGAAAATTTCTTGATTTTTGCAATAGGTTGGGTGCACCATTAACCTGTTCCACTTGCAACAGGTTGGGAGATATATCAAACCTATTGCACAAATTGAAAAAAATCATTAAATTTTGGTTGTATTTTAGGCTTAGGGCTTAGGGTTTAGGGTTTAGTATCTAGGGTTAAGGATCTAGGGCTTAGGATTTAAGATTTAGTGTTTAGGGTTTTGGGTTTATGATTATGGTTTTATGGTTTAGGGTTTAGGGCTAAGGGTTTAGGATTTAGGGTTTAGGGTTTAGGATCTAGGGTTTAGGATTTAGGGTTAAGGATTTAGGATTTTGCATTTAGGTTTAGGGTTTATGATTATTATTTCAGGGTTTAGGATTTAGGGTTTAGGGTTTAAGGTTTAGTATATAAGGTCATGAGCTTAGAGTCTAGAATCTAGGGTTTAGGATCTAGAAATTAGGTTTTAGAATTTAAGCTATAGGGGTTAGGGTTTAATGTTTAAGGTTTAGGGTTTAGGGATTAGAACTGTTATATAAGTTTAAGAGCTTAGATTGTATAACCTAAGATTTAGGAAACTTTAGGATTTTAGATTTAGGGTGTAAGATTTAAGGTATATAGACTATATAAAATATGCATTCCAAAGTATTTAGTTTAGATATATATAGGCTATATGTTATATGCTTTCCAAAGTGTTTTGCTTATATCCAATACTAGGTACGATCCTTTGCAAAGGCTTTACTTTAAGTAGTTATAATTCTACCTAGTCAAAGTATCCTTTTGATTAGAGACAAGCACATAGGCTAAAAGCACACCGATTCATATTTTCTTACATTCATGCTGCATGGTGTATCAGAAGAAATGAAGAAGTATGTGATAAGAAATATTCAGAAGAAATATGTATTCCATATCATGGATTCATACCATGGATATTTGGTGGTTGCCAAAGTAGAAAAATGATATGGATTCAATGATACTGTAGTTTTATGCAAAGCCTTAAACTTTGTTTAAGGCTTTTGCAAAGTATTACATACTGTAACAAAGATAAGCAAGTATGCTAAACCTCTTCTAGATTCTATGGTTTTAAATACCTACCTTACAAATACATTATCTAATTCTTCATTCTTCGACTAAGAAGTATTATACACATGGAAGAAAAGCATACATGCTAAATTTTAATATTTCTTTATTTTTTAAATTAATTCAATTCTTTGATTGACTACCTTTTTAAAATTTAAACATTATTAGTATATAATATACATAATTTTAAATGTTATTAATTTATAATATTAATAATTTAATATTTATTTAAATTTATACAACAATTACATGATATTTATATTAGTTTTTAAGTTAATAATGTATATTTTTATTAAAACTAAAATTTAATATCTAGTTAATAGAAGAATATTGTAGAGATTTTTCATATTAAGAACTACCTTACAAATACATTTACTAATTCTTCATTATTTGAAGAATAAGTATTACATAAAGTACATATGCAAGAAGACCTCCCTTTCAAAAATATTTTTATTATTATATTTTTAAAATTAATGTATATATATATATTTATATAATAATTATATTAATTTATAGATTAACAATATATATTTTTAGCAAAATTATATTTTAACATTAGTTAATAAAAATTTATTATATTATGGAGTAAAAATATTATAAATGGATTTCTCATATTAATAAAGTGTCGTGAAGAGTTTTTGCAGAGATTTATGGTTAAATTTTGTTTTGAAGTTGTTGCGTACGCAATAGGTAGGGAGGTTTGAGTGGTTTTGAGGTTGAGAGAGAAATTTGTAATAGATTGTTTTCTAATTTATTTTTTTGGAAAAATTATTGCGTGCCCAATAGGCTGGGAGAGTTTGAGTTTGAGAGAAATTTGTGACAACAGGTTGTGAGAGTTTGAGGTAAAGAGGAAAATTTTTGGAAAAAAAGATTTAATGCAAAAGATGGTTTTTTGAAGTTGTTGCGTACGCAACAGGTTTTTGAGAAAAGAATCGGATTTGAAAAAAAAATTCAAATTTACAAAAACTTGATTCTTAGAAGTCCTTGTGTACGCAATAGGTTGGAAATGAACTCACCTCTTGCAACATTTTGAAAATTTTGAGAATCTTGCAACAAGTTGATGAGAGGAGAGAAGCATGGTGTGAAAGAATGAACTTTGAATAAAAGAAAGAATGAAGAACGTTCTACTTATAGTGAACCTAAAAGAACTAAAACAATCTAAAAAACTAAAAAAAGCTGACTTGACCTAAAAGCTACCCATTTCCTATAAAACTCTACTTCTCCTCATTCTCTCACACAACTTTCCTCGAGCTCCTCCACTACCTCGCCACCCAGGTACTCCCTCCCTCTCTCCCTCCCTCCCTCCCTCCCTTCCCCTCTCCTCCCTCCCCTCCCTTCCCCTCTCTCTTCCCATCCCCTCTCCTCCCTCCCCTCCCTTCCCCTCTCCTCTCGCCCCTCCCATCCCCTCTGCTCCCTCCTCTCCCTTCGCCTCTCCTCCCGCCCCTCCCATCCCCTCTGCTCCCGCTTCCCATCCCCTCTCCTCCCTCCCCTCCCTTCCCCTCTCCTTCCGCTTCCCATCCCCTCTCCTCCCGCTTCCTCTCTCGCCTCCCTTCCCCTCTCCTCCCGCTTCCCCCCTCCCCTCCCCCCTCCCTCCTTCCGCTTCCCCCTTCCCCTCCCCTCCCTTTCCCTCTCCTCACTTCCCTCCCTTCCCCTCTCCTTCCCCTCCCTTCCTCTCTCCTCCCACTTCCCCCCTCCCCTCCCTTCCTCCCTCCCCTCCCTTCTCCTCTCCTCCCACTTCCCCCTCCCCTCTTCTCGTGCTTCCCCCCTTCGACGACAAATCCTCTCCCTCCTCTCCCTCCCTCCCCTTCCCCTTCCGTATGTCTTTTTTTTTTGGAGGGAGCGGAGAGGCGCTCTGTCTTTTTTTTTGGAGGAGCAGGGAGTGGGTAGGCAGAGGAGAGGTAGAGGGGGAAGCGGGGAGGTGCAGGAGAGGAGGGAGGCGAGAGGCACAGGAGAGGCAGGAAGCGGGAGGCAGAAGGTGGAGGAGAGGAGGCGAGGGCGAGGAGGGAGGCAGAGGAGAGGAGGGGGGAATTAACCCCCCCTTGAACCTGTTGCACGCACAACAGGTTCAGGGGGGGTTAATCCCCTCCCCTAAGCCCCCAAAGGGAGGGCTTGTTGCGTGCGCAATAGGCCGGCCCGCTTTGGGGGCTTAGGGGAGGGGATTAACCCTCCCTTAAGTGGGGGCCCTTTGGGGCTCCAAAAAAAAAAAAGACGAAAAAAAGGACGAAAAAATTAAAATAAAATATATTAAAATAAATAAATTTAATTTAATTTAATTTTTTAAAAATAGAAAATTTAAAAATAAATAAATAAATAAAATCTAAATTTTTTAAGGAAAATTAAATTTAAATTTAAATAAATAAAAATAGAATTTTAGAAAAAATCAAATAAATTTTTAGAAAATTTAAATTAAATTCTTTTATCTATGTTTATAAAATATTTTGAGTTAAATTATTTATGTAAAAAAATAATAGAATAGCATCTAGAAATATAAAAATATATTTGAACTTTTAAACTTTTAATTAGCAAATTTTTAATATTTTGAGCTTGAAAATCATTGTAATTCTCATTTTTTATTTTTGATTGCTTTGCAGAAAACTATGGCTTTGAGTTTTGGTTCCAAGGTGTCTTTCAAATATCTTGAACATGCTTGGTATTTTATCGAGGGCAAATCAAAGTATTTTTTGGTGATCACTACCGAGAATGTGTCAAGCGCAAAATATTCTCGAGAGGCAGTAAGAAATGGTGGCATGGTCTCAACCATCAACATTAAAGAAAATAATTTAATAGAAGTTGTGTGCAAAGGGAAGAATGACGATGTGGCCTACAAGTTATGAGTTACGCACAAGCACTTCTTGAAGCCCTTACCAGATTCAATTGAGGCATCCCAAGAATTACTTAGTGCCTTGGAAGCATTGAAGAAAATGTGGGATGCATTTCCAAGTGGTGGTGTTGTACCTTCAGTAGCAATAAGTATGCCATCTATAACATGTAGCCCTCAAGTTGTATCGCCAATATCTGTGGCGATAACTACAGTATCTTCGACAAGAGTAACTATAATATTTGCGGCAGTAACTACAGTATCTCCAACTGTACCTACACCATCGACTGCTGCAACTATAGGAACAAGAAGGAGTGATCATGGAGCAGATTCAAGTTCCACAGCTATTCCCAGAAAGAGAGCCAAAATAACTCCTACTCCATGTGCAGATCGTTCAAGTGTAGGTTATTTAAAACTAGGCAAAAAATTGGATAGTGATGATCAGGAGGATCCGCAAGAAGAAGATACAAGTCTCGCAGACTTTTCTATAAGTGTGGCAGACTTACATCCTCTAGAGGATGAGGGGTACATTTGGGGATTTTCACAATTCAGCGTGGCCACAATGCTTATTGATCCAGCTTCATTGTTTACAAATCAAAGAAAGCTAGATAAGACATTTGCATGCAAATTGTATGAAGATACGAGGAAAATAAGAACTCTAGTTGCCACTAATATCACTCTTCGTCCTATGGCATTTAAGAGACTTCAAGAAGATGATCCTACATTGCCTGATACCACATTTCAAAAGCGCGTGGACTTTCTTGATGCTTTTGAGAACTTTAGAAGGAGTGACTGCTTTTTTGAACTTTAGAATGAGTTTGGTGGAGAGCATTAAGGTTTGTTCTAGATGCAATAATAGAAGAAGTATGCAAGAAGATCCTAAGCGATGACTGCTTCTTTGGAAAGAAGAGCAAGCATAGCAACTTGGATGAAGTGGTCACCCAAATGATTCAAAGTGAGGCTGCTCTCTCGGCACTATTGTTTTTATTGAAATATGATGATGAGTTAGCTGGCAAGTCAATTGGTGTGGATAAGAAGAAAGCACTTAGCCTAGGTCAACTCCTTGATAAGACATGGGCTAGAAAGTGGTTGGCTTCGATGGATGTAGATGCCACACCAACAAAGGATCTTAGAGCTAAAATGCCAAAGGTTGTTGAGACAGAATATATGGACATCAAGAAAAAGGCCTTGCAGTCCACTGCCCAATGTAGAGCAATTGGTGGTTTAGATGATGGTTCTCCATTTAGCTTCTACTATGATATCCTGCTATCAGAGAATGATACAAATTTTGCACACATTAATGGTATTGATACAGAGCATTTCATAACAATGAGCGGTCATGCTTGGGAGAAGCCATGTGTATTTTTCATAGTTGAATTGCAAGACCTTGTAGTGTCATAGATAGTTGAACTTGTGTGGTTTATCATAGAAGGTCCTATGGTAGATAAGAAAAGATCAACGTTGGTCCTGTTCATTGATAGAATCACAAAGGGATGCCTTGTATGCAAGTTTGACATCTGCATTTGGGTATTTACTTTCAAAAGTATACCATGGTATAGTCCTACGCAATCATATGACTCTGTCTTGGAAGGCACTGCCATTCAAGTCTTGCAGCCTTTCTTGATGTGCTTCTTATCCAGAGGTGGTGGCAATCTAATCAAAATTCCTTTAAGGACTCTCGAGCTTCATTACTTTGAGGACAATAAGGTTAAGCTTGATGCAGCAATGGTGGATTACAAAAAAGCCGATGGATCTTGATATGATCCTAGAGATGACAAAGAATTTACTGAATGATGGGTGGGAAGTAGCATTGTATCGAACGGGTTTTACTGCTAAGAAATTGCTATGCAAGGTAGAAATGTAAATGTCATTGATACCTCCCATCAGATTGAGTTCTTTGACACATATTACAGTTGCACTACCTTCTTTGAAGAGGAAAATGTCAAAGAAGAGGGTAGTGAGGAAAATGTCGAAGACGAGGGTAGTGAGTCTGATGGTGATGATTCTAGCTTAGGTGATGATGAGGATGAAAGCTCTGCATCCGATGATTTACATCGAGAAGAAATCCGCACAAAGAATAAGGGTGATCAATTGTCAACTAGAGCCAATGAGGTTCCACTCATCATACAGGAAGGCCCGTGGCAGCAAGAAGTAGTAGTACAACACGTCATAGGAAAAGGTAAGGCTAAAGAGATGGAAGCACTTCCCTTGAAATTAAAAGTGAGGAAGGCACCCTTGATCTTGGGTGAAGGACATGCAAGTGGATCAAGCAAGGAAGTCTTACCCAAAGAAGGTATGGAC
Organism: Dipteris shenzhenensis; assembly: GCF_047967505.1. NCBI lineage: Eukaryota > Viridiplantae > Streptophyta > Polypodiopsida > Gleicheniales > Dipteridaceae > Dipteris > Dipteris shenzhenensis. The sequence goes on from NC_141613.1 coordinate 28,161,591, forward strand.
AAGGCAAAGCATGACTAGGAGGAGTTACCAAGAGGCATAGATGGTTCTTCAACCATGACCTTACAGACTCCAGAGCAACCTACTAGTTAGGAACCTAGTAGCCATGATCTTACTCAAACCAAGAGCTTGATCATGAGACTCTAGAGCAGCCTACTAGTCAGGTGCTTGGAACTGAAGAGCAAACTATTGAGGACCTTGCTATTGAGACTCCAGTATTAGAGTAGCCTATTAGTCAGGACCCTGGTAGTCAAGGGTGCATTGGAGACATTGGTACTGTCTTAGAGCAGCCTATTAGTCAGTCAAGGGCCTGGCATTGAGGACATTGGTACTGAGGAACATCATGGCTGATGGCTTTGTAATCACAAGTTTTGAACTTCACAAGTTTTGAACTTCTATGTAAAGCGAATATCTAATAAAAAGTTAACTAACTTTTTGATTTCTTTACTCTCATTATTATGTATAAAGATTGTTTATGAGGTCTATTTTATACTTAATGGTGTATTTTAAACTTTATGTCAATGTATTTTTATAGTTAAGGGTGTTTTTTAATACCAAGTGAGGTGTATATGTACACCACTTACACATAAAAGGATTTATGTATACTACCTTTCTAAGGGGTTTATGTACACCACCTTTCTAAAAGAAATGGTCATAAAGGTGTGTGCACACCACTTATACATAAAGGTGTTTATTTACACCACCTTTCTAAGAGAATTGGTCATCTATTGATGTTCTTAGGTGATAGTAGCTCAATTTATAAGAAGTTATGAAGATGTTTATGTAGACCACCTTTGTAAGAGATTTGGTTATGCATTGATGTTCTTAGTACTTAATCACAAAATCTTTTGTTTTGAGTTGTCAAATCTAGTTCAAAGAACAACATTACTAGTATATTAAAAAAATTTGGACTGTTTTTTAGTCCATTTCTCAAATTGGACTTTACACAAGTCCAAAAATTTTGAATAGTGTGCTGGTTTTTAATGTTTTAACTGACAAATTGTTGATGTGTTCCATGAAAGAGTCTTTCAATCAACTAGTGCATGCCTTTCTTTTAATAAAAAGGAAAGTATTTAGAGACCGATTCAATAGCTAGTTATATTTCTTATGTAAACTAACTTGAATAGATTTTGGACTTGAATGAGGGATCTAGGTTTATGCCTTGTGCAATCATGATATGTATTGATGAAATGTATGGGATCAAATAATGGCATCTAGTGGGCATCTAGGTGTATTGTGCTCTGAGATTGTGCTCAAGCTGTTGGTCCTTGTGCAAAGGCTTGCAAATGATGAGTTTTTATTGATGTACTGAAAGACGATCAAAATGTGCACATTTTGAAATATGAATATTTTGTATCCCTAGAACTTGTCCTTGGTGTTCAAGTTTTCCATGAAAGCTTGACTGAGCTCCCTCAAGTGGCTTATAAAATATTTTAATGCATGAGTCATTAAATTTTGGAAAATACATAAAGTGTCAATGCAATTAATAGTTCATGTGATTGGACTCTATGTGTCTCCATTCATAAAATATGAATGCAACTAAGAGTTCATGTTATTGGGCTATGTGTGTGTATGTTTTAAGTGCGCACATGCTCTTCATGTGCTCTCTCTCTCTCTCTCTCTCTCTCTCACACACACACACACACAGTGACACACACATGCGCATATACAATGCACATGTGTGCATGTGATCATTTGTGTGCACGTGTGCAAAGAAGAGTATAAAGGTAATTGTTCATTGCAAGCACAGTATGCTTTCATTAGAAAGGTCGTGAAGTTGTAACATGCTCTTGGCTTGCCAGGTTGAATTGTAAGCACTCCGTCTACATTTGGTGTGACGATGCTAAAGGAAGATCACCTCGGCCCCAAAAGTGCATCTAAATTGGCGCTAAGTATCACCACCAAGGTAGCATTTCATGAGTTTTTCCTGGAGGAAACAAGCAAAACTAAGAGCAATGAAGACCAAAGATCATAATTGAAGACCCAAGAACCCATAATGCCAAGGTAGAAGTGTTCAATAAAAACATTTTTCTCAACAAATTGCAAAACTTGGGGTTTCAAAGTTTAAAGGTTTTTCTCAAGAATTTGCTGATTTTTAGGCTAAAATATAAATAAATTGCCTAAAATTTTGCAGATTTTACAGAATGGAGAAAATATTTTTTATGGGTGAATGTAAAAATGTTACAGGTTCATTGTATATGGTTTGCAAGTTTTCGGTGAACACTGCAAGGTGGCACGCTTCTTAGGGCCTTTTCTGCACGTGGTTCAGGCCACTAAGTGCCCAAACGGATCTCGGAGGCCTCTAGGGATTGATATTCACACCAGAGCCCAAAGGCGCCCGCACAAGTGAACCGGTGAGGTGTCACAACAGCTGCCTCCATGCACGCATGCACATGGGCTGTATGCGAACAGGCCCTTAGAGGGTCTAGCTGGATGGCGCAGTCAGCACACCTCACTAAGAAAAGATCGCCCACAGCTAAGGTGGAGATCAACTGTTGAATCGGCAGTTTCTATGTCAAATCGTATCATTTTGTCGATGCAGATGATTTTAGTATATACACCCAGTGCATAGTTTTATTAACGGCCTACTGTTTGATGTCGAATCTGTAACAAGATCAAAGAACATGAAAGCAGGACAACGAGTTTAAAATATGCAATGTGGATGTTGGAGCATGGCGATGTTGAAAGGGAGCAAGAAACTGAGAAGGAGATCGGACGGAAGTTTCTCTCCTTCCAGCTATCTAAATTCTGATCTACGTGCACCGTGGAGCTTGCATTTACTGTTCTTAACGCTATTCCGGATTGTGAAAGATGCAACGTGCAAATAACATCAGAAATAAAAGTAGCAGCAATTGTGTCTTGGCAATTGTGAAAGATGCGACTTGCAACTAGCACGAGAAACAAAAGGAGAAGCAATTATATGGCAAGAGGAGCATGGAAGAAGAAGAAGAGAGGGAGGACAGCGTAGAGGCGGCCAATCGAACCAGCTGGAAGTGGAGGAACGCAGTGATGGTTGGGTACAAGCTCATCAAACGTGATGAGAGGCCGCAACTGCAGCTACATTGGAAGAAGCGCAGTAGCTTTAGAAAAATTCTGTCAGCGAGGAGCTAGTGGGTTCGGCGTGAGCAAATCCGTATCATGGGACTCGACACTGGAGTGCGTCGGTTGCAGCAGCGGTTGCATGTCCATCGATCATCGATAATATTGCACTGCAGACTGCAGCCATAGCCACACCTGCTCGATGGCATCACATGCTTCAGATCTTTCTAGTGCGCTCCATGTTGTGGATTCGACAGCAATCAGCTTCATCCTTCGATTGCTCCACCGCTCGCTCGGACCTCAATATAGATCCATCGACTTCAGCCTTCACCCTCATTGCTCCCCAGATGCTAGCTCTCTCCACGTCCTTACATCGCGTATCCTTCGTCTTCTTTTGCCGTCCATAACCCCACCTCATGCTCCTCACCCCTGCAGCTCAGCTCCTCCGCATCCTCCCTTCCACGTTACCTTCCGCCACTGTGCCTGCTTGGTTTAATGTACAAGTCTCCTTTCTTGCTTTCCGTGCGAGATTCCCTCTGTGGGCTCTCTGGACCCTCTCGGCCATTTCGATCAGCTCATCTCTCTGAGATGCTCCCTTCGAAATGGCAAACCTATCAATATGCAGTCACAGCTCCACCGGTTAGATCTGTGACCATCTAGAACGCTATATTCTTGATCGTCTTCTTCTCTTAAGAAAAAGTATCTATTTCGGAATTCGGGCGGACATGGACAACGAAGTATCTATTTCCGTGGGTAGCACGGGTACCCTCATATCTCTTATTGGCAAAGAAATGGAGGTACGACATGCTGCTGCTCTAAGGAGATCCCCTCCAGTGAGGAAGCTCAACACTAGCATTAAGAAGGGGCCGCCACCAGGGAAAGATCAAGAGATTAATATGAGTCCCCAGCATTTATCGCAAGATGCAACTGAATATGTGAAGGCTGGAGCGAGTTCGGATAGCATCGTCCCTATAGATGAACTAAATGCAGCTAACCAAACTCCAGAGATCACAAGTGAGTCCACGAAAATAGAACGGCCGCCTCAGCATTCACTCAACCATTTTGGCCGACACGATATAGTAGGTGCTGCAACAACGGAAACCTCTGCGATACTCTGGAAAGGGAGCATCTACATCCCTCCAAGAGGAAAGCAATACGCTCAACGAAGTCAGTCACCCGGTCGAAGACCCGTTGCTTATGACCTGCTGTCTGTTATCAAGGATCCAAGTCAAAGAGCTAGAATCCCTGGAAAGAGAAGAGAATCTGTCGACGACTGGGATGCCAGCTTGAGCCCCATGCTAAGATCAAAACGGGAAGAACATGATGTATCAAGCGCACACAGACGACCCAGAGCTCACAGGAACAAATCCAGAGCAGTCGAGGTGGTAGATCTGAACTGCTCTTACCGTGACAGTAGCAGAATGTTAGCAAGTACCTTCTGCAGTAGAATAAAGAGGATGAATTTCCATCGACTTTCAATCTCTTGAAATCGGTGCTTTGAGTTACTGCTGCAAGGCCTTTTGCAAAAAAATTCTCAGTGCTTACAGCAAGTAGCTGAATGATCAAAACCTCAACCCAAGAATTGTAATGTCTGTGATGGAAAGCAACTGTTGAAAGCTTGTGAATATACGTATGGTGAAAATCAGTGATGCAAGTAAGCTCCTGTTAAATTGGCGCACCTTCGATTCTGGCTGTGATGATTAGTGCATAGCTTATGCTCCGTTTATTTGAGATCTTGAAAGTTGCTGTTAATGATAAGGGCATCCTTAACAGTGTAACTGGAGAGTGTAATTAAATCTCAGTGCAGTTCTTGCATTTCTCCAATAGTGGATAGAGATTTCTTACTGACTTCGGCTCTATCCAATTTCCCCATAATGCAAATACCTTGCAGTTCTACTCATTTGTGAAAAAAGTGATGGATAGTTATGCTGCAGCTGGAAGTGACCAAGGCCTGAATTTTGATGCATTACCAAGATCTCTATAAGATGTTTTTTAGATAGCACTTACAAGGCAAATGGTAATTCTTTCCAACTTTTTAGCTTGCCTATAATTGAAAAGAATTAGAAATGCATTAATAAGTGGAAAAGGGAGGAGGAGAGTTTATGAAGGTCCCCCCTCACATGTATGATGGATGATAAGAATTATACTCTATTTTTAAAACCATCTTATAGTGTTTAAAGCCTTAATAGAGTTTATAATAGATGGCTTCTCCCCTTTACAAGAAATTTGGAAGCTATCCCTTTGGCTTCTTAGGTGGAGTACTCTATATTTTCAAAATTACACCTAAGAAATCAATTGAACTCCCCAATAAGGTCCTTTTGATCTAGCTGGCAATGGTGGCCCATTGTTTGTGAGTTCACAACAGAAGCGGAAGACGAGAGAGTGAGAGCCAGAAAGAAACACACAGATTTGTGGGTGCTGAGCCACCTTTAGCTTCTATGTTATTCATATATATATATTGAGTATTGTGTTTTAAGACATAGTGCCTTTAATCCCCACAACCTCCCACTCAAAAGACAATGTGTCTTTAAGGGAGAATAATCAGTAGACATACTATCCAATGCCCATCAAGGCACGACAATACTCAAACCGTTGATTAGGTAGACTCTTCATTAGCATATCTTGAGGGTTATCATCTGTTTAACCTTAACAAGCTCTATGCACTTGTCCTTAAGTACCACCCTGATGAAATGGTACCTGACCTCAATGTGTTTGGTCTTTGCATGAAAGATCAGATTCCGTGCTATCTGAATAGCATTCATGGAATCACTATGCAATGTTGGTATACATGTATGAATCCTCAAGTTTGGATCCCACTAGCCGATCAAGCCATAAAGCCTCCTTACAACCCTCTATGGATGCAACATACTCAACTTCTATGGTAGACAAAGCAACGTACTTTTGCACGTGAGACATCCACGACATTGCACTACTTGCAAAGGTGAACACATAACTAGAGGTGGATCTCCTGCTATCCACATGCCCTGCATAGTCTGAATCTATGTACCCAAGTACACGCATCTCTCCTCTACCAAAGCAGACATCTCCTTGGTACCCTTCATGTACCTCATGATGCACTTAACTGCCTCCCAATGCCTCTTTCCTGGATTAGCCATATACTGGCTAACAACTCCCAAGCTACGAATACAATGTCCAGTCTAGTAGCTATCATAGCATACATAAGACTTCCAATTGCTGATGCATAAGGAACCTTGGCCATCATGGCACTCTCCTCATCTGATTTGGGACTATCTGTTTGACTTAGTTTTACATGCGGAGGTAGTGGAATACTTACTACCTCCCCCTCTCCATATTGAAATGCTGTAATATTTTGTAACATACTCCTTTTGTGAAAGCCAAAGGAGTTTCCTACTCCAGTCATGTCTAATGCGTAGACCAAGAATATGACCTGCAAGTCCCAAATCATTCATGTCAAAGGCCTCATGCAACTTGTCCTTTAATGCATCCAGATCATAGTTGTTCTCCTAGCCAATAGCATATCATCAACATAAAGTGCTAGGAGTATCATACTATTATCCTTAGCCCTTTTAGTGTAGAGGCAGTGATTAATTTCACTCCTTCTGAAAGTCTGGGACCAAATGAAAGCATCAAACTTCTGATATCATTCTCTAGGTGCTTGCTTAAGGCCATGATGGATTCTTTTTCAGCTTGCAAACCAAATGTTCTTTGCCCTTTTCTTCAAAGCCTTCCAACTGCACCATGCAAATTTCCTCATGCAGATCCCCATGCAAGAAAGTTATCTTGACATCCATCTGCATAAGCTGCATATCCTCTACTACCATAAGTCCAAGTACACGTCTAAGTGTGGTCATCTTCACATTCGGAGAGAAGATCGCATCAAAGTCCTACAGCTTGGGCACATCATCACCTGTGACCTTCACCTTGTAGACCCATTTACATGGCACTGCTTTCTTTCCATGTGGCAAAGAAACCAAGTCCTAAGTCTTATTCTTTATGAATGAACTCATCTTTGATTGCATAGCATACTCCCACTTGCGCTGATCCTCGTGCATCATAGCCTCTCAGTAGTAAGAAGGTTCCCCACAATCAATCTTGGGGGATTCACTTCAAAAAAATTTAGTGTACCATGTGCATTCAAAGGAGGTGTATTTTAATTCAACTTTTTTAAAAATTTAACGAGACTACAATAACAGGTTGGGTCTTTTAATATAACTTAAGAAAAAAAGCACTTAGCTCATAAGTAAAGAGGGGTGTTTTTATTTGTAGGAAAATTTTAGTTGAGGGGTTTTTAAATACCCTTTGAATGCACGTGATACATACAATTTCTTAGTAGTGCACCGCTCAAGCAATCAATAAGCATCACATAGTCTGCCCCTGGAACAAACCTATCAGGCGGTCTAGACACTGTAGCTGATCTTCTCAAGGGCATTTCAGCTTGCTATCCCTCCTACATATAAGCCACATTTGGCTCATCATTTCCACTGTTAGATGATCCATCATCTGCCCTTGATTGTGTACCTACATGGGAGTACCTAGTGGCAACATTTCTTGTACATTCGGTGCATGGACAGCTTGTTGTCTATATACTCTCTATATATGCATGTGAATTCACATCCTAGAAAGTGATTCTTCTCATTTTCAATGTTTTTATCGAAGTTATGATTATATATTAATATAAAATCTTGGCAAAAGTTTTCAAGGTCATTCTTTTAGTTTCACAATATTAGGAATGTAGTACTTTTTTATATATTTTCATTTGAATTTTGAAGGAAAAAATATAAATCCTAGCGAAACTTTAACTTTTTTGCATAAAAGTTTCAAATCTTGGTGAATGCTTCATACATTTATTATTATTAGGGCATATAAACTTTGGATGCCAATATAAAAGTTTAGCTTATCAAAATGAAACTATCTTGAAAAAATCATCCATGATTTCCACATCCTCATGGGTGTCTTATGCATCTTCTTCTCATTGAAGACCACATCATGGCTTCGTATGATCTTCTTTGCTTCTAGAACCCAGAGATGATAGCCCATCTCTCCACTTTCACCATACCCAAAAAGAAGCATTCCTTAGACTTAGGATCTAGCTTCTTCTGAATCTCTTTTGGCACATGTGCATATGCCTCACACCCAAATATACAAAAAAAAGAGTAAGATGGCTTCTTGCCACTCCATGCCTCTTCAGGAATACCACCATCGAAACCTCTTACTAGGTGATCTATTGATCACATGCACTGCAGTCTTCATTGCCTCAGCCCAAAAACCACCAAAAAGACTTGTATTAGAAAGCATACATTACAACCTTTCCTGAATGATGCAGTTCATCTTTTCTGCAACTGGATTTTTCTCTAGAGTATGAGGGGACGTGAGCTCCCTCTTGATCCCATGTGTATCACATAAATGCTAAAAGTGATGAGAGAGATACTCTCCATCATTGTCAGTTTGTAGGCCTTTAAGCATTATACCTGACCGATTTTTGACCAAAGCCAACCATTTTTGAAATACCTGGAACACGTCACTCTTCCAAGCCATAGCATAAGCCCACACTTTTGTAGTTGCATCATTAATGAATGTCACATAGTATTCAACCCTGCCTAATGACCATGTAGGCATGGGAGCACATACGTCTGAATGTATCAAATCAATCTTTTCAAGCTCTTCCCCCTTCTTCTATGGGCTGATTTAGTTTTCTTCCCATAGAGACAATGCTCACAAAATTCAAAGTAAGTAAAAAAAAGTCAAATGTGGTACATAACCCAAATGACATAAGAGTTTCATTCCATTTTGGTACATATGGCCCAACCAGCAATGCCACAAATAAGTACTTGGCTGCTCAATTATTTCAACAACATGATCAGACACCCCTGATACATCTAAGGGATACAGAGTCCCACACTTGGCACCCTTGGCCAAAAGCATAGAGCCTTCTAAAATTTTCAACTCCCAAAACCAAAGATGGTCTAAAACTAGCTGACTCTCTGAAATGAGACTCTTGGCCAGCTTAGGCAAATGTCTCACATTTTTTAAAACAAAATCAATCCCATTTGCAAAAGAAAACTTTGTCAGCTGCTCACACTATATCACATGCATAGTTATTTCCAAGATGCACATAAATTTTCTTTCCACTGTCATAAGTGAAGAACCATTCCCTATGAGGAGTAACATGGAATGAAGCACCAGAATCCCAAATCCAATCCTAGGAATATGCATCATCTAAAGCGATAAGCAACTATGCAGGTAGACTAGACATGAAGAGAATGTCATAGTCACTATCATCAATGACTGCATTGATCTCCTCAATCTTCACTTTTTCTTTGACCTCCCTTGGACTCTCTTCCTTCTTATTTGCACCCCAATTTGCATTATTTTTCTTATCCTTTTCCTCTCTTTTCAGCTTGTAGTAATCCTTTTTCATGTGGCCCTTCTTGCCACAATGGTAACACTCAATGTTCCGTGCCTTGGATTTGCTACGAGACTGAAGCCCTCTTTCTTGGGATTTCCCCCCGAACTGTGATCTGCCCTTTTGCACATCTAAAGCTGCATCATACTTGTTGCCATCCATAGACTTCCATCTAATCTCCTCAGCCAACAAGCTATCCACAACATCATGAAACTTCAGTACTCCACCAAGTGCAGAGTTACTGATAGCTATATGGAAGGTATCCCATGAGAATGGCAATGAACATAAGACAAATATTCCCCTAGTCTCCGCATCTTCTGAGCTTGAAGCCAGCTGAAATAATATTGAATTCTTTCAAGTGAGAAGCAATGGAGACCCTTAAGGCTTCCTTCATGTGTACTTCAAACAACCTCTTTGTGAGGTAAACTTTACTAGAGAAAAATTTCTTCTCATAAGGTGCACATAATTTCTTCCACAAATCTTTCATAGCCTTCTCATTTACTATTGTGAAATAAACTCACTCTACATGATGAAGTCTAACAATAGATTTTTCTAATGCATCTACCTCATTCCATACATCATCAGACATAGCTACAAGCATAGCTGCAATCCCTTCCAAGGGTCTAATTTGCTTCTTTTGAATAAGCACATCCCTTATCTATTCTTTCCACAAAGAAAATTTTGTCCCATCAAACTTTTTAATGCTAAAAACCTCCTTTTTAAACATGGAAGAGGATGCCATGATGCAAAAAAAGAAAAATCCCAAATGCTAGTGCCTACAAGAAAGAATCACACCAAATACCAGGTGCACCCAAATGTGTATGCGATAATAGAGTGCAATATCATCAAAAATCAAAGCATAAAGCATCAAAATGCAATTGACTCATGTGCATATGCTATGCATCCCTATGAGCAAATTTGGCCCAAAAGAAAATGTCAACTGCAATGGCAATCCAAATGCCAATAAAAGCCAAATGCCTCAAGCATATACACCATCCACGGGCATATGCATCAACAATATCTCATCCAAGAGAGCATAGCACTATTAGTGCATCAATTGCAATGTGTCAAAAGCATCAAATAGCATCCATGTGCAAAGTGTCCATCAAAATTCCCACAAGGCACTTTTGGGCCTATTAATGCATCCAACAAGGACCATAATGCATCTAAATGGACTATAAATCATCCACTATGACCCAATGCAAACCACGAATGAGTGCACATGGCTCAAACTATGACCAGAGTTATCTGCACAAGGTATGCCCAAAATCATGGTCTCATAAAAATGACCGATGCTATAAAATAAATCATGAGATGCCTTAAAACATGAATGTTACTGCATATCTGGACTCGTAATGCAATCTGCACATTTCTCCTTTCTGGCGCAGCTCCAAAATCTTATCCAGTGAGGGAGTAAAAGCCAACCCTTGCAGTTGACTTGAAATTAAATCTTTGAACGATTTTTTGACAAAGAGAACAATGGAAGGCGATTTGATGTCTAGAGTGACAATACTTCTCCAAATCTCCATGGGATCGCACAAGAATTGATAGGTAGGGGTTTTTGGGCCTCCGAAACACAATGGAACAGATGGTTTTGGAAACCGTGGTCCCAATCACCAGGTCCAACAAATTGACCAAAAAGAGTTTTAGCAAATATATCTTTTTGTATATAGCACCAAAATTTAAATGATGAGAAACATAGAGGTTTTAGAACCTTGAGTCCACCAGAACTGATAGATCTAAGAATGGTTGCTTCAAACTCAAGTTTCAACAAATTTGGACTTGCTATCCCAAAACAAATCAACCCTATTGTATGCAAAATAGAGACGTGTAAACATTATAGAATGCAATCTATAACTACTTGGATGTATAGAGCTTGATGTGCTCTCTGATCTGAGCACTAAAATCCCAAATCTGATATCGATGCAAAAGTTACAGTGAGAACGGTGAAGGGTTGTCAAGCTGCCATTTTTGTGCGACTTCTGTAGAGAAGCTTCTTCACCTCCAAGATAGCTCACAAATCCAAGAATGGCTCTGCCTCTTGTGGATAAGAAGGGATTCACACACCAAGAAATATCCTCTAATGGTCGATCCAAGATCAATCTCTGCCATGTGTCTATGGCAGCCCCATACACCTCAAGAAGTGCCTCGATCCAAAGCTCCTCTCCTACGTACACACCACAGGCTCGATGCCATGGTGCTTTGGTACTCGTTGTGAGTTCACAATGGACACAGAAGATAAGAGAGAGTGAGAGACAGAGAGGAACACACAGATTTGTGGGTACTGAACTAACAAAGTGCAGATCGTACTAGCCTAGTGCATACAAGATCAATGAAAGAACTAAGCAGGTTCAAAGCACACTAAATAAGACATGTGAGGGAGATAGCAAATCTATATCTCTTGCACTGTGTGTTCTATCAACAATACATGATAAGCCTCTTATATAGAGAGTACCCTTTGAATAGTCAACCATGTGGGATCCTCTTGTCCACATCTCTCCTTGTGGATATCCTTGATCCACATCTCCACATAATGTAGTCCACATCCTAGGGTGGCTACTTTAATTATTTCCTATACCATACCTTAGCCTATAATCTATGTGCTCATGGCGCCATATCTCAACACCTCCCCTTGGTGCCATGATCCATTGGCTGCCGCAAGGGGGTCAGATGTGAGTTTACATTCCATCACCTCCCCTTAGTGCATGCATTGCTACTTAAGGTGGTCAAGTGTGGTTTTTACATGTCAATACCTCCCCGGGGTGCTTTCATAGCTACTCTCAGGTGGTCAGGCTTGATTTACAAAACATGTGGGCTGAAGGTGGCAAGGTTGTTGCTTCTCAATGCTTGATGTCGATGGCATTCGCTGCTTTGCTTGATGTAGCTTGATGCATGATGCTTTGTTCTTCCATGTTCCTTAATGCTTTATGTGTGGATGCCATGTTCTATGCTATGGTCATCTCATGTACTTGTGCTTTTGGAATGCTTATGATGGTGATGTGTGCATTCATGCTTTGATTTGTCATTTGTTGCAAAGGCCTTACCAATTGATTTCTTTCAATATTGGCAGTGTTTAATTGCTAACAATGATGTTGATATGACAGGCATATAGAGCTTGAAAAGGTGATCACTTTTCCTTTTTGGAACGTGTCCAAATTCTTCCTGGATTGGAAGTTACGGCTTGTCAAAGTTTTTCTGAAGAAGAGGGCTTTTGATGATGTGGCAGAGTTTGTTCATATGTTGCAGTCCAAACTATGCTTGGCACGGGCTATGTGCTTATATGGCCCTGTGCCATGTGGCAGTCTTTTAACCCCAATTGCATTAACCAAATATTTAACCAAACTTAACCATAGTAAATCTAATCTTGCCATGTGTCAATTCGTTGACCACTGAGCAAATGATAACCCTTAGTCTAACCATAGTCCTAACCTAAGGTGAGTGTGGCTTATCTGCCACGTGTCATTTCTTTGGGAAAACCTTAGAAGAAAGAAAATGAGCCTTGGGAAGCAGTGTCCTTTACAGAGTGGGATCACTAAGCTACATCCGTCGAACACAAGAGTGGCAATCTATACCTGCAATATCCACCTCATCAACTATGTGCACAAGCAAGTGGACTTGAATTGTCATAATGCTCGAGGGAAAGTGCTTCTCAAGCAAGCATACGGCTTCGATGGATTCCACCCTAGCTTTCTCGATGCTCGATATGGAGATCTCTTTTTGAGATATCCCCTATTTCACATGCCCATGTAAGATATTTTCATAATCAGTCTACAAATTATTCAGCTTAAATTGAAGAAAATGCAATTTATTGTAATTGGGAGGATGAACTATCAAAGCAACAAAGAAGTCATGTCAACAATATAACATAATCATAATTATGCTAACACATCATGATTATCGGTACACTAATTCTACAGCTTAGAATACTTGTAAGACCTTGTGCCAATCATGGGACTTGAGCCCACTAAGCTTATTGTCCTTTGAAAATGCTCCTTTCAAGCAATGCATATACCCTGTCAGTGTTTGAAAAGAGGCAATGTCTGCCTTGACCGCTGCCTCCTCCCTTGTAGAGAGGATCCATGTTGCTTTTGGGAGGATAACTTTTCCTGAAGCATGCACTTGGGGCCACAAACGAGACATCCTATTCATATCATCACGCAAGTCTTCTCACACTCCTCTCGAGCCTTTGGAACCAACCAAGTGTGCCCAAATAGTAACCCCCACATTCTTGAAGATATGCATGGGATCCAAGAGATGATTGATTTGTAACTGACCCCAATAAGGAAGCTCGTGAAAGATCGATAGACTCTTCATACTAGGAGGACGTTCCTCTCCATTTTCCCTCCAAGCTTGAATCCAATCACTCTCTTCCCCTCTCTTCCCTCTTCTTTCCCTCTTTTCTCCTCTTCCTTCTCTTCTTTTTCCCCTCTTTCAATCTCTTTTCCCCTCTTCTTTTTCCCCCTCTTTCAATCTCTTTTTCCCTCCTTTCCTTCTCTTCTTTTTTTCCTCTTTCAATCTCTTTACCCCTCTTCTTTTTTTCCCCTCTTTCAATCTCTTTTTCCCTCCTTTCCTTCTCCTTCTCCTTTAATCTTTCAATCTCTTTCCCCCTCTTCCAATCTCGTTTCCTTTCCCTCTTCTTCTCTCTTTCCCCCCCTCTTTCCCCTCTTCCAATCTCTTTTCCTTTCCCTCTTCTTCTCTCTTCCCCCCCCTCTTTTTCCTCTTTCCCCTCTTTCAATCTCTTTTCCTTTCCCTCTTCTTCCTCTTTTCCTCCCTCTTTTCCCCCCTCTTTCCCCTCTTTCATGCATAAGCATATGTCTCCTTCTCTTATGCTCATGCATAAGCAAAAGCATGAGAATATGTCTCCTTCTCTTATGCCTATGCCTATGCCTATGCTTTATGTTTGTTTTTTGTTTTTTGTTTTTGTGTTTGTGTCTATGTTAGACATGGGATCACGTTGCATGTCTGATGAGTATGGATAGCCTCGCAAGAGGAGACATCATGATCTCTATGCTCCAGAGGACTTTGATTCCTCTCAGGCGACACCTCAAGGGACTGCCCCTGGTCTCCTCTCGGACGTAGCACTGCGACTACCCCTCGGGGAACTCCTTTGCTAGCAGCCCATGGCTTTTTCAGGAGTCTCGATGAGTTTGTAGCATAGATGACCGATGAGGAGGCAGCAAGATTCTTCTCTCTGCTATATCAGAGGACCTCAGCAATTCCCTCTCCTACACCGACGGCTGGACCTCCTACCTAGCCATCTCCTCATGCCCCTTTGATCGAGGGGTCATCACCTGCGCATGCCTATCATAAGGAAAGGAAGAGTAGGAGGGGCCACTTATGTTGTGATGACTCGGGAGATGTAGACGAGTCCTCGACGAGTCAGCACACTCACATCCCTACAGGTCTCCACTTGGTCCCGAGACACAGTATCAGTCAGGTCCCTTGCCCTCTCCTACTCCCACTGCTACTCCTCGCTCCGGAAGCACTCGTACAGCTTCCACCCACTCTGACTCTGCCACTACCATCAGTCCTCCTTACCCAGTCGAGGACCTCTCCTATCAAGTCACGGCTGTCGGAGAGATAATAGAAGATAGAAAGGGCAAAGCAGTGATGGCCACCATGAGGCAGTTGATGAGCCATCACTTCAAGAGCGGCATTGCTACCGATTGGCAGTATCAAGATGACCCTCGGGGGGGTCACTCATCATATGTAACCCTATCACGTGAGTTCAACAAAAGGATATTTTTTATTTCTAAAATTTACAGAAATAAATATACATAAGGGACTATTTAAAATAGTTTTGGAAAAAATTTACAGATTTGTATAGAAAAGGGGTACATTTTATTAATGAAAAATTTACACAGATAAGGGATTTTAGAAATATGCCTTGAACGCACGTGGTATAGAGGGTTTATACATAGTGACCCCCCCGAGAGATGACCAAAAGAAGCAGGCGGTCATCGATGAATTAAAACAAAAATACCCTAACCCACCACATTGGGAGTTTAATGAGAATTATATGCGAGAGCACATGGGTTTGGTCTTGAAGCATCGTAGATCAACCTTGCGTACTTCCATCGCAAAGGGGATGGCTAAACCCAGCTGGGCAGACAAAGCTAATTGGAAGTTCTTCAAGAAGCAGAATAGGGACCATTTTGAAATGTTCGAGGGTCAGAGGAGGGCTGTAGGAGACGACTGGACACCGTAGGTACTTCGCACTTTGGTGCAGGTGGACGGTTGGTGTTCGAGGCAACCGTGGTAAGTCTACTTCTTCTCATTTAATGTATTGTTCTATTTGTTTTACTACATATTACATGCACTTTATCTAACTCGTAAATTGGATCCACAGCAAGCTGCGATGGGTCGTCTTCCTACAGATGCAGAGACGTGACGTGCGTTTCGCATAGGAACAAAGCCGTGGTTTATTGAGCAAGAGGCAATGGGAGCAACAGTCGATTGGGCTGAGGTGGCTGATTGCATGGTATAAGTCTACTCCTACTTGTAATCTCACTTTTTAAATTGTTTTATTCTCTAAGTTCCAATCTAATTTTCAATTTATATGGTTTCACTCTTAGGGTCAAAGATCGAGCGTCCCATCACCGAAGGCGAGCGATCACCAGGGCCAGGGATCAGACGCACGTGATGAGGGTCAACGGAGCAGGTGCAGCTCACCAGGACCAAGGATCAAGCCAACAAGACGAGGACGACGACGATGACGATGATTTGAATGAGGAGTAGTATAGTAGAAGTAGCAGTTTGCATATACTTCGCCATGTATGTCATTTTTTATATCGACTCGTTTGAATGATTTTGTATCACCCTTTTCGAAAGGGTAATTTTGTAATAGACAATGTTGTATATGCTCGACATGTATATGCTTTTGTTGCTCGATCATTTCATTGGAGCGATTTTGTATCACCCTTTTCGCAAGGGAAATTTTGTAATAAAAAACTTTTTTTTGTAATTACCAAAAAAAAAAACATTAGTGGGACAAAACAGGGCTTGCTATGGCCCTGTTTAGCCCCACTTTTTAAGCTTTGTTAATCGTTGCTATATAGCGACATTTATCAGTGTCGCTATATAGCAACGATTATCAATGTCGCTATATAGCAGCGTTTATTAGTGTCGCTATATAGCGACCGTTCTTTTCTGATGCTTTTAACGACATTAATGACGACGTTTGTGCCCATAAATTTTTTTTTTAAAATGTAAAAAGCATTGGTATTTCCATCGGAAAAGGGCCTGTGCCTTGTAGTGAATGTCTGTTAGGTAAAGAAGAGAAAAAAGGGAGAACAATCTTCTATGGAGGATGGATTTCTTTGATAACAACTGCATGAAGAGCACTTAAGATGGACAAAAGCATTTGTTTAAAATGGTATACCATTCAATGTCATGAGAGATAACACGTTTCATAATGCCTTGAAATCATGTGCTAGACCAAGATTTATTTTGCTAGATTGTAATAAAATGCGTGCGGATCATCTTGATAGAGTCAAACAAACTGTGATGGTTTGCTTGAAAAAAAAGATATTGGATTTTATTCCTACATATGGGTGCACTCTTGCATTTGATGGATGGACTAGCAAGCAGGCCAGACCCTTGATAAATGTAATGTGCATTACTCCCAAGGGCACTATGTTTTTGGACAATATTGATACATCTCTAAAAGAAAAAACTTCGGCATATATTGTAAAAATATACGAAAGAGCAACTCGCAAAGTTGGTGGCACTGAGAATGTTATTGCATTAGTAACAGATAATGCATCGAATTACAAGACCGCAGGTGAGATGGTCATGGCAAAGTATCCCACTCTGACATGGGTGCCATGTGGCACTCAGACTCTTAAATTTTTGTTGAAGGATAGTGGACAATTGCCATTTGTGCAACCAGTACTGCAAGATGCTAATGCCGTAGTGAGTTTTATAAAGAGTCATCAATACTTGCATTCAGTATTCAGAGAGCACTCTGTGAAGCAACTCAGGCAATTTTGCCAAACTAGCTTTCCCACTTCTTTTTTAGTTCTTGCTAGATTGTTGGAAGTGCGTCAAGCTTTAGTCGAGACTATTGCTGATAGATGATGGGCGAATTGGCTAGAGAAAAAGACGCAGTATGCAATACCAAGCTCTAAATGTGTGCATCTTGTTCAATTATCTCTATTTTGGAAAAATGTCAAGAGAATAAAAGGTGTAGAGCCATTTGTAATAGTATTGAGAATGGTTGATGCTGATGCCTTTGTTATGGGTAAAGTATATTGGAAGATGTCGAAAGCAATACGACAAGTTAAAGAATTTGTGCGCTTTGCCCCTAGGGAGAAGCAACAAGTGGTATATTTGGCCGATAAGAGATGGGAGCAAATGCACACCCCTTTGCATGGAGCTGCATTTGCAGTACATCCACAATATCAAATGCATGCTCAATCACAGAATCCTAAAGTCATAAGTAACTTTCGAGAGGTTTGTAAAAACTTACTTCCGAGAGATCAAGGAACACTGGCCTGCCAGCAATGAGTGAGGTATACGAATCGCGAAGGCTCTTTTGGAATTCCTTGGAATCTTGATGCTATTAAGATGACTATTGCACCTACTTGGTGGAAGGAATATGGTGGAGAGACATTGGAGTTGCAACATGTTGCAACTCATGTGCTGTTTGTTGCTGCATCATCGGGTGCATGTGAGTGAAATTGGAGTGCATACGATTTTATTCATTCTAAGAGACACAATCGCTTAAAGCCATCAAGACCTGCAGATTTGGTATTTTGCTTTGGAAATCTACGATTGTTGAAAGGGTTTAATGTTGTGGCTAGGGCAGTAAGCGAAGCCGCTGTAATGAGAATTGCTAGACAACGATTGACTACAGAATTAGTTGTTGAGGGTGCATTCAGCGAAGAGGAAGACGAGCTTCAGCTACTTAGTGACAACAGTGAAGTGGAAGAGATAGATGATATTGTACCTGTGTTGAATGCAATATAGAGTGATAGAAGAATATGATAGGTGATAGAAGTGGTGGATGAAGCTCTAATTATATTGGATATAATGTTGTATGCGAGGGGATGGATGGAAGAATATGTCAAGCGATGGGAGAGCACATATGCTCGTATCCATCTTGTCTCCTTTTGTACTTGAAAGCTAGAACCTTGTGGGCTACAAGTGATGTGTTGTAATTATTGAGATTGTGGATGATTTTGGTATCCATAATAGTCAGAGACAACCTTATGACTTGCAAATACTTTCAAGGCAACATCGAAGGGAACATCAAAAAGAATATTTGAATATGCACTTGATCAAAATTTATATTTTCAAGTCTCAAGGGTTGATCTAGCTATTATGTGCACTAATTCACATCGATATATTTTAATATTTCTACATTAACTTTACAAGTCCACCTGATCCATAGAAAACCACGTAAATCAATTATACCACTTAGTTCACTTAGATCACTTTAATCACTTAAGTCACTTAAATTACCTAGTCCACTGAGATCACTTATACCACTTAAATCACTTAATAGTCCACTTAAATCACTTATACCACTTAATTCACTTAGATCACTTAAATCACTTAGTCCACTTAAATCACCTAGTCTACTTAGATTACTTATACCACTTAAATCACTTAGTCCACTTAAATTACTTATACCACTTAATTCACTTAGATCACTTAAATCACTTAGATCACTTAAATCACTTAGTCCACTTAAATCACTTAAATCACTTATACCACTTAGTTCACTTAGATCACTTAAATCACTTAGTCCACTTAAATCACTTAAGTCACTTAAATTACTTATATTACTTAGTCCAATTAAATCACCAAGTCCACT
The DNA here is from genome assembly GCF_047967505.1 of Dipteris shenzhenensis. Classification (NCBI taxonomy): domain Eukaryota; kingdom Viridiplantae; phylum Streptophyta; class Polypodiopsida; order Gleicheniales; family Dipteridaceae; genus Dipteris; species Dipteris shenzhenensis. The sequence continues at coordinate 28,180,832 of NC_141613.1, forward strand.
TAGTCCACTTAGTCCAGTTAGTCCACTTAAATCACTTAAGTTACTTATATTACTTGGTCCACTTGAATCACTTAACTCACTTATATCACTTGAACCATCATTGTAGAAGAAGAGTATTATAAAGTAGCTCTCGGTATGGGCGATTTGATGCGGAGGCTGAGAGAACAATAAGAGTCTCACAAAGAAATTATAAAGAAACAATCTGTGACTACTTGAATTTCTTCCTTGCATGTAATTATGTTGAGGATACAGATGTGGAGGCAGTGGAAGATTGGGTTATTGAGAAGATAAGAGAGACCAATGATGAGATCTTCTAGACTTTTCTTTACAACAAGCAGATATTAGAATTGCTAATACAGTTTGTTTAGATTATCTTGTATTCTCTGCAACAAGCCTAGTAGGGATGAGCATTGCTAATACAATTTGTTTAGATTATCTTGTATTCTCTGCAAGAAGCCATGTAGGGCTGAGCTAATGTAAGGTGTTTTTTGACACCATATGGCTTTGAGTTGTATGATAAACTTCTTTTAAAAATGTGATGTCCTCTTTTTTTAATGTACTCTAGTTTTAATAACATCTCACATCATTTTTTCTAATTTTATTTTTTTAATCTTACTTTTTGTCTCTTTTAACAATGTGATGTCCTCTTTTTTTAATATACTCTAGTTTTAATAACATGTCAAGTCATTTTTTCTAATTTAATTTTTTTAAATCTTCCTTTTTGACTCAATGTTTTGTTTTAGAAGAGCCTCTTTTTTTTTCATGTTTCATCCAAAATTATCTCACAAAACGAATTTGGATAGTGTACCAGTCTAAAATTAATGAAATAGGTGTTTATGGTGGAATGTAGATAAGATAATTCTTTTAGAGAAGTAGTTTGTTGTTAGAACTTTTGGCCAAGGTCCCATCCTACACACTTTTAGAAGAAAATATTACTTAGCTACACAACATATGGCTTGATGAGCTGGATCAATGATCCCAAAATGCTAAGTAATTATGGTAAAAGGGAGCTTCAATAGCCAACATCTTCTCCAACACCAAATTTGAGAGATGTTGGAGAGCCTCTCATTGGGTGCACTACTAAGAAACCCTATGTATCACCTGCATTCAAAGGGTACTAGAATTTCTCACACAATAAAAACACCCCTCTTTACTTATGAACTAAGTGAAATCTTCCAAAACTTGAATTAAGAAACCCCTCCTATTAGTGTAATTCTGTTAAATTTCTTTGAAAAGTTGGATTAACATAACCCTCCTTTAGAATGCACATGGTACACTAAATTTTTTTTAGGTGACCCCCCCGAGGAGAGCCTTCAAAAGCTGCAGAGCCTTCTTCAAAAAGGCCAAGGCTATGTCTATGATGTGTGGCTTTTGTATTGGTGTCCAAAATCTATATTGACTTCTGTATTGCATTTTTAAATAAAATTCTGATGTGTTCTATCAAAATTATTAATCTTAAAAAATGAACTCAATAAAATTTTGCTAGGATTTTACCTTAACATATAAGTATAACTTTAATAAGACATCCTTGATGTAATGTGTCTGAGGATTAGTATTTTTATTTCATGTAGATTCTTGTGGCATCATGTAAGAAAACAATACAACATCTGTGCTCAACAGATAACAGGATCTCGTATGTAAGAGAGAAAAATAGATAGTATGGAGAATCAAAAATTTGATTACTATAAAACTGATATAATAGATGGCGCTGCCTCCCAGCCGTGCGCTCCTGTGTGAGAAGCTTCGATGGCATACTGGAAACAGTAGAGGACGAAGGCTGGATGCTAAGGAATTAGGGTTGCTGTAGCCAGTGATGAATATGGGCTTCACGGGCTTGCTCTTATACAACCACTAGTCGTAGTCGGCTAGACCCAATTGAGAGACCGACCCAGTCAGCCCAAAATAGCCGACTGGAGGTTTGGTCCCAAAATAGGCCACCGACCACATGTTAGAACCATGGCGCAGAATAGAGCAACTCACCTATGGTTTCTGTTCGGCCTAGAGCCGTCCGGGATCATCTGGGGCTCCAAACGTGCCCCGTAGCCTGAGAGTGGGGTGCCTCGGGAAAAGCTCCATCTACCCTCAGTGCAGTCAGTCATGGGATACCTTCCCACACTTGCATGTAGCCTAGTTGGCAGTGTGCCAACTCTATCTGAAGCTGTCCAACCATCAGGCCACTCATGGCCCCCATCTGGTATCCAAACCAGGACCTACCGGATAACCAAGCTACTCAAATTCCTTCTCCTCATATGGGGGGCTTACAAGTAGAGTTAGCTGGTTCCCGCATAGTTACACGAGAGTGGAGCATTGATATCTAACACATCACTTCATGTCTTTGTCCGAGGGGCCACTATGCAGAAACCCCATATAGAACATGTGATCAAGGGGTATTAAAAATGTAGTATTTTTATTTCATGTAGATTCTTGTGACATCACTCCATGTCTTTATCCAGGGGGCCAGTATGCAGAAACCCCATATAGCACGTGTGATCAAGGGGTATTAAAAATACCCCCTACCTATGGAATTTTAAAACCTATATACACCCCTTCTGTAATTTCTAGAATGATTGAAGTATCCTTATATATGAAATTTTTTGCTTTTTGAATTACAAAACCCCTTATGTATGTATCATTTATATAAATCCATAAAAAATATAAAACCCCTTATGTTAATCGCACGTTCTAGCTTACATATATCTTAGTGCCCCCCCCCACCACCACCACCCTCGTGTCTTTCGGTAACTTCTGTGTATGGACATCATTGCTCGCACATTATCTTTGCATATCTTTGCTAGAGTCCCAATGTAGCAAAGAAAGCTTGCTATCAAATAAGACTACCCACCCCAGTTGAAAGATTTGCACACACACCATTGAGAGGTGGATATGTTTGGTCATATGAAAGTAGATGGACATGTCAAATCATATGAAAGCAGAATGAGAAGGCTGGGATCAATGTAATCCCTCCCTATTTAAATGCACTGGAGACACCACTAAGAACCCATTTTGAAATCAAGCCCTGACCTCTGTATACCAATCCATCTACTACAAATCTATGGCATACCCACAAGACTTTGGAATGATCATGTTCTATCTGATAGCACTTCTGGATAACCTCCATGTACAACCAGACCTAGAGAAGAGGGAGGATAATAGCTACATGGAGGACATGCTTTGCAATCAGATGCATGAGTTGGAGTTGGCACAGATGGTGAACATTAATTTCCCTAGCTATCATTTTTCCTATTCTTTTAAGGTACTTGTCAAGATCATGATGTAGGTTTTTTTGGGCAGGACATGATGGAGGCACGAAGATGTATAGAGTGCCAAGTCTAGGATGAAGAGGACCTCGAGCGAAAGAAGGAGTTACTATGGGCATACAAGTTAGTAGAGAAAAGATGTCTATGATAGTGCAATGGACTGACCTCAAGATCTAACGGATGGTTGCTTCAGAGAGAAATTGATAAGATAGTCGAGAGTTTGGAATTTCCCTAATCTCGCAAAATTTTGTTGTATTTTTGTTTTAATAAAAATATTTCACGCATTTTGTGGACTTGTGGACTCCTTAGACTACCATCATCCATGATCTATGTTGCTCTACTCAGTATGTAATACATGATTTTGTGTCGACCTGCTTCCATGTTAATACTTTGATGTCTCCAGAAAGACAGCCAGTTTTTGTGTCAATAATACGTAAGCATAATATTTTGTGAGCATACATGAATTATCTGAGGTTTTCTCGAGTAAACTGTTACACGATGTTATTTTATTCGACCAAAGTACACTTGGATCTCGATTTGATACGCGACTGCTATTTGAATCTGACTTCATAAGCTGAAATGTATGCTACTTTGCATGCCATTACCCCTAAGTATTAAAAACCATGGTGGTAAGGCAAAACTATTAGTGCATGTGTCAAAAACATACCTTGATGCTAAATCAAGGGTATGTGCATATGGTGTCGTGATACCACAGTCTAGACATCAATTTCTTTTTCAAAACAGAAGTGACATGGAAATGAAGGACAATGAGATGGATGAAGTGATGAAATAGGACTAATCTAATGTATATTAAGTAGAAAATATTAAGTGCTTTTATTTACGAGCCTAAGCTTCACACACCTGTGTATCAAGAAATTCCATTACAAAAGATTCCAAAGCTTTATGTATAAAAGTATCCAAAATGTCAGTTACAAAGATATCCAGATTGATATTTTCAAAGTATGTATCCTTGGATACATCATGGTTAAGCTGTCCATAGAACAATGTTGGTTTACTTTCATAGTGCCATCCATAGGTTTATAGGAGTTGTTTATAAGCATTTGCAAGCTTTGGATTTACAACAACTAGATGCCCCTTTGTGCTCATCTTCAGATGCCTTTCCTACATGTCTGACTTCTTTCTTGCCTCCTACTACTAATATAGGGTCAACATCAACATCATCCATGCCTCCACTTTGTGCTACACCATTCAAATCTCTTGTGTTGTTTTTGGACATTGTTTCCCTACCTACACATACAAATAAGAATAATATTAGCATTAGACTAAGGTATCTGATCTCCATCTGCACATTGACATTCACCTTTTCTAGTCTTCTTCTTCTTCTTGGTGGTCTTCCCCAGTTTGTCTTGGGATGTGTTCTTCCTCTTCTTCCGAGCAATATGTTCTAGTGTCTCATTATGGTCACCTATATGAATCAGAAACAATGTCAAATTAGGCTCTCAAAGCAAGGCAATTTGCATGTGTCTCCAACTATAAAGGCAAGTCTAACTCCATGTGTTCAAGGGAGGCCATTGATCCAAGAACCCTCTCTTTAGTTTCCTTTGCCACCAATCATATGGAATGTGTTAATGGGATTCTCCCTAAGTTTCTCTAGCCTAGTTTTTCTAGTCAATGCATGAATGAGATGCCGAACGCAATCTGGAAATAAGATGTTAAATTTGAATTAGAAATGTGGAGCCAAAGATCAACTAATCCAATATCCCTTTCATTGGGGTTGGAGTGTGGCTCTTGAAGGGTGTAGCCTCCTTACACATGGCTATTGGTTTTCCTTCTTATGGAGAGTCAAGGCTTTTGCTGGTAGGCCATCATCACCAATGGACCCCTCTAAAGTATATGTATTTGCATTTATTCGGATTATCATGCGTCGTTCGGGTGATGCCTCCTTTTGTGAGGAAGCAAAAGCACTTGCCAAAGCATACAATTTGCATAATAAGCTTACACCAGACCATCTAATCCTACAAGAAATCGGTACCATGGCATACACTCAACACTACCTGCAAATAAATTAATCTGAGGAGGATCTAAAAATGTTGCAGTCCCACATGCCTGTGTTGGAATTGATTCTGACAATATCATACACTCAGCACTACCTACAAATAAATTAATCTGAGGAGAATCTTAAAATGTTGCAGCCCCACATACATGTGCTGGAATTGATTATGACAATATCATATCAAAGGAGAAAAGGTCACTATAGGGAGATATTGTTATTTTAGTGACTTGTTAATGTCTTCTATTTGCATTATTAGTGATGTTAACAATATATTAGTGGTTTCATACCAGTAGATACCACTTCATACCAATAGAAAATAAGCACTAGTTTCCATCTAGTATTTGATTCAATAGTGGTATTAATAATAGAATAGTAGTGCAAAAGTCTAATACCAGAACTACACTAAGCATAATAGTACTTTCCATCACATATACGAGTTGATCAACAAACAAAAAGCACTACCTTCCAACATATGCATAGGTAGTGGTGTTAATAATTTAAAAGTGGTATTATCTGGTATGATACTACTTCATACCAATAGAAAATAAGCAATGCTTTCCAACATCTTGTATTTGATTTGATAAAGGAATAAATAATATAGTAGTAGTGCTAGGAGTAAAACGCCGGTATTACACTAAGCATAATGGTACTACTTTCCAACATCTTGTTTATCCTAAGTTTAATAGTAGTTTCTTTCACAAATACCACTTCATACCAATAGAAAATATCCAAAAAGATTTAATAGTGAGATTAAGAACATAAATATGATGTCATTAGTACAATATAGGTATTACAATAGGCTTCATATGATGAAATAGTAAATAAGGTAGCTCTTCAAGTTTGATAGGGATGGATACCACTTTATACCTCTACACAATATCCACCATATTGAAATGTAGCTCTCCAAAGTTCAACAGGGATAGATCCCACTTTATAGACTACAGAACATATAATTAAAAGGTAGCTCTCCAAGATTAATAGGGATAGACACCACTTTATATCATACACATAATATCCAACATTATTCAATCCCCGATTGTACTAGCATTAATATCAAACCAAGGATAGATCTCCCTTATCTTCTAGAAACCATCTCTTTTGCAAAATGAGGAATCTCCTGGCTACATTTATTTTTTAGACAATCATCTTGAGAAAGACATGCATGTGTGAAGAAGAACATGTGAAGATAGTGGGAGAGAAGGAAGGAGTCTCACTTGCGGCTTTCTCACATACACAATGGGGGAATACTCACAAAGGTGGAGGCTGAAAATAGTTTTCCTCTTCTTAGTTGTGAAAGCCAAAAGAACTCTAGTACAAAGAAATAGAAGAACCCTATATGTGGGTCTCAAACCAAACTCAGCTAGCTAAGGTGGCATACTAACTAAGCCACGAACTAGAGTACATAAGCATAGCTGTCATCCAGCTATTATTCATGGGCGGTGTACCAACCGCATTGTACCAACCGCATCTGCAGCTAACAAGTCGATGACATAAATGCACAACGGTCACCCTGGCATATCATGAGTGGAGCTTGATATCTCAACACTCCCCCTTGAGCTCAATCCCAATTTCTGCACACCAAGCAGGTCTCTGAACTTGCGCAGCTTCTCTGTGCCCCATGCCTTCATGAATACGTCAGCTACCTGATCCTCTGTGCTGACATAAACTAGATCAATAAGACCTAGTAAAACCTTCTCCTGCACATAGTGATAATGCACCTCAATGTGCTTTGTTCTAGCATGATAGACTGGGTTATTTGCCAAGTGTATACTGCTCATGTTGTCACAATAAATGACAACTGGCCCATCTGTAGACTGATGCATAACATAAAGTAGCTTATGCAACCAAGCTACCTCACATGCAACCATTGCTGCACCCTTGTACTCAACCTCTGTGCTCGACAAGTCAACTGTAGGCTATTTCTTGCTGCTCCAAGTGACTGTAGCACTCCCAAAAGAGAACACATATCCACTGGTAGATCGTCTATGAGAAATACTACTAGCCCAATCAGCATCAGTGTATCCATGCAACTGTATCTGAACCCCAGCCTCATAAAATAGTCCATACTGCAATGTGGACTTCACATACCTGAGTATGCGTCTAGCCGCATCCAAATGCGGTTTCCTTGGAGCCTGCATAAACTGACTTACCAATCCAACAGCATAGCTCAAATCTGGCTTGGTAATAGTCATATAAATCAAACTTCCTACTATGCGTCTATACATAGTAGGGTCTTCCAAAAGCTCACCTGCATCTGCGCTTAGCTTCACATTCTGCTCCAAAGGAATTGAAATAGTCTTACAGCCTGTCATCCCATATTTGGACAACATGTCCAATCCATACTGCCTCTGCAGGAGCCATATCCCACTTGGTGATCTAATCACCTCAATGCCCAAGAAATAATGCAACTCTCCCAAATCCTTCATCTCAAACTTCAGCTTCAATAGCATTTTCACATGAAGGATATCTTCATCACTATCACCTGTGATGATCAAATCATCAACATAAATGACAAGCAGCATAATACCTTTCTCTATTTTTCTCACATAAAGTGAGAAATCTGCCTTGGAAATCTGAAAGCCAATAGTGACAAGATACTGTCCTATCTTGTTAGACCATGCTCTAGGTGCTTGCTTCAAGCCATACAAGGCTTTCTTCAACCTGCAAACAAACTCAGGATGAACAGCATGAACATAACCTAGTGGCTGCTCCATAAAGACCTCTTCTTGCAAATCACCATGCAAGAAGGCATTCTTTACATCCATTTGATGTAAATACCATCCCTTTGATGCATCCATAGCAATGACTACTCTTACGGTTGCCATCCTTGCAACCGGACTGAATGTTTCTTCATAATCAATGCCATATGTCTGTGCATACCCCTTGACAACTAATCTTACCTTGTATCTGTTCACAGAACCATCTACATTGTGCTTCACCTTATAAACCCACTTACAACCAATTGCATTCTTGTCTTTAGGCAAAGGCACCAATTCCCATGTAGCATTTGCTTCCAAGGCATCCATTTCTTCATCCATGGCTTTCTCCCATTTTTCTTTTCCCATGGCTTGCTCAAAAGAAGTGGGTTCTAGTTCTTGTATCACTTTGACCATATAGGCATAGTGAGTGGCTATAAATCCATCATATTTCAGCCTATCCATAGGATACCTAGCTCTGCTAGACCTGGTGCTCTCAAAACATCCCTAGTCTTCCTTACTCCAGGTGTAACAATAGAAGGAATACCCAACTCATCATCAATGCTTTGTTCTGAGCCACTGGACTCACCATCCACATAAGAGTGACCTGCATTCACATCAAACATGGGTTGATCTACCTTCTCTTTTCCTTTTCGTGATACTTGCATACCACTATCTGCATTGCTTTGAGGAGATTCTCCTTATCTTAATCTGCCTGTCCATGGCAAAGTATGTGAACCGCTGCTAGAGGACACTACAGGTCCACTAATATTTTGTGATTGCTGCTGTGAATTCTATGCAACATTACCATTTTGTGAATCTACATCATCAATCACATTTACTGGTTTATACTAGCTGCTCATCTCATCAAAAACAACATCTCTGCTCACTGTAAACTTACGAGTAGAAGGGTTATAGCATCTATACCCTTTCTGCTGTAGAGAATAACCAATAAAGATGCACTTCTCAGCTTTTGGATCCAACTTGGACCTCAACTCATCTGGCACATGAACATAGGCAATGCAACCAAAAATTTTCAAATGAGAAATATCTAGTTTCCTACCAGTATACATCTCCTCTGGCGTCATGCCATGTATTGCTACAGTGGGAGTCCTGTTCATTATGTAAACTGCTATAGCAACTGCTTCAGCCCAATAATAATATGGTAGACCTTTTTCATTTAGCATGGCCCGAGATACCTCTCCAATACGCCTATTTTTCCTTTCTGCAAGTCCATTTTGCTGTGGGGTATGACCGCATGAATATTGCTGCTTTATGCCATGCTCTTGCAGGAACCTCGCAAACTCATTTGAGAGGTACTCTCCCCCTCCATCTGACCTTAGGCATTTTATTTGCAGACCTGTTTCTTTTTCAACCATAGCTTTAAAAGCTTTGAAATGCCCAAACACTTCAATTTTCTTTTTCATAAAATGCACCCAAACTTTTTTGCTGTAGTCATCAATAAAAGTGATAAAATAATGACAGCCTCCAATAGATGCAGCTTTAGTAGTCCACACATCAGAGTGGATTAATTACAATGGCTTCTTACTCTCTTGAACATGTCTAGGAAATGGTTTCCTTGCCTGTTTTCCAAATTAACAGGCTTCACATACCTTATGCATTTCTGCAACCTTGAATTTAGGTAATCCTGCAACAATGTTTTGGGACTGCATTGATTTTAGTCGTTGTACATTAACATGACCAATGCGTTTATGCTAGATATCAATATCTGCAACTACAATGGTCCCATGTGCAAACATTGCTACACTCAATTTAGGCATGTCCGCATCCAACATAAACATCTTGCCCTTCTTCTTTCCTTTTGCTATTAAGCGACCATTATTTTTCATATCCTCAACAAAGCATCCATGAGGATTAAATCTGACCTGCAAGCCCTGCTCAACCATTTGACCAACTGAAACCAGGTTCTTGGTGATATTCGGGATATGAAATACATCATACAGGTATTTCTTTTTCCCATCCTGCATAGACAAAGGAATTTTACCAATCTACACAATAGGATGTGCAGTATCATCACCAGTCTCCACAAATCCTAGTCTTTCCATTTTCCTTGCATCCTGCATCCATTCTGCATGACCTGTCATGTGGTTTGATGCACCTGAGTCAACATACCACACATCATTGCTTTCTTTTGCACTTGTCACAGAATTGGTCATGTGCTGCACCATAAACAGATGCTCATTTCTGTCATCACCCTGTCTACTAGAAGATGCATAATTCCCTTGCTACAATTTTCCATTCATGATGTCATTCTACTTTTTATAGCAGTCTTTAGCCATATAACCCATTTTACCACAGTAGTAGCATTCAACATTGCTGTTTGCATTTTGGCCTCTCTGCCATCCACCACGACCTCTTTGGCTCCCCCTGCCTCTAGAGTTACCATGTCCTCCTCTATAGGACTGGTTTTCTTGAGTTTGCTGCATATTCTGATTTCTACCACGGCCTCCAAATCGGCCTGCTCTACCTCTGCCTCTACCTCTTCCAGCATTTGAGTAGAAGACAGTTTCTTTTGAAGTTCCTCCTGAAGAAGATGCACCACCATTTCTCTGCTCTTCAGAAATTAGAAGAGCAAACAACTCCTCAAAATCAAGAAATTTTTCACGGACGGCAATCAATGTTCGGAACTGTGCATAATCCTTTCCTAGACCATTCAAGGTCACAGAAACTAAATCATCATCTTCCACTGGAGACCCAATGGAAGCAAGTGCATCTGCAATTTTCTTCACCTTCATGTGGTAGTCATTGATGCTCATATTTTCTGTCTGCACATTGTGCAACTCCTGCTTGAGCTGCATTTTCCTGGCTTGCGTATTTGTGCTGTACATTTTTGCCAAAGTATCCCATGCCTCCTTTGGAGTACTTGCATCCTGAATATGCACAATCATAGAATCTGAAATACTGATACAGCCAGTACATAACTTTCCTGGCTCTCTCATGCCATCCTTTAAATGCCTGCATTTCCTATTGATTGGGAACATTAGGAAGAGCTGGTTCTTCTTCATTTCCTGTAATGAACTCCCAATAGCCTTTTCCCATAAGGAAATTCGTCAATCTAAACTTCCATGCTTGGAAGTTGTTCTTGTCAAGCTTTTCAGTGACAATTTGTGAAAGAGAATCAGATGCCATTATAGAACACTGCGAATTATTCTGTCACTGCAAAACACACAGCTTCTGCCTCACAAGGGAAAATCTGCAAAACTGAAGAAAGTGTTATTTGACGACACAGTCACTTTCTAGTGACGATTTTGCATCAACAGGCAATAAGGATGATTCTGTAGCTCCCAATATCTCTGCGCATAGGCATACGATGCAATTTCTGTGGCAACTTTTCAGCGACCTGCAGAGCAGTGGTCACACAGCAAAAACAGGGCCTTTTTCTCAGTGCCTATGAAAATCTTCCACCACCAAAAAGGGCATCTCAATCTGAGACAATGCACTCTTGCACTTTCCGGATGTGCTACTTGCAGAGATTTGCTCCCAAACTCGAAAAAGGAAAGCAACACTGGTCCTCTTACCAGGACACCGCGAATTTGGTTTGCTTTCTTGAGCTCCTTACCACGAACCAGGCTTTGATACCATGTGAAGATAGTGGGAGAGAAGGAAGGAGTCTCACTTGCAGCTTTCTCACATACACAGTGGAGGAATACACACAAAGGTGGAGGTTGAAAACAATTTTCCTCTTCTTAGTTGTGAAAGCCAAAAGAACTCTAGTACAAAGAAATAGAAGAACCCTATATGTGGGTCTCAAACCAAACTCAGCTAACTAAGGTGGCATACTAACTAAGCCACGAACTAGAGTACATAAGGATAGCTGTCATCCAGCTATTATTCATGGGTGGTGTACCAACCGCATCTGCAGCTAACAAGTCGATGACATAAATGCACAACGGTCACCCTAGCATATCACGAGTGGAGCTCCATATCTCAACAGAACAAGTGGTATAGGTGTTTGTAGGGAAAAATGGAAAGATTTAGCATGTCATCATCCTCAGATAAGGGCATACTACAAGCAATGCAAATGTCAATGATGATGAGTACACAAAACTCTTTGTGCAACTTTGGCAATCATGGAAACAATGAAATACTTCCCCTTTGATGAATCACCTGTTCAATAAATGCAGCTTGCAATCTCATTTGTTCCAATTTTGTGGTCTTCTCCATGTAAGATGTACATGAGAAAAAGTAATGCAGCGAGAAATTGTGAGAGGTCTAGGGTGCATGTAAATAAATCCTAAATTTTCCAAGAAGATAGATCTCAAGAACAATTAGTCAATATAGTCATGACCCATGCTTCCTTTAACGAGGTCTACAGGTTGCCATCACATGTGCTTCCTTTAACGAGGTCTCCAAAATGTCATATGATTCCACACTAGAAGGATTCGTGTACTGCAATGCTGTTCGTAAGCTTGCCACTTCATCTTCGAGCTGCTTTAGAACAATAGAATTAGTCATTGAAACAACAGTTTTTCCTTTTTCCAAGGCCTTCTCTGATGTACATAGCCTTTCCCTAAGGCTTGCCATCAATCTGTTGGATAGTCCCTCATTTCCATGTAGCTTGCACTTTGCACTCTCCACATTCCCAAGCCATGGATCCATAGACAACATGGCCTTCTACAATTTTGTTGCACCAACTCTAGGATACTTACCAATAAAGATTAAGCTACATCGCCAGGTTGGGCTTCCAAAATCTACTCACTGAATTTTTATGGGCTTGGAGTACATGCAATGTCAATGGATGCTCTAGTAGTGCTACTGAGGAGGCCACTGATTGGTTCACTAGTTTCATGGGACCACTTTTGTAGCTTTTTGAGAAAGCCATCTTCTGCACTTAGTTTACTCACAACACTCTCTCCAAACTCTACCCAATTAATTGGCCCTTCACACACTTCAAATACAAATCCTCTTGCAAATACAAGACTAACTTCAAAATTTGGCGGAGGCTCGTAATAACATTGTTTGTAAAATGTACAAGTGGGAACTTCAACTATAGAAAGGGGATTGCCCAAAATTATCCTTGCTATAGAACAAAGTAACAAAATGCCAATGGCAAATACTTGAACACACTTCTAAGTGTAAGACAAGGTAATAAAATTCCAATGGCTATTTATTAATTATTTAAGCTCAAAGAAATGTTATGAAAATATATCTCCCCTGAATTAAGGGGACAAATATCATGTCAACTTATTATGGGGGCCTCTCATAGTCATCTCCTCATCCTGAGACAACAAATTCCTCTCAAATGAGAATGTACAAGGAAATCGAAAGTGTAGAAGAGTAAAAATGTAAGTACACCAGCAACCCCTTCATTCTAATCACCCACTAGATTTTTTATGGTTTAATCCCTTATGATTATGAATGATTGGGTGTTGCTTGGTTTCATTTGGTGCTCACAAGAAAGTGTATTCTAAGGCACTCCTTATAGGCATTTTCTTTGCCACTATTGATATGTTACAAGACCCTTCTCTTCTACCTCGTTTGTCACCCTTCAATTCGGCCACCTTGCTCTTGTTATTTTCCCTCATTGCCTTCTTCCTTTCATTGTACACTCGCTGCCCACTAGTGCCAAGCATAATCCATTGGCAAGACATGCTTGGTTGATTACTCTCTTAGACGTAAAGTTTTGGCCACCTTTACTCTTCATCTTCGGTGCCCAGCACCTGTGATCTTCGTGGTCTTCTCTCCACCTTAGTCTTCTTCATGGTCTTCTCTTCATGGCGGTCACCTCCTACAAGTTCTTCATCATGGGCCATCAGCTACAATTTTTTCTCATGGCAGAGGGGCTCATGACAGCCCACTTGCCTCACTACACTCCTTTATTCACAAACTTATGCTTTTGCTCTCTCTTTGGTTCACTAGTTACGTGCTTGAGTGGGGAGCCTCTGGCCGCTCAATTCATTTTTTATCTTATGTGAATAATGGGGCGCTCGATCTTTTCAAGGCTCCTTCAACTCTTGTGGCTGTCACAATCTTGTGGCCTCTAATTGAATTCATTCAAGTGAGAAGAAATGGAGACCCCTTCCTTCATCTGCAGCTCAAACAACCTCTTCATGAGGTAAACTTTATTAGAGGTAGTTTCCTTCTCATAAGTGGCACACAGTTTCTTCCACAAATCTTTCGTAGTCTGCTCATTTACTACTGTGAAATAAACTAACTCTGCAAGATGAAGTCTAATAGTAGACTTTGCTAATGCATCCAACTCATTCCAATCATCCTCAGACATATTTGCAGGCTTAGCTTCAATCCCTACCAAGGGTTTAATCTGCTTCTTTTGAATAAGCACGTCCCTTATCTGTTCTTTCCACAAAGAAAAGTTTGTCCCATCAAACTTTTTAATATTGAAAAACTCCTTTTCAGACATGGAAGAGGACGCCATGATGCAAATAAAGCAAAATCCCAAATGCTAGTGCCTGTAAGAGAGAATCGCACCAAATACCAGGTGCACCCAAATGTGTATGCCACAATAGACTGAAATATCACCAAAACTCAAAGCTCAAAGCATCAAAAGATGCAGCTAACTCATGTGCATGTACTATGCATCCATATGAGCAAATCTGGCCCAAAAGAGAATGCCAACTGCAATGGCAATCCAAAATGCCAATAGGTGCCAAATGGCTCAAGCATAAACACCATCCATGGGCATATGCATCAATAATATCTCATCCAAGAGAGCATAACACTATCAGTGCATCACCTCCAATGTGTCAAAGCTGTCCCTCAACATAATATAGCATCCATGTGCAAAGCATCCCATAAAAATAGCATCCCACAAGGCAATGTAGGCCTATCAGCACATCCAATAAGGATCGCAATGTTAGAACATGAAGTCAAGTTGAGTGTTCCAGTGTTTGTGTGAGAGTGTCACGTGTCATATTGGGAGTTATCCCATATACACTAGGTACTTTAGTTTGTGTGCACACTCTATAAGAGTGTTGTACTTCCTTGTGTCAAATCAGAGGAGTCAACATCTACATCAGGCTTTCCATCATGTGAGTACTTTGGTTATCTATGCTTTGCTCTAGCATTTTCATTATGTCTTTCCATTCCATTCTTGCACCTTCATGTGGTATCAGAGCCAGCTCCCCTTCCTCCTTGCCTTACAAGGAATTGAGTTGAGAGAGGCCAGAAAGAGAAGCTTCTCTCTCTCTCTCTCCTTGGAAGGCTTCCCTTCCCGTACCCCTTCATGTGGAGCTGGAGCTTCCCTGTGGTCTTCATCAACATGTAGCTGCCCACGATTTCCCTCTTCATTTGCCATATTCTCCTCCAAATC
This sequence comes from Dipteris shenzhenensis, assembly GCF_047967505.1. Taxonomy (NCBI): domain Eukaryota; kingdom Viridiplantae; phylum Streptophyta; class Polypodiopsida; order Gleicheniales; family Dipteridaceae; genus Dipteris; species Dipteris shenzhenensis. The sequence continues at coordinate 28,196,090 of NC_141613.1, forward strand.
TGGCCGCTCCCCTCGTGTTTGCTGCCCGCCACCTCTTCTCACTTACCTCGCCATTCTCTTGCTGCTGCTCGCCTCTACATCATGTCGCTCCTATTTGTCCCTGATGCTGCTCCAAATCTGGCCGCACCTCTTCCAGCCATCTTCTTCCCGCCATATCTCTAATTCTCCTTGCCAAGGCTGCCTCGATTTCTGTCCACCATTATCAGTTTCTGCCCGCTCCTGTTGCTGCCCCACATTAGGCTACCACGTCTTATTTTCAGCATCGCCACATTGCTGAATCTTCCCAGCCCCTGTTTCCTGCACGTGCTACATTTGGTCGCTCCTATTTTCTGCAAGTGCTGCGCATTTTATGGCTGCCCCATCTCTGAAGCTGCCCGTCATCTTCTTCAACGAATTCATTACCAAAATCAGCACACTTCTTTGGTGAATATCTATCCACGATTTGGCCAACATATGTGATTCCTCACGATGATGAACACCCACGCTGCCATTGAAAAATTCAATGGCCAAGGATTTCACACTTGGCAAATGAAGATCAAGTTCCACTTGATGAAGTACAATCTGTGGAATCTGGTCAAGGGAACTTCTTCATCAAAAGAGAGGGAAAAGGAACCTCAACGTCTCGAGCAAGCATTCGCAATAATTGCATTGGGTCTTGGAGACAATTATTTGCATCACATTGCCAATCTTGAAGATCCTGCTAAAGCTTGGGCTGTGCTTGACCACTTATTTGGTGCAAGTAGCAAGCATTCTAAGGTGTCACTGAAGATTGAGTTCTTTGAGTTAGAGCTGACATCTGGAGCACCTCTTGATGCTCACATCAACAAAATGAGAAGTCTCATGAACCAGTTGGCTTCGGTTGATTCACCGGTGACAGAAGATGTGTTGAGAGTTCACGCTCAACATCATGTGATCATGTGTGCATAGCACCATCACGTGATCATATGTGCATAGCACTAACCTTATAGAGTGCTATAAAGGAAAGGGTTAGATCCCCTAACCCTAACCCTAAAAGGGTTTGTATATATTCTATTTTTTCAACTAATTCTAGTGTACAGTTAGTCATTTGTGGTGTGCTCTCTAGCTGTGCCCTCTCTCCTCATCTCCACTCTTCTCCTCTCCCCTCTTCATATTTTGTCATGGTATCAGAGCTACCTTGTCTTCTGCTGAGACATTGCGATTCTTGAGAGTGTGACAGAGATTGAGAGATTGAGAGTTTGTGTTCATTCTTTCATTTCCGTTGAGTGATAGAATTTCCGTCCATGTGAGAGAGATTTCTGCCCATTCATTCTCCGAGAGAGAGAGAGAAAGATAGGTATTTGTCTTGAGAGATTTGTGACAGCATACAAGGAGAAATTTCTAAGATATAGGGAGAGATTTGTTTTCTTTTTGAGAGACACTTCTGTTCCTCGAGAACTGGGAAGAGAGAGCTCTCATGCAAAGCAAAGCAGAGATGCAACAGTGCGTTGAGACTCCAAAGCCTCTCCATCGACTATAAGGCTCAAAGCTCTCCTATTTACAACAGCCCCGCGACCTCAGTCTAGCAAGCAGCAGACGGCTGCCTCTTGCTCGCAACAACCAACGTGCCTCCAAGCCTTCCAAGCGTGAGGCAACGCATCTACTCCATCGACATACTACAGGATCCAACCATGCTCCAGTGCTTAGGTGCTTCAATGCGGCTGGATGACCACTGGCTCAACGAGCTACTCCACAGACTCCAGTGCCTCCGTGAGCTCTAGCGCAATAGGCAGTCGCCTCCATCAAAGTAACGCTACAACATCAAAGTAGCGCGGTGGACTTCAACGACCTATGTCTTCAAACGACTCTCGCATGCATCAAATGACCAACGATTGCACCTTCGACAAGTCCAACAGAGCCCATGCACAAGCAACTACTAGGCGGGTGACTCCTGAACGACCTTAACCTGTAGACCAAAGAGTAGTGCTCTGGCCCAGCCTCTCCTCCACGGACCCTGCCGGAATCCGAAAGCATGAGGAAGAACTCTTTGCTTTGATTGCTGGCACTGCAGTTCTTCTCCCTGCGAAGAATTCCGCGCTGTGGAGGCATGGATTTTCTTCTGCTATCGAAGAATTCTGGCGTTTGCTTTGGATCATGTAGTGCGTATCATCTGTTCCCCTAGGATTGCATCCTTTGATCTGGTGCTGTGCGAGGTCTCTGTCGACTCAACCGACCTCTACGACCTCTTGCTAGCCTCTCCTCCACGGGCTCCAACGGCCTCCAGCAAGCCAACGGACTGCGTCGCCTCCAGCCCACCGATGGCTCCTTAGCACAATCTCCATCAACGGCCCCCTACAAGCCTCCATCCGAACGACTAGAGCAGCCCGCAACGATATCCTCCAACGGAGACATCCTCTTCAACAGAGTTCCAACGAAGGAGACAGAATCTTCATGGATTCCATCAGAATCTTCATAAGATTCCGGTCTCCCTCCTTGAGACACGTGGCCTTATCACCAACCTTATCCTCAGGGTCACCACACCAGGGCTTGGTCAAGGACCAACCACGTGGCAGACCTTATCTACCACGTCACCCCTGCCAGCTCATCCTACCACGTCATCCTGACACGTCATCCTGCCACATCATCTACCACGTCACCTATGCCATGTCATCAGTGCCCCGTCAGCATTGCCATATCACCCTGCTGACATCATCTATGCCACCTCAGCACTGCCACCTCAGTAGTCCAGTCAGCACTGACCCCTGCAGGCACAGTCTCTTGCCAGGCACACTGTGCACACACTACATGTGCACACTCCTGCCACCTCCGCACAGAGCTTCACTGGCACACCTCTTGCTAAGCACAGTGCCACATCATCACTGCATGTGACTCACAGTGACACATCATCATTGAGCACCATTTGCACTCCTTTTGCCCCTCCACCTAGATCAAGTCATATCTCTTGATCCAGGAAGAATTTGAGGGTGCTCCAAAAAGGAAAGTCGCTCGATTTTTCGTGCTCTATGCGCTCGTTACATCACACGCACATTTTGGCATAAGTTACACTCACATTTGTGTCTTGCCGACAAAACCACTTCCTTCACGCATATTTGCCTCTACATCGACGCATCTGACCCAGCACTTAAAAAGAACAAAAGAAAATGAATTATTTGCTACTCTTTCATCGATCGACGGTTGGTTTAGATCTAGATCAGAGTAGACTAGATCGCCATAGAGGGAACGCTTTGAATTCCCCAAGTTGCCAATCTAAGCCATGCCCGAAATTCCCGACTAGTACCTACTCGGAGTCAGTCCATACGCTCACATCCGATTTCACATCATTACATTACCTGAAACCTTACGTTCATCACTTCAGTGAGCAGACTTCAGAGTTCAGAGGCATTGCAGATTGATTCAGTGGGTAGATAGCACTTGATTTCACACACACATGCCACTATTGTAAAGCCTATTTGGCTATCTCACGGCATCGTGCACATCATTTTTTCAGCCTTGTAAAGCCTCTTGGCTATTCCCGGCATCATTGCCACAAGCCTTGTAACACAGATTAGATCTTATATACTGCAATTCTATCTTCACCGATGGTACAGAGATCTCACTTGGCATCTTCAGTGTATTTGCAGTTGATTCATACAGAGTTTTTTAGGACACTTTTGAGTACATTGTTTGCACCATGTCGACTAGCAACCTCAATCTGGAGGCATCTGCTAAGTTAGACAACTCCAATTACGGTACATGGAAATACCGAATGGAGACCATTCTTGTGCTTCAGGACAAATGGGAGTATGTCGATGGATCCATACCTAGACCATTGGCCGATCCAGCCACCAGTAGCTCTACTCCATCTGTTGTCACAGCACCAGCAACAGGATCTACATCGGGATCTACATCTACACAAACAGTTTCTACACCAGTAGCAGATCCCGCCATTGCCCGAGCTCAAGCAGAATGGGATAAGAAAGACAAGTATGCCTATCACCTGATCAAGCAGAATGTGCAAGATGTCATGCTAGGACAGCTCAACACAGTCAAGACATCAAAAGAAGCATGGGATATGTTCGCAGCTCTCTACGAGTCCAAGAACACATCCAGATTCTCACCCTGAGAAACCAGATCAACCAGAGTTTCCGCAATAGCAGTGAAACCGGTCATGCTTATGTACTCCGCATCAAAGACTACAACAATCAACTTGCAGCAGCAGGAGAGACTATGAATCCCGCAGAAATGGTTCAAGTAATCCTGAATGGACTAGGAGAAGGATATGAGAATCTAGTCCAGAGTATTGCCATCCAACGGCAAATTCCAACACTGGAAGAACTTCAGTCAGTTCTACTTGGTGAAGAACTCAGGACTCAGGCCATTCATGCACGTAAAGGTCATTCTAATGATCAGGCATTCACAGCTTCAGACAGAAGCAGAGGCAAAAGCAGAAACAGAGGTAGATCATATCAGAAAAGTGGTCATCATCAACAAAATCAAAGTCAGAATCAGCATCAGCATCAGCAGCATCCTCAGCAACATCAAAATCAGCAAAGAGGAAATCATTCCAACCGAGGAAGATTCCAAGGACGAGGGAATGCATCCACCAATGTGTCAAACATTCAATGCAACTATTGTCACAAGTTTGGACACTATGAAAGAGATTGCCGCAAGAAGCAGTATGACCAAGGCGGTCAATCCAGCAATAATCGACGGAATTCCCGAGGAAGAGGAAATCATCATGGTGGACATTCTAGTCACAGTCATTTTGCAAATGAACATGGAAATATGTTTCTTGCAAGTGAGGAATTGCATCAATAGACTGATACAATGCACCTAGACACTGATTTCAATCCCAAAGAGGATTTCAGCTATCAAGTCGACCAAGTGGAACAGGATCCTTGGTACATCGACAGCGGTGCATCATCTCATATGACAAATCATCAGGAATGGTTCACAGAAATGAAGCCATTAGAAGGTCAAAAGAATGTCATCTACACAATAGACAATACACCGAATCCGGTTCAAGGGACAGGTGTTATCCCTATGAACAATTTCACTGGTACAAAAGGATTAGTCAAAGATGTGCTCTATGTTCCGAAGCTCAGCAAGAACCTTTTGTCAGTAGGTCAAATGATGGAACACAACTATAAAGTCATCTTCGACGGTGATGAATGCACTATCAGAGACAAATCCAAAAGAGGTCAGCTAGTAGCAAAAGGTGTCAAGGAAGGACGCTTATACAGGATGCTAGCTACAGTACCAGATAAGCATGCCATGTCAGCTCAAATGCAACAGATGCCACTATCTGCAAAATGGCACAAGAGATATGGTCATGTCAACTTCAAGTACTTGTTAGATCTCAGGAATCAAAATATGGCAATTGGGATTCCGAAGCTACAATTTCTTGGAAAAGTTTGTGAAGCATGTTGCTTCGGCAAACAAAAGCGAACCAACTTTGTCAGAAGTACCTCTCGTGCACGAGGTATTCTTGATTTGATTCATACAGATGTATGGGGTTATGCCCAGACCCGCAGCATCAATGGTTCACTTTATTACTTGACCTTCAACGACGACTACAGCAGATATTGTTGGGTCTACTTTCTGAAAGAGAAATCTGAAGTGTTTGCCAGATTTCAAGAATTCAAAGCCATGGTAGAAAACCAAACAGGCAGAAAGATCAAGGTCATGAGATCAGACAGAGGAGGTGAATACATGTCTTCAGCCTTCATGAACTTTTGCAAAAATCACGGCATTCGAAGACAATTCACATGTGCAGATACTCCTCAGCAAAATGCAAGAGCTGAAAGGAAGAATGGGACTTTAGCAGACAGTGCTAGAGCAATGCTTAGTGAAAAGCATCTTCCGAATCAGTATTGGGCAGAAGCAATAGCTACAGCTAACTACTTGCTTAATCGGCTTCCTACCGAACCGATACAAGGTATGACTCCTTATGAAGCATTCACTGGACACAAGCCACGCATTGGGCATCTCCGCATCTTTGGTTGCATAGCATATGCCCACATACATGATGATCATTGCAGGAAATTGGATGCGAAGTCACGCAAATGCATCATGGTTGGCTACAGTGAAGAAAGCAAAGCATACAAATTGTATGATCCCATCAACCGCAAAGTCATTATCTCCAGAGATGTAATCTTCGATGAGGAATCAGAATGGAAAACCTCACCTACACAGGAGATAGAAGCATCGACTTCACAGTCATCTACAGAACAGGTTGATGAAGAAGAGCAAGAATTGCCAGCAACACCCCAAGCAGCATCACAGCAGCTCAGACGGTCTACTAGGGAAAGCAGACCACCAGCCAGATTGACATATGCTCAGAAAGGCAAAGCAATTCAGGTGGAAACCATCAACTATGCTCTTATGACTACCATCATGGCTATTGAAGAGCCAGTGTACTTCGAAGACGCAGTAGATAAGCCAGAATGGCAAACTGCTATGAATGAAGAAATGGATGCTTTGTATAAAAATAACACTTGGGAATTATGCAACCTTCCACCAGGAAAGAAGGCCATAGCCAACAAATGGGTATACAAAGTGAAGTACAATCCAAATGGCAGTATTCAGAGATACAAAGCCAGATTAGTTGCAAAAGGATTTGCACAACAATATGGCCAAGATTATGATGAGACTTATGCTCCAGTAGCAAAGATGGATTCCATACGGTTCTTGATATCACTAGCGACACTCAGTAAATGGAATGTGTATCAGCTCGATGTCAAGAATGCATTTCTCAATGGTTATCTAGACGAGGAAGTCTACATGCAACAACCAGCAGGTTATGTTGAACCAGGAAAGGAGAACAAGGTTTGCCATCTCAAGAAAAGTCTCTATGGCTTAAAGCAAGCACCCAGAAGTTGGTACAGCAGAATTGACAAGTATTTTGCTGATCTGGGATACATGAAGTCCAATGCAGATCATACTCTCTACTACAAAGTTCAAGGGGAAGATATTACTATTGCACTTTTGTACGTAGATGATCTGATTGTGACAGGAAGCAAGGATAGCTTCATCAGAAAATTAAAACAAGACTTATCTGCAGAGTTCGACATGAAAGATCTTGGACTTATGCACTATTGTCTTGGAATTGAGTTCTGGAGAGATTCAGATAGCACATTCATGAGTCAGCTCAAGTATGTTGACAGTCTCCTGAAGAAGTTTCATATGGCAGATTGCAAGATTGCAGCCACTCCCATGGAACAGAGTTTGAAACTTACTAAAGATTCAGAAAAGCCTACAGTCAATGACAGATACTACAGGCAACTCATTGGATCTCTTATATATCTGACAATCACACGGCCAGAGATTTGTTATGCAGTAAGCTCACTAGCACAGTTTATGGCAAATCCAAAACAGTCTCACTGGAATGCAGCCAAAAGAGTCTTGAGATACATCAGAGGTACAAGACAGTTTGGGATAGAATACAGAGGAAGTCATCCACGGTTGCATGGATACTGTGACAGTGACTATGCTGGAGATCATGAGACCAGGAGATCGACACAGGGATATGCATTTTTCCTTGGTCAAGGTGCTATATCATGGTTGTCAAACAAACAACCAACTGTTTCTTTGTCTTCGACTGAAGCAGAATATAGAGCACTCACTACAGGTGCATGTGAGGCTATATGGCTCAGAAGACTATTGTCAGAAACAGATTACTTTGATGAGTCAAAGCCAACAACAATATATTGTGATAATCAATCGGCTCAAGCATTGGCCAAAAATCCAGTATATCACTCCAGAACAAAGCACATTGATGTCAGAGAGCACTTCATCAGAGAAAGAGTGTTACTTGGTGACATCACACTGCAGCATTGTGATAGCAAAGAAAATGTTGCATACATCTTTACCAAACCACTCGGTAAAGAGCTATTTGAGAAACACCGACTAGCTCTTGGTTTGATGCAGAGGAAGGACATTCCCATTAAAGGGGTGTGATGGAATGTAATGCTCAGTCCTTCTTCGATTCCCCAGAATCATCATCTTGAGGGAAGGCCTACTTCATGATGTTGATCTTGAGGGAAGGTGTTGAGAGTTCACGCTCAACATCATGTGATCATGTGTGCATAGCACCATCACGTGATCATATGTGCATAGCACTAACCTTATAGAGTGCTATAAAGGAAAGGGTTAGATCCCCTAACCCTAACCCTAAAAGGGTTTGTATATATTCTATTTTTTCAACTAATTCTAGTGTACAGTTAGTCATTTGTGGTGTGCTCTCTAGCTGTGCCCTCTCTCCTCATCTCCACTCTTCTCCTCTCCCCTCTTCATATTTTGTCAAGATGATTCTATGGCAGTGCTTCTCAAAAGCATGCTTGAAGAATATGACAACTTGGTCACAACACTGAAATATGGTCCCGATCCTTCATTTGAAGGGATCATAAGTGCATTGCAAGAAGATGAAAGGAAGCGGGAGAAGCGAAAGGATCACCAAGTGGAGGGAGAACAAGCTTTGGCAACCAAGTTCAAAAGGATGAATTTTAAAGCTTGTAGACATTGTGGCAAAAACAATCATGATGAGAAAGATTGTTTTCGCATCAAGCCATGTGGGATTTGTGGCAAGAATGGCCACTCTGAAAGTAACTGTTTCTCAAAGAAAAATTCAGCAAATATGGTGGACACAAGTGATGAAAAAGCATATATGGTAGATGATAAAGATTTTTGTTTCTAGGGTTCCTTGCCTGGATCATGTTTCCAAAAAGGATTTTGTAAACCTGTTGCAACCGCTATGAGTATGCAAAGGTATCTTGTCTTAATCTGTTTGACCTCTTAGAGGTATCTATTATGTTTTGTGTGTTTATCCTGGTATATCCCATATTATGTACCTACCCAAGGATGTCCAACTTGCATGAGAGACTAGAGCCGTGGATTTATCCTTGACCAGAGACCCTGGCATGAGAGACCATGAGCCTATGATTTATCCGTGCAGTATGAGGCATTTCCTTGAGGGGGGATTTGTTGGGAATATCAAGGAACTGCATTTTTTTATGGACTCATGCTATCACTCACCTTTCCTTCATGGGGGGGTGTTAGAACATGAAGTCAAGTTGAGTGTTCCAGTGTTTGTGTGAGAGTGCCACGTGTCATATACACTAGGTACTTTAGTTTGTGTGTGCACTCTATAAGAGTGTTGTACTTCCTTGTGTCAAATCAGAGGAGTCAACATCTACATCAAGCTTTCCATCATGTGAGTACTTTGGTTATCTATGCTTTGCTCTAGCATTTTCATTATGTCTTTCCATTCCATTCTTGCACCTTCACGCAATGCATCCAAATGGCCTATAAATCATCCACTGCAACCCAATGCACACCTAGCTCAAACTGCAACCAGAGTGATCGCATAAGGTATGCTCAAGAAATCATGATCCCACGGAAAAGACCGCTACTGAAAATAGAACCTGAAATGCCTCAAAACACTCCCCCATGTCCCCACCTGCAAGCTCCTCCTCTTCTATGTCACTTGGGGTTTCGATGGGGTCCAAGTGGCCACCCTAAGAATGAAACAATTTTTAAAAGGAGATTACAGCTTAGTTATAAGATCAATGGTATGATCAAACATGCTTGAGAACAATGATGATTGGAGTAGACTTACATGATGAGCGGCCACCGCATCCCAATTGATGTTGTATGCTTGATGCTTCATCTCTTTGAAAATTGCCCTAACTCCTACTTTCCATGTGTATCTATAATCCTTCTCTATAGGATGATGGCCAATCATAGATTCTTGTGGATCCAAATTAAGAGAGTTAGATGAAGTGACATATATGGGTAATTAAACAAATAAAACAATAAATTATAAGAGAAATAGATGTGCCAATGATTCCTCGTAGTCTGTCCTTCTGCCACTCCGGAGGTGCAAAGCACCTATGGTATCGAGACATCTCCTAGGCCACCCTCTTTTGACTCTCCCACTTGTCTGGAATTTCTTTGAGCTCTTTCTTGGCAAGCTTGCAATCCTCTTTGTCTTAAATATTTCATGAAAATAACATTGTCACTCGCAATATGCACAAAATTTTTAAAACTTTTAATAAATAGAAAAAAGACATGATGCCATAAGACCCAAGTTTTGTATTGAACCAAAGAGGTATAACAGAAATTATAGCTATTATTATATGATTACATTGAGAGACGTTGCTCTCAGCTAGAGTCTTTATATCCAAAATGATATAGATTGAACATATGTTTACAATTTAAATTGTTGCTCTTAAAGAGCCTCAATTCGTGCCATCTGCATAATTTGACTCCCCATTGTCTTATTGCTCAATGTCATGACAGTCCCTTGCCAGGTGCGATCTGCATAATTTGACTCCCACTTGTCTTGCCAAGCCTTGCCCCTTGGGTGCATTGACTCCCCATTGTCTTATTGCTCAATGCGATAGTCCCTTGCCAGGTGCCATCTGCATTAACTCCCTATTGTCTTGCCAAGCCTTGACCCTTGGGTGACATCCAGTGCAAAATACAGGTGCCATCTGCATTAACTCCCACAAGTTATCTTGCCAAGCCTTGCCCCTTGGGTGCATTGACTCCCCATTGTCTTATTGCTCAATGTGATAGTCCCTTACCAGGTGCCATCTGCATTAACTCCCTATTGTCTTGGCAAGCCTTGACCCTTGGGTGACATCCAGTGCATATTTTGACTCTCATTTGACATAGGAGGTGATGACTCTGATTATAATTGTCTTGGATTGGCTTCTTGCCTAGTACCCAAATAAAATCCTTCAATGGACTTCAATATACAAAGCTTTAATCATGGACATTCTTCATTTGCGTTGTCTCCTTCTACTTCCTCCATGGTGAGCATCCTTAAAAATTTGTGTATATGCAAAATAGTTTGCTGTGGTATTTTTATTTTTCCTTCTACCTCATATCCCATGCGCTTCTTTGATTTCTTTGCCCTTGAATGCCAAGACACTATGATTGTCCCCGTCGAAACTTGAGAGACTGCTTCATCATTTGGGACCCACTCCTTCATTATACAATTAGTATACAATGTGTTGTTATCCATATTCTCCTTCCTGCCCTTTGGCTCATACCATACCGCTGTAAATGTTGTAGCTCTCCCTTGGTCATCTCTTTGCACATCAACTACTTTTGCAACCCAAAACTTCACATTCTCATATTCATCATCCGATGGCCGAACCACAACAAAACAATCAACCTCTATATCTACTTGTGGCATAAACTCTCTCTTCTTCGGTCCACAATATGGACGTGGGAGTAATGATACAAATTCATTTTCAAAGACTAGAGCTGGGCGCAAATCGTTATGAACATTTGGCCAAAACATATTGCATTCTTCCTTGACATCCTTTGAGCCTCGCATTCTCTCAAGGTCCTTTATTAAATTTCGTGTCTTGTTAATTACAGTGGTAGTGTGTTCTCTCCAAGTAGGCTTCGAATCAAGATATCTCTAGAGCATTTCCTCTTTGTATGTAATAAATGCTTTTAGTCCTTCTATTTCACAGTTAGACCTCTCATTGAATTCTTGTATAGGAGCCCATGTTGGATACCTTTACTTGCTGGGAATTGAAGTTAAGAGACTATAAGGTTCTTCAGGTTCCCATTTTGTATCATGAGAATACTGTTGCCATTGCATTACGGGTTTTTCATCTTTAAAAAAAAAACGAAAGTAGTGTGGATTGGTATGACCTGCCAATGCATCACCACCCGTTTGTATGAAAGGTAGAATGAAGCTCTTCCAATCATACATTCTTTCGAGCCTCTCACATACTATACTTTCCTTACGACCACCAACTTGCCTGCCACATCTTCTTACCAAGTCATCTATTGTCTCCACATCCTTGCATTTAAGCTCCCTTGAGACTGTGCTAAAAACCTGATCGATATCCTCATGTGTATGCCCAACATATAAAAATCCACATTCGACCTCATTGAAGATTCGATGAGCAACTAGCATGGAGCAGAATGTAAACATGAGTACATTCTTATTTTCTCGCCAGCAATTATCAGCTTGTATTCTCAAAGTCGGTGGTAGGCGACCTTTTTCTACATGTACATTGCGAATTGCCTTCATAATAGATGTTACAACTTGATTGCTATCATGTAGATGCAAGGAATCAATCCATATATCTGCAAAGAACTTAATTCCATGCACTAACACTCCACATAGATGTGTCTTTAGAAAGTGCTTTCCTTGTAATTTAGGTGGAGTGGCAACAAAACGAGCCAATGTTGTTGTATTCTGATCCATGCCATCTACAATAAGGCACATGTAGTCATCGGGATGCGAAATAGCTTGCTCCTTCCAAAATGCATATTTTTGTCTGGAATGTCAAATAAGATCATGATGAGATTTTTGGTTTTTTTTTTATAATTCCCTTTGATTTGGACATGTTGCACTCTCAATCACTCGCTTTAAATCATCACAGACATTGCACTTTGACATTTTTTGCCTCCTTGGGACTTTAACATATCCAAAGTTCTTCTTCCAAAGAGTATACAAAGTATGAGAAGAAGCTACGGCATCCCCTCTTTGCCTTTGCTTTTCTGCAATAGAGTCAAATACTTCGAGCTTTGTCAAGCCCATTGGAAGGTGCATTTTAGTGATCGCATCACCGTTAGGGAGTTTGGTAGATATATGGGGTTGAGGTAAAGCATTTTCATGTATGAAGTCTTGCAAAATTGCTGCTGCCTTGACAGTTGAGATTCTTGATTTGGACCTTCCTCTATTACCGTGAATGCTAAATTTGTTGCCGCCCTTTGCCTTGGTGACTAAATCCCAATATGTACCATGGGATAATCCAATAATATTGCGATATGCCTTATTGCAAATCCTTTTTCCATTTACGAGAGGTTTTACCTTTTGTCTTGAACTTATCCTTTTATTTCCATTCTGAAGAAAGCAAGAGAGACTTGTGAGAAGGTATCATTTCTTTCGCTTCCTCTTCTTTGCCACACGTGTCCTCTACATTCCCTGATGTCTGCAAGATCAATGAAGCGCATACATCTTCGCTTGCAACATAGATATCCCAATGCATTTAACATGTTCTCCTCCTTCATTACTCTCTTCCTCTTTGGTTGCTTTTGTGGATCTTCCTGGATTCGCTTTCTCTTCATGCATATGTATGACCGTTTTCGTTCCTCATGCACGTTGTTATCTGTATTTATGCACTTCTTCTCCTCACATTTGTTTGTAACCAAGCATCCATGATTGGTCATTGCATCCTTGTCCATATCACAATAAAAGTTAAATATTGAATAATCCTTTGTTGATCTCATCCTCGTTTTTAACATACTCTTAGGACCATTCAATGAATTCAATATTCTACGAGAGTATTGAGAACCTTGAAACTCTTCCACTCCTGAGAGAACATCACTCATTGGGACATCTTGCATGGCTTTCACAAATCCACAAGCTTGATTGACACCAGGTTTGTTAATATGCATGAACTCATCCACACTTGACAAGACATCGCTATTGAAACCTTTGCCCTTCTCACTGTGCAAGAATTCATCCACCCCAGATAAGGCTTCGCTTCTAAAATCATTTTGTTTCTCGGAACCAATGAACTCATCCACTCCAAATAAGATGTCACTTCTATAATTGAGTATATTGAAATCATCCACATTTAAAATGATAGAGCCTGGCACATGGGCACACTTTTTAGGTCCTTTGATATTGTAGTATACCTTGTCTTTATCATTGAAAACCACGTGCCTCTTTCTCATGTTTAAAAATTGCATGCTCCATCTCATATTCTTGCCTACCTCATAGTAGGGATCACATAAGGATGTTATGTTATCAACCATACCATCATCAGTGACTTTTAGAATCCTCATCTGTGCAAATGACCATTGCTCCACTTGTTCGAATCCCAATACTTCACCTTCTACTACAGTCTTATTTGCAAATGATCTCATTTGTAAAATGTCCCCTATAGTAAAATCCAAGGTGGTGCACTTTGTATTCTTGATAATGTCTGTTGCATTCGTCTCATCTTTGTCCCATGCTATAAATGATTTGTTGGATGTATTGTAGGGCATAACATCTCAAACATTTATACTTTAGCTCAACATGTGCGCTAAGAACCTTTGATACAGTAACTGCCACCTTATCTTCGCCAAGTCTTCAAAAGTGGCAAACTGAATTGGGATCACTATCATGGATTGTAGCAAATGCAACTACTTATCTTTTGCTACATAAAATCACATCCATCCCTGGAACAAAATCTATAGCCATCTCCTTTGTGAGAGTCCTTTGTAAGCAAGCTGCAGTAGCAACAATTACATAAATATTAGTCTCTTTTTAATAATCTACTCATTTATTATAATTTTTAATTAGTACTTAATTTATTGGTGGGAGAAGTTATCTGATTAAGTACTCATCAGATGGACATGCTAAGTTATCCTTTGCATGGTCGATCGAGCATTAAATACTATTTTTGCTCTAGTGTCATGCACATCCGTAAAAAAACACGAGCCTGCTAGGTATGTTATCCAATCAAGCACTTTGGGATGGGTGTGCCACTTTGCATGTAAGTCAATTCCACCTAGTTGAAGGTGTGTTCAAAGTATTGTGCCCATCGGATATGCTTTGCATTGTCGATCAACCATAAAACACCGTTTTTGCCTTAGTGTCATGCACAACCATGAAAAAACACGGTCCTAAGTGTGTTAATCAAACAAGTACTTATTGGATGGGGGCTCCACTTTTCACGGAAGTCCGTTTCAACTAGGTTGAGATGCGTGCAAAGTATTGTCACCATCGGATATGCTCTGCATGGTTGATTACGCATTATACAACGTTCTTCCCGTAGTGATATGCACATCTGCAAAAAAACACGCCCTTAGGTATGTTATCTAACCAAGTACTTATCGGATGGGTGTGCCTCTTTGACAAAATTTCAATACCACCTAGATTAAGACGTAGGAAAAGTATTGTTCCCATCGGATATGCTTTGCATGGTCGATCGAGCATTAAATACTATTTTTGCTCTAGTGTCATGCACATCCGTAAAAAAAACATGCTGCTAGGTGTGTTATCCGATCAAGTACTTATGCGATGGGAATGCCACTTTGCATGTAAGTCAATTCCACCTGGTTGAAGGTGTGTGTGCCTCTTTGAGAACATTCCCATACCACCAAGGTTGAGGCGTATGAAAAGTGTTGTACCCATCGGATATCCTTTGCATGATCGATCGAGCAATAAATACTATTTTTGCTCTAGTGTCATGCACATCCGTAAAAAAACACGCTCCTAGGTATGTTATCCGATCAAGCACTTATGGGATGGGAGTGCCACTTTGCATGTAAGTCAATTCCACCTAGTTCAAGGTGTGTGCAAAGTATTGTGCCCATCGTATATGCTTTGCATTGTCGATTAAGCATAAAACAACGTTTTTGCCTTAGTGTCACGCACAACCATGAAAAAACACGGTCCTAGGTGTGTTAATCAAACAAGTACTTATCGGATGGGGGCTCCACTTTGCACGCAAGTCCGTTTCAGCTACTAAAAGTGTTGTGCCCATCGGATATCCTTTGCATGGTCGATCGAGCATTAAATACTATTTTTGCTCGTGTCATGCACATCCGTAAAAAAACACGCTGCTAGGTATGTTATCCGATCAAGCACTTATGGGATGGGTGTGCCACTTTGCATGTAAGTCAATTCCACCTAGTTGAAGGTGTGTGCAAAGTATTGTGCCCATCGGATATGATTTGCATTGTCGATCAAGCATAAAACACCGTTTTTGCCTTAGTGTCATGCACAACAATGAAAAAACACGGTCCTAGGTGTGTTATTCAACCAAGTACTTATCGGATGGGGGCTCCCCTTTGCATGCAAGTCCGTTTAAACTATGTTGAGGTGCGTGCAAAGTATTGTCACCATCAGATATGCTTTGCATGGTCGATCACGCCTTATACACCATTTTTTCTCTAGTGATATGCACATCCGCAAAAAAACACGCCCTTAGGTGTGTTATCTGACCAAGTACTTATCGGATGGGTGTGCCTCTTTGAGAACATTTCAATACCACCTAGGTTGAGGTGTATGAAAAGTGTTGTGCCCATCGGATATCCTTTGCATGATCGATCGAGCAATAAATACTATTTTTGCTCTAGTGTCATGCACATCCGTAAGAAAACATGCTGCTAGGTATGTTATCCGATCAAGAACTTATGGGATGGGAGTGCCACTTTGCATGTAAGTCAATTCCACCTAGTTGAAGATGTGTGCAAAGTATTGTGCCCATCAGATATGCTTTGCATTGTCGATCAAGCATAAAACACCGTTTTTGCCTTAGTGTCATGCACAACCATGAAAAAGCACGGTCCTAAGTGTGTTAATCAAACAAGTACTTATCGGATGGGGGCTCCAGTTTGCACGCAAGTCCGTTTCAACTAGGTTGAGATGCGTGCAAATTATTGTCACCATCGGATATGCTTTGCATGGTCGATTACGCATTATACAACGTTTTTCCCGTAGTGATATGCACATCCGCAAAAAACATGCCCTTAGGTATGTTATCTGACCAAGTACTCATCGGATGGGTGTGCCTCTTTGAGAACATTTCAATACCACCTAGATAAAGGTGTAGGAAAAGTATTGTGCCCATCTGATATGCTTTGCATGGTCGATCGAGCATTAAATACCATTTTTACCTTAGTGTCATGCACATCCGTAAAAAAACATGCTGCTAGGTGTGTTATCCGATCAAGTACTTATGGGCTGGGAATGCCACTTTGCATGTAAGTCAATTCCACCTAGTTGAAGGTGTGTGCAAAGTATTGTGCCCATCGGATATGCTTTGCATTGTCGATCAAGCATAAAACACCGTTTTTGCCTTTGTGTCATGCACAACCATATAAAAACACGGCCGTAGGTGTGTTATTCAAATAAGTACTTATCGGATGGGGGATCCACTTTGCACGCAAGTCCATTTCAACTACGTTGAGGTGCGTGCAAAGTATTGTCATCATCGGATATGCTTTGCATGGTCGATCATGCATTATACACCATTTTTTCCCTAGTGATATGGACATCCGCAAAAAAACACGCCATTAGGTGTGTTATCTAACCAAGTACTTATCGGATGGGTGTGCCTCATTGATAACATTTCAATACCACCTAGGTTGAGGTGTACGAAAAGTTTTGTGCCCATCGGATATCCTTTTCATGGTCGATCGAGCATTAAATACTATTTTTACTCTAGTGTCATGCACATCCGTAAAAAAACACGCTGCTAGGTATGTTATCCGATCAAGCACTTATGGGATGGGCGTGCCACTTTGAACATAAGTCAATTCCACCTATTTGAAGGTGTGTGCAAAGTATTGTCCCCATCGGATATGCTTTGCATTGTCGATCAAGCATAAAACACCATTTTTGCCTTAGTGTCATGCACAACCATGAAAAAACACGGTCCTAGGTGTGTTATTCAAACAAGTACTTATCGGATGGGGGCTCCACTTTGCACTCAAGTCCGTTTCAACTATATTGAGGTGTGTGCAAAGTATTGTCACCATCAGATATGATTTGCATGGTCGATCACGCATTATACACCGTTTTTTCCCTAGTGGTATGCACATCCGCAAAAAAACACGCCCTTAGGTGTATTATCTGACCAAGTACTTATCGGATGGGTGTGCCTCTTTGAGAACATTTCAATACCACCTAGGTTGCAGTGTAGGAAAAGTATTGTGCCCATCGGATATCCTTTGCATGGTCGATCGAGCATTAAATACCATTTTTTTGCTCTAGTGTCATGCACATCCATAAAAAAAACACGCTGCTAGGTATGTTATCCGATCAAGCACTTATGGGATGGGTGTGCCACATTGCATGTAAGTCAATTCCACCTAGTTGAAGGTGTGTGCAAAGTATTGTGCCCATCGGATATGCTTTGCATTGTCGATCAAGCATAAAACACCGTTTTTGCCTTAGTGTCATGCACAACCATGAAAAAACATGGTCCTAAGTGTGTTAATCAAACAAGTACTTATCGAATGGGGGCTCCAGTTTGCACGCAAGTCTGTATATGCTTGGCATTGTCGATCAAGCATAAAACACGAGTAGGGAGGGAGAGGGAGAGAGAGAGAGAGAGAGAAGAGAGGAGGGAGACTTAGGGAGAGAGAAAGAGAGAGAGGGAGAGAGGGAGAGAGAGAGAGAGAGAGAGAGAGAGAGAGAAGAGAGGAGGGAGACTTAGGGAGAGAGAGATAAAGAGAGAGGGAGAGAGAATGAAACTTCTAGCAGCCGTGGCCGCCAAGAGAGGGAGGTAGAGAGAGAGAGAGAGAGAGAGAGAGAGAGAGAGACTTCTCGCAGCCGTGGCCACCAAGGGAGGGAGGGAGGGAGGGAGGGAGGAAGGCTGAGAGAGATTAAGAGAGAGAATTCAGAGAGAGAGAGAGACATAGAGAGGGAAAGAATGACAAATCCTAGCGGCCAAGAGGATAGAGGTAGGGAGGTAGAGAGGGTAAGAGAGAGAGAGAGGGAGAGAGAGAGAAGAGGGGGGAGAGAGAGAGAGAGAGGAGAGAGATGGAGAGAGAGAGAAATAATTACAAATCCTAGGGAGAGAGAGAGAGATAAAGAGAGAGAATGAAAAATCTTAGCCGCCATGGGAGGGAGAGAAAGAGAGAGTTGAGATAAACTAAGAGAGAGAATGAGTGGGATGAGGACAGAGAGGGAAACACATAAGAGTTGTCAGAGAGAGAGAGAGAGAGAGAGATTAAGAGAGAGAATGAGGTGTCTTGACTATGGCTACAGAGAGATTTAGGAGTCGAGAGAGAGAGAGAGAAAGTAAAGAAGGTTTTATATATTTACATGTTTTATATTATACTTTTAAAAAATTATAAAAGAGTGAATCTATGGTTTGTTTTGAAGGTGAGATAATATTTATATATATATTCATCTTTTAAATTGAAAAATGTTAACTTTTCTTTAGATACTTGTTCTTCATTTATCTCACATGCAGGTTTAGCCTCTACATCAAAACCCCTTCTTTTGCATATTTAAGCCTCTTAAGCCCTAGCACATTAAAATGAACACAGAAAAAGAAATTATTTATTTCTTTTCTTTGTTTCGATGGTTGGTTTAGCATAGTTTAGCATAGATTAGATTGCCTTAGAGGAGAGACAATTCTCCAAGTTGCCAATCGAAGCCATGCTCAAATTTTTCTAACTAGTTCCTAATCGTTGTCAGTCCCTTCGCTCACTTGCGGTTTAACACTCATAACATGCTATTAAATAAGACCTTTTACCATTTACCAAGAAGTTTATCAGTGGGCAGATTGCATGAGCAGATATCAGTGGACAGATTACATATATCAGTGGACAGATTACATGTCATGGGACATATTGGAGCTCGATGATTATTGGTTATTTTTATTGCATTTGTATAAATATTTAAGCTCCTTTATTGTCATAAAAAACCTTGTAAAGCCTTCTATGCTATTTTTTACATTTATTGTCATATGAAGCGCCTTGTAATAAACCGGACCATCTCGACCATTCACTATTTAACGAGTATCAGTGGGATGCATAAGTGGATATCATGTGGGCTATATAAGTGGATATCAATGGAACAGTTTTTAGTGGGTAGATTGCATCAATTGGGTATCAGTGCACAGATATCAATGGATGGACAGATTACATGTCATCACGAAGATTGAAGCTTTATGACTAGAGGGCAAATCAATGGATGGACAGATTACATGTCTTCACAAAGATTGAAGCTTTATCACTAGACGACATTTTATATTACTGTAAGGCTTTATTGGCTAATTTTTTTACATTTGTACAAATATTTAAGCCTTGTAAAGCCTTCTAGGCTATTTCCCACATTTATTGCCATATGAAGCCTTGTAAAGCCTTTTGGGCTATTTCCCACATTTATTTATCAAGGGTTGTATATTGTACTTTACTTGTATGTATCTGAATTCTTCATTATCTTTTCTTGTAGGATTATGGAGCAATCAACTAATGTGGTGGCTATCCTAAATGACTCTGAGATCAGAGAATGGGTTTCTGATGTCACTTTGAATTTCAAAGGAAAGGAATATAGCCCCAATGGCTTTGGTAGGTGGACTCGATATCACATGGGCAAAAGAGCTTAGTTTCTTCATCAAAAGGAAAAGAGACTCTTTCTACTTATGTCAAAAAGGAAGTTCAATGGTGTTGAAGATCCATGGGATGCTACTTTCTTCAAAAAAGATATGACTTCAAGCCTTGTGGTAGGCATAATGATAGAGCCAAAAGAGACCTTTGTGGATATTTTTACAAAGAGTTCAGATCCTGAAGTTGGTGGTATTCATATTGTTGTGTCAAGGAGAGACTCAAAGACCTTTGTAATGCCTCCTCCTCAACCATCAAAGTTTCTAGAGCTGCAAAGTGCATTGGAGAATCTTTCATATACTTGGGAGCAATTTCCTAATATGGTGGCAAAAAGGATGCATGCAAAGATAATGTTTGAGTACTTTCAGGATGCACAATATGCTCCTCATATTCAAGGATCTTCACATGAAGGAGATCAAAAAGCTCAGACTTCGATGCAGGGACAAGAAGAACAGGCACACTGTCACAAACATGTAGAACATGAGCGCAAACTTCTAGAGCAAGAAATGGTGGATGTAACTAAGGATGATGAAACACAAGCCTTGAGTGCACGGGAATTTAAAAAAATTGAAGAAGATCAAGGTCGATCCACTGCAGTTATGCTAGAAGCTCTTGCTAGCAAACCACGACATGAAATGCAAAAGGCTAGTACTGCAAGAGCCACAGTTCCAAGTAGTAAAAAAAGACATCGTCCCACTATAGAGAGAGATAATGTGGATGAAAAACGGTTAAAAGAAGAGAAAGATGAAGAAGACTCAGAACCTGAGGCTGAAGATGATCTATAGTAGTGTTTATGCAGCAAAGAGAGGCAAGAGAGAATGTGGCATAGCGATTCAATCTCTTGAATCATTCTTTTTGTGTATGCGGAGTCCCAACCCTGATCACTCCTTACAAAAGAACATAAGAGGGAATCCAAATAATTTGAAATTGATGCTAGAAGAGCAAGATATTCCCAGGTCCATACATTATCAAAAAAACAACTATGGAAGTCCTACAAAAAGTGGGAGTCTCTTGCTTACCATGATGGAGAATTTGCTACCGGCAGGTTGGGAGGTCACCTTGTGCAGGATGGGATATTTATTTGAGGATCTCCTCAGAAAAGGCAACTCCACAAATATTATTGAAAATAAGCATTTCATGGTTTATTTTCAGCTTCAAGCAGATCTAACCACAGGCTATGAAAAAGAGATAGACCATAAGGACACTGATGACATGGATGATTACCTTGAAGAGCATAATGTCCCAGTTGATGATGATGAAAAGATGGACTTACATGACCCATTCAGAGAGAGGTTGGTGGATGAAGACAAACATGATGATGCCTTCTTTGATAATTATGGCTCGCAGGGTTATGAAAAAAGGCCACTATGACAATACTTAGCGGTATGAACTCTATTTCTCAACTAAATACAATTTTTTAAATAAGATTTAAATTTAAAGATAATGAATCTAATCTCTCATATTTGTTTACAAGCAATAGAGGGAGAAGAAATGGATGAAGTCAATATGGAGGCACTCCCTTCTACTTCAACAATGCAACCACCTCTAAATTTGATTGAAGAATCCCATGAGCACAAGAGCTTTAAAGACACCATGGAAAAGCAGAATGACCCCAAACATAGAATACAAGCTATGACAGAGACCCATTCTGCAAATTTAGCTGCATTGGATAAAATGGAGAGCTCATTTGAAGTTAGGATCGTTTTGAAACGAGAACCTCAGTATTTGAGCTTTGATAGAGAGGAGGTTTCAATCCTCTCCAATCCTTTAAAAGAGGTTAATGACAATGTTATCTTGGCCATTCTTAGGTAACGTTTGTTTATTTGTTGCTACTTCAATGAGCTAACATTTGTTTATTTATTCACACTATAGTTATATATCAGTTTCCTAGTGCAGAATGCAAATCAATTCTATGAGCTAACGTTTGTTTATTTCTTGGTACAGTGTAGTTATTTCTCAGCTTCCTAGTGCAGTGCAACATCGTGTCTACATGCTCGATGCTCTCCTTTCTTCTATTCTTAGCTCTCCTCAAAAGACTATAGAAGATGTTTGTACCTGGTTAAGCCCTTTGAATTTAGATGGGGTGCTAGTCATCTTAATGCCTTATCATGAGGCATAAGTATCAACTCTAACCTTATTTTTACTATTTCTTTGGCAAGTTTGTGTAAAACAATAATCATTTTTATTCTAGTCGTGTAGCTCACATTGGAGTCTGATCGTCTGGGACCTTGAACTCAACCGTTTGTGGTTTGTGAATTCAATGGAAGGCTATCATGCCAACTCCCCAAGGTAATTATTCTCTTAATATTTTTGATACTTTCTTATTTTGTATCTTATGATCATGACATATTAATATATTTAATATGTCATGATGGATAGTGCTGCATATCGGCTTATCTGCTGTCAGAACAACCACGGAGCAACAAGATCAAGTAGAATTCAAAAGACGTCTGCCAATGGAGCAAAAATATGGGCACAGCTATGGGTGGAGAGTTGCCTACAACTGCATGTTGTTTCTTAGAGAGATTTTTTATTTGGAGTTACCAGTCAAAATGGAATCATATACAGAAGCTGATCTGCTAGCATTTTGGGCTGAGAGTATTCAGCGTCTAATTACTACCATTGGGAAACAACCTGAAAATATGACTACATTGTAACATGTATAAAACCTTATCTTTATACTTGTATGCTTGTTCAAGCCTTTAATTGGGATGTGTAAATCTCATAACTTTTTTATATTTTCCTCCAAGAGGAGAAGAGACTGAGTCTAATGAAAGCATGCTATCTTTATACTTCTATGATTATTTAAACCTTTATTTTTATATAGGATGTGTAGATCTCATAACTTTTTAAATTTTTCCTCCAAGAGGAGGAGAGACTCACTCTAATGAAAGCATGTATGAAACCTTACTTTTTAAATTTTTGCTCCAAGCGGAGGAGAGACTCACTCTAATGAAAGCATGTATGAAACCTTATCTACTTGTTTAAGCCTTTATTTGGGATGTGTACATCGCATAACTTTTTTATATTTTTATAGCAGAAGGAGGATGTAGAAGACATAGCAAGTGAAGAAGAATATGATGTAGACTACTCTCTCAATAAGATGAGTCATGAAAATATGAATCTATTGGAGTAGATTGGAAGTTCATTCACTGCTATGTTGTTAATTCAACAACAACCTCATTTTTTTGAATTTGGTGAAGAAGAGATTTCAATCCTCTTGAATCCTAAGAAAGAGGTTAATGTCAAAGTCATTACAACCATCCTCAGGTTTGATGTAGCCTTTTCCTTGGCTTTATACTTTGCTTAATTTGATTAAACCCAAGAAGCTAATACTTTTTTTTAAATATAGTAATGTTATAGCAAATTTTTTGCAAAATATACAAAGCCTTTCATATATGCTCAATCCTCGTATTTCGAAAGTGCTTAGCAACAAAGAAGAAACCATAGAGGATGTTTGCAAGTGGTTGAAGCACGTTCCTATGAATGACGCACGAGTTATTTTTACAGCATATTATGAGAAGTAAGCATCAAACCCTACTTGTTTTTTCTATTGCATTGCTAGAATTGTCTCAAACACAGTAATTATTCTTTATTGATAATGCAGCTCACATTGGAGTTTGGTAGTCATGGACATCTTTGCGAAGAAGTCCTTCTTTGCCAACTCAATGACATCCATCCATGGCACTGTGTTAGAGTAAGTATAGACTACACTTGTTGTCACTTCTTGACATGTAGATTGATATGCAATGCACATATTCACTGTTGTTATATGTTTTGATGTGCATATCAGCTCGAAAGTTAGTAGGCGCTATCGACACAGTAATGCGGCAATGTGACTTGGCACAACAAATAGAGTATATAACATGTCAGGTATCACATCAAGAGAATAGCCACATCTATAATTGTGGATGGAGGGTGGGCTACAATTGCTTTTTGGTACTTGGTCAAATTTTTGAGATACAAAATGACACCACACTGTCAACATATACGGATTTGCATCTCTATGCATTTATAACATGTACCATTCGAGCAATCATTAAGGGCGACATTATAAACCCTCCCACAAGGCAAATAGATAATGGCTCAGAGGAGTGCGAAATGAATGCCATCAAAGAGTCAAAGGGGATAGAAGACCTCAACTCTACAAACATGGCTTCATTGGAAGAATTGGGAAGCTCTTTTAATGTCAGGGTTATGATTCAACATAGACCTCAGTATCTTGAATTTGGGGGAGAGGAGATTTCAATCCTCTCTAGAGCTTCAAATGAGGTCAATAACAACGTTATGATGGCCATTCTTAGGTTTGATACAAACTTTTTCTCTACTTGATAATTCAATATTTTGATTAAATCTAATAAGCTAATATTCATTTATTTGTTGGTGCAGTATAGTTATCTCACGATTTGGTAGAGCCGTACAAAACCGTGTGTATATGTTGGATTCCCTCCTTTCTCCTATACTTAGCGATAGCAGAAAGACAATAGCCGATGTTTGTAAATGGTTACAGCCTTTACATTTACATGGCGTGCGAGTCCTATTTATGGCATATCATGAGATGTAAGTATCATGGCAACCTTTATTTTCATCTTATACTGGCAACATTGTGTTAAATAATAATGGTTCTTAATTATTCGTGTAGGGAACATTGGAGTCTGGTGGTTTGGGACGTTGAAGACAACTATTGTTGGTTTGTTAACTCGATTGCAGGCTTTCATGGCTCAGTGCAAACGTAAGTATTCTATTAATCTGTTGTTACTTCTATATTATGTACCTTATGTAATAGACACACTAAGTTTTTTTAATATGTCATGATGAGCAGGTTGATTGAGAAGTTGGTATCTGCTATCAGAGAAACAAGACAGTACAAAGACTCAGTAGACTTCCAAAAGCATTTAGTAGTAGAGCAGGAAGATGGGCATAGTTGTGGGTGGAGAGTTGCCTACAACTGCATGTTGATTTTCAAAGAAATTTTCTCACTTAAGCCACAGATCTCATCGGAAGACTCTTTGGAGCTCAAATATTCAGAGGAGGATATACAAGTGTTTAGGGCTAAAATCATTCGAGACCTAATTGCTGCCATTAGAATACAACATGCAACTGAAGCAATATCAGAGCTTGCATTTAAAGAAGAGGAGACTGAGTCTACTGTGAAAGCACTACACACTACAGAGGAAGTAGAGACTCAGTGTACACCACAGCCTCCACTGGAAGCATAAGAAGAGTTGCCACAACCTCCGCTTGCATTTAAGGAAGAGGATACTGAGTCTACTCCGAAAGCACTACATACTATAGAAAGAAGTAGAGACTGAGTACATCTAGAGCACCACAGCCTCCATTGGAAGCATCAGAAGAGTTGCCACAGTCTCCACTAGAAGCATCAAAAGAGTTGTGATGCATGTATGATGTTGTCTTTGTATATATGCATGAGGAGCATATTCTCATGATGTTGTTTACTCCATGAATATTATGGTTGACATTTATTTGTTGCAATGTATGAATCATGATGTAGTTTTTGTTGATTATACACCAATTTCTGACTTATTACTTAAGTGGCATTTAGTCATGATATTTATATATTTATTTCATGCACACAATTTTATGATATGAATGTGTGATGATGTGATTATTAGGAAATATAACCTTTTATGATGAGAATTTTGATATGAATATGTGATGATGCAATATTTGTAATATATTTCATGGCAAAGTATCAATTCCCAATGCTCCACTCACTTAAAGTACAGCATTCCCAATGCTCTGCAAAATTTTATTCAGTTGGACAGTCTCCACTCACTTAAAGTAGAGCATTTCCAATGCTTCTCTCACTTTATTCCAACCCTTATCCTTATCATAACGAACACATCGTGCCTTAGTGCACTTGTAATCTTCCATCGTAGTCCTTCCACAAACACTCTCTTATTTCTTACATCCTAGTCCTTCTGATTAACTTGTATTCATCTTTCAGTTTACGTCTTCCCTCACTTTCTATCACTCTTGAAGGAGTGGCAGCTCGCTGTGCATCCCTCGCTATTGCTCCCTCACTCTCCTTCTCCCACTTTCCCTCTAAGACAATGACTAGTTACTACCCGACTTCATTTACTGAACTCAAATTCTGTCTTAGATCTTTTTTGTATGGACCAATGAAGGGAAAATCATTCGAGGAGGATATGTTACGCACATGGCTGCTTGATTTGAACTCAGTAGAAGAGGTGAATATCCTTAGCTTTCTTTTTTGCTTCTTTTAATCACGTACTTCTTATGCGAACGAGTTAAATTTTCGTACAGGATATGGCGGTGGCTAGAAGCTGTATTGAAAAAAATGGTGAAGATGAGGAAAGCCAAGAGAGAAAAGAAGAGTTGTTGAATGCTTACAAGTCGGCAGAAGATTTGAAACAAGTTGTGAGGAGAGTCTGTGAGGAGATTTGCGATGCCAGCCCTGGTTACGCATGGCCTGCAAGTTTAAAGTCTGCTTGTTTTCATGAAGCCAATGCCATAGTAGGCACTTTTGAGGACATATGCTCTCTCTAATGACTTAATAGTCAAGTGATGGAAATTTAATTCCATATAAATTTAAAGTAACTGTGAAATTTAATTCCATAGACTTATGTGTTTTCTAAAGTAATTGTAATAGACAAGAAAGACAAAGATGACATCTTCTAGGCTGAGCTAATGGAAGGTGTTTTTTAACACCATATGGCTTTGAGTTATATGATCTACTTCTTGTACAAATGTGTCATGCTTTTTTTTAAATGTACTCTAGTTTTTTAAATGATTTGATTTTTTAAAATCTTACTTTTTGTCTCTTTTAACCACATGAAGTCCTCTTTTTTTAATGTACTCTAGTTTTAATAACATGTCTCATCATTTTTTCTAATTTGCTTTTTTAAAATCTTACTTTTTGACTCAAAGTTTTGTTTTATAAGAGCCTCTTTTTTTGAAATGCTTTATCCAAAATTATCTCACAAAATGAATTTGGACAATGCACTAGTCCAAAATTAATGAAATAGGTGTTTTATCACTTTCTCCTTGATGTAGTGATAGTGGACTTCTATATGTTTTTTCCTTGCATGGTAAATGAGATTCCTGAATAGCATGATAGTGCTTATGTTTTCATAGTAGATCACTATTGGACCATCAATGCATACTCCCAACTCGAAAAGAAGCAATCTCAGCCAAGTTTCTTCATGCACTGCTATAGCAACCACCCTTTACTCCACTTCTATGCTAGACAAAGCAACGGTGGGTTGTTTCTTGCTGCTTCAACTAATGGCATTGCTCTGAAGAGAGAATGCATACCCATTAGTTGATCTTTTGTCATCATTTCTGCCAGTCCAATCTGCATTTATATAACCATGCAAGGATATTCATCCTTCCTTGGCATAAAACCAACCAACATGTATTGTGGCTTTCACATATCTGAGTATTCTTCTCACCACATTAAGGTGGCTCTTGCAAGGCTTTTGCATAAATTGACTCACCACACCAAAAGTATAACTCAAGTTCGGTCACGTGATGATGAGATATATGAGACTTCCAACCATCAAAAGATAATGACATACTGCAAGTAGTACCCATCATCAACCATCTTAGCATTTTACTCAAGTGGTGTTTCAATCGGTTTACATGTTGTCATACCATATTTTTCCAGTATGTCCAAAGCATATTGCCTTTGTAGCATCTAAATACCATGTAGTGAATCAATTAGCTCAATCCCAAGGAAGTAACTTAGCTATGTCATGGAGAAAGAGGTATTGTTCTCCATCGACAAGAAGGGGAGCAAGAAACCATATCACTGTTGCAGGGTCAACAGACGTGGTGCCCGAGGTGGATGGAATTTGAGAAGTAGAATGGGGATCAGGAGGTCGCTGGAGCACTTCCAGGGCCAATGCAGCTTCCCACTCCTCAACTTCTTCATCTATGGGCTCTTCATTGTAGATGTTGGGCTCATCTACAAAAATAAGAGGATCAAAAAGGGCAGGGGTAGGGTCAGGGCTTGAGGTCGAGGCCTCCTCTTCCATTTGTCCCTCCTGGAGAAGGAAAATAAAGGTCATTTCCTAGGATAGGAACCTATTTCTTGTGTTTCCGATGACTCCGCATGCTAATCATGAGGCTATGAGATAGCAGGCTGAGGCTCTTGCTCAGCTTGTACTAGAGGCTCCTCATATCTAATAATATCGAGGCATAGAGGGTTGATGGTGCTCTTTCGTGTAGTATGCTTGGTTGGAGGATTGGGGCCAAGGTTCATTATATTTGTGAGCCTGCCAGATACTTCCTCTTGTTGTGGCCCCTGTAATCTCTCCATCTCCTTTCTTTGCCTTTCTTGCTCCTCTTGTTGGTCTAGATGCTCCATGCCAAGACCCCACGGAGGAGGGAGGGGCAGTTGATCACGATTGACTTGACTATTTTGCCCCTCTTGGGAGACCTCTCTACTTCCACAGTTAGTTGTATAAAAGGACTGAGAGGACCTCTGATCGTGCTTGGATCCTTCATCATGCTGGTATTCCTCATGGTGATGAGATCCCTGGGATCCCCCATGAGAATTGGATGGTGGGGACTCGCGTTGCTTGGACTCCTGAAATGATGATGAGAACCGCCTTCAGATCCTTGCTGATCATTGCCCTCTTGGCCACTGGGGCTTATGGTGTGTTCAGAGGCCATGGAGTTATGAGGAGGAGAATGGGTAGCGTCTAAACGGCATGTCTAAACGGCATCCAACAGGTCTAGCAATTTGTTTAACTCGTGCCATAGAAATGAGGGATTTTAGGGTTTTGAAGTACTTTATATAGTCTTTTTTAAAGCACTTTAGGGTATTTCTTTTAAATTAGGGTTTTTTGAGTGCACCCCCTCGCCCCCCAGTCTTTTGTCGCCAATTCGGTAATACTTAATCTTGACCATCCTCCCTCCCAACCCACTCACCCCTCCGCCTTGCCATGTCACACATGCAATTCTGTAATTTCCAAATGAATCTATAATTGACTCAAAATAGTATTAACTTTATTCATCAAACATTTTACATTTGGGGCTCTCTTAGGACCCAACGCCTCCCCTGTCTGACTCTACATTGCAACCAAAGTGCAACCCCTTGGCTCCCTATTGAGGACTTCCAAGTAGCACATCTCCTTGTCTTCTTGACATGTTGAACCACTTTTGCAAGACTTGAGACCTCTACCTTATCGCGCTTGAGAGTCTTGGCCTATAGACATCTATAAAACCAATCAAACATTTCGTGTAGTGCATTGCTTTGTGCGATACCAACCCCATGCCTTGTATTCTTAAAGTATGCTGCCTTTGCTCTGTAGTGCAATTTCTCCATTCCTTGAGTATTTTAAATGGCAGAGGGCCCCATTGCTCCACAAACCATGGTGCATGTGCGTAAAGAATATGCTGTGAAGAAAAACATTGTATTAGAAACATAAACTGACTCAAGTTTAAAGAACAAAATTTCAACGTAAGGAGGTTTACCATGTAATGTGTAATATGTGACTCCCCCCATGCTTCCACCATCAATGATATGAATTCTCCCAATGCTGTCCTGAATCTCTCATAATAAAGGTCATCTATTTCACCTTGTCTAGGAAACTTTATAAATGCATCAAGCTTTGTACACAGTTTTTCTCTCAAAGTAGCAATTCGCAGATGTGAAGCTTGATTTGTAGTGCACTCACACAAAGCTTTCCATTACTCCCAACCTAGGGTGCTTTGAGCCAATGTATGTTTTTCTTTATCAGCATCGTGGTTGGACAAGAACCTCCTTGCCTTTCCTCCACCCATGGACACTTTAGCAGGAACATTTTGTGTCTTTCTTGATTGTTTCTTGTCCTACTTAAGCTTCACATTGCCTCTATGAAGTCCCATTAGTGAGAGTAGTTCTTCAGCTTTTGCAATGCATTGTGCAAATACTGACAAAATATGAAGAGGGGAGAGGAGAAGAGTGGAGATGAGGAGAGAGGGCACAGCTAGAGAGCACACCACAAATGACTAACTGTACACTAGAATTAGTTGAAAAAATAGAATATATACAAACCCTTTTAGGGTTAGGGTTAGGGGATCTAACCCTTTCCTTTATAGCACTCTATAAGGTTAGTGCTATGCACATATGATCACGTGATGGTGCTATGCACACATGATCACATGATGTTGAGCGTGAACTCTCAACACCTTCCCTCAAGATCAACATCATGAAGTAGGCCTTCCCTCAAGATGATGATTCTGGGGAATCGAAGAAGGACTGAGCATTACATTCCATCACACCCCTTTAATGGGAATGTCCTTCCTCTGCATCAAACCAAGAGCTAGTCGGTGTTTCTCGAATAGCTCTTTACCGAGTGGTTTGGTAAAGATGTCTGCAACATTTTCTTTGCTATCACAATGCTGCAGTGTGATGTCACCAAGTAACACTCTTTCTCTGATGAAGTGCTCTCTGACATCAATGTGCTTTGTTCTGGAGTGATATACTGGATTTTTGGCTAATGCTTGAGCCGATTGATTATCACAGTATATTGTTGTTGGCTTTGACTCATCAAAGTAATCTATTTCTGACAATAGTCTTCTGAGCCATATAGCCTCACATGCACCTGTAGTGAGTGCTCTATATTCTGCTTCAGTTGAAGACAAAGAAACAGTTGGTTGTTTATTGGACAACCATGATATAGCACCTTGACCAAGGAAAAATGCATATCCCTGTGTCGATCTCCTGGTCTCATGATCTCCAGCATAGTCACTATCACAGTATCCATGCAACCGTGGATGACTTCCTCTGTATTCTATCCCAAATTGTCTTGTACCTCTGATGTATCTCAAGACTCTTTTGGCTGCATTCTAGTGAGTCTGTGGATTTGCCATAAACTGTGCTAGTGAGCTTACTGCATAACAAATATCTGGCCGTGTGATTGTCAGATATATAAGAGATCCAATGAGTTGCCTGTAGTATCTGTCATTGATTGTAGGCTTTTCTGAATCTTTAGTAAGTTTCAAACTCTGTTCCATGGGAGTGGCTGCAATCTTGCAATCTGCCATATGAAACTTCTTCAGGAGATTGTCAACATATTTGAGCTGACTCATGAATGTGCTATATGAATCTCTCCAGAACTCAATTCCAAGACAATAGTGCATAAGTCCAAGATCTTTCATGTCGAACTCTGCAGATAAGTCTTGTTTTAATTTTCTGATGAAGCTATCCTTGCTTCCTGTCACAATGAGATCATCTACGTACAAAAGTGCAATAGTAATATCTTCCCCTTGAACTTTGTAGTAGAGAGTATGATCTGCATTGGACTTCATGTATCCCAGATCAGCAAAATACTTGTCAATTCTGTTGTACCAACTTCTGGGGGCTTGCTTTGAGCCGTAGAGACTTTTCTTGAGATGGCAAACCTTGTTCTCTTTTCCTGGTTCAACATAACCGGTTGGTTGTTGCATGTAGACTTCCTCATCTAGATAACCATTGAGAAATGCATTCTTGACATCGAGCTGATACACATTCCATTTACTGAGTGTCGCTAGTGATATCAAGAACTGTATGGAATCCATCTTTGTTACTGGAGCATAAGTCTCATCATAATCTTGGCCATATTGTTGTGCAAATCCTTTTGCAACTAATCTGGCTTTGTATCTCTGAATACTGCCATCTGGATTGTACTTCACTTTGTATACCCATTTGTTGGCTATGGCCTTCTTTCCTGGTGGAAGGTCGCATAATTCCCAAGTGTTATTTTTATACAAAGCATCCATTTCTTCATTCATAGCAGTTTGCCATTCTGGCTTATCTACTGCGTCTTCGAAGTACACTGGCTCTTCTGTAGCCATGATGGTAGTCATAAGAGCATAGTTGGTGGTTTCCACCTGAATTGCTTTGCCTTTCTGAGCATATGTCAATCTGGCTGGTGGTCTGCTTTCCCTAGTAGACCGTCTGAGCTGCTGTGGCGCTGCTTGGGGTGTTGCTGGCAATTCTTGCTCTTCTTCATCAACTTGTTCTGTAGGTGACTGTGAAGTCGATGCTTCTATCTCCTGTGTAGGTGAGGTTTTCCATTCTGATTCCTCATCGAAGATTACATCTCTGGAGATAATGACTTTGCGGTTGATGGGATCATACAATTTGTATGCTTTGCTTTCTTCACTGTAGCCAACCATGATGCATTTGCGTGACTTCGCATCCAATTTCCAGCGATGATCATCATGTATGTGGGCATATGCTATGCAACCAAATATGCAGAGATGCCCAATGCGTGGCTTGTGTCCAGTGAATGCTTCATAAGGAGTCATACCTTGTATCGGTTCGGTAGGAAGCCGATTAAGCAAGTAGTTAGCTGTAGCTATTGCTTCTGCCCAATACTGATTCGGAAGATGCTTTTCACTAAGCATTGCTCTAGCACTGTCTGCTAAAGTCCCATTCTTCCTTTCAGCTCTTGCATTTTGCTGAGGAGTATCTGCACATGTGAATTGTCTTCGAATACCGTGAGTTTTGCAAAAATTCATGAATGCTGAAGACATGTATTCACCTCCTTTGTCTGATCTCATGACCTTGATCTTTCTGCCTGTTTGGTTTTCTACCATGGCTTTGAATTCTTGAAATCTGGTAAACACTTCAGATTTTTCTTTCAGAAAGTAGACCCAACAATATCTACTGTAGTCGTCGATGAAGGTCAAGTAATAAAGTGAACCATTGATGCTGCGGGTCTGGGCATAACCCCATACATCTGTATGAATCAAATCAAGAATACCTCGTGCACGAGAGGTACTTCTGACAAAGTTGGTTCGCTTTTGTTTGCCGAAGCAGCATGCTTCACAAACCTTTCCAAGAAACTGTAGCTTCGGAATCCCAATTGCCATATTTTGATTCCGGAGATCTAACAAGTACTTGAAGTTGACATGACCATATCTCTTGTGCCATTTTGCAGATAGTGGCATCTGTTGCATTTGAGCTGACATGGCATGCTTATCTGGTACTGTAGCTAGCATCCAGTATAAGCATCCTTCCTTGACACCTTTTGCTACTAGCTGACCTCTTTTGGATTTGTCTCTGATAGTGCATTCATCACCGTCGAAGATGACTTTGTAGTTGTGTTCCGTCATTTGACCTACTGACAAAAGGTTCTTGCTGAGCTTCAGAACATAGAGCACATCTTTGACTAATCCTTTTGTACCAGTGAAATTGTTCATAGGGATAACACCTGTCCCTTGAACCGGATTCGGTGTATTGTCTGCTGTGTAGATGACATTCTTTTGACCTTCTAATGGCTTCATTTATGTGAACCATTCCTGATGATTTGTCATATGAGATGATGCACCGCTGTCGATGTACCAAGGATCCTATTCCACTTGGTCGACTTGATAGCTGAAATCCTCTTTAGGATTGAAATCAGTGTCTTGGTGCATTGTATCAGTTTGATGCAATTCCTCATTTGCAAGAAACATATTTCCATGTTCATTTGCAAAATGACTGACTAGAATGTCCACCACGATGATTTCCTCTTCCTCGGGAATTCCCTCGATTACTGCTGGATTGACCACCTTGGTCATACTGCTTCTTGCGGCAATCTCTTTCATAGTGTCCAAACTTGTGACAGTAGTTGCATTGAATGTTTGACACATTGGTGGATGCATTCCCTCGTCCTTGGAATCTTCCTCGATTGGAATGATTTCCTCTTTGCTAATTCTGATGTTGCTAAGGATGATGCTGATGCTGATGCTGATTCTGACTTTGATTTTGTTGATGATGACCACTTTTCTGATATGATCTACCTCTGTTTCTGCCTTTGCCTCTGCTTCTGTCTGAAGCTATGAATGCCTGATCATTAGAATGACCTTTACGTGCTTGAATGGCCTGAGTCCTGAGTTCTTCATCAAGTAGAACTGACTGAAGTTCTTCTAGTGTTGGAATTTGCCGTTCGATGGCAATACTCTAGACTAGATTCTCATATCCTTCTCCTAGTCCATTCAGGATTACTTGAACCATTTCTGCGGGATTCATAGTCTCTCCTGCTGCTGCAAGTTGATTGTTGTAGTCTTTGATGCGGAGTACATAAGCATGACCAGTTTCACTGCTATTGCGGAAACTCTGGTTGATCTGGTTTCTCAGGGTGAGAATCCTGGATGTGTTCTTGGACTCGTAAAGAGCTGCGAACATATCCCATGCTTCTTTTGATGTCTTGACTGTGTTGAGCTGTCCTAGCATGACATCTTGCACATTCTGCTTGATCAAGTGATAGGCATACTTGTCTTTCTTATCCCATTCTGCTTGAGCTCGGGCAATGGCAGGATCTGCTACTGGTGCAGAAACTGTTTGTGTAGATGTAGATCCCGATGTAGATCCCGTTGCTGGTGCTGTGTGACAACAGATGGAGTAGAGCTACTGGTGGCTGGATCGGCCAATGGTCTAGGTATGGATCCATCGACATACTCCCATTTGTCCTGAAGCACAAGAATGGTCTCCATTCGGTATTTCCATGTACCGTTATTGGAGTTGTCTAACTTAGCAGATGCCTCCAGATTGAGGTTGCTAGTCGACATGGTGTAAACAATGTACTCAAAAGTGTCCTGAAAAACTCTGTATGAATCAACTGCAAATACACTGAAGATGCCAAGTGAAATCTCTGTACCGTCGGTGAAGATAGAAGTGCAGTAAATAAGATCTGACCTGTGTTACAAGGCTTGTGGCAATGATGCCGGGAATAGCCAAGAGGCTTTACAAGGCTGAAAAAATGATGTGCACGATGCCGTGAGATAGCCAAATAGGCTTTACAATGGTGGCATGTGTGTGTGAAATCAAGTGCTATCTGCCCACTGAATCAATCTGCAATGCCTCTGAACTCTGAAGTCTGCTCACTGAACTGATGAACGTAAGGTTTCAGGTAATGTAATGATGTGAAATCGGATGTGAGCGTATGGACTGACTCCCAGTAGGTACTAGTCGGGAATTTCGAGCATGGCTTAGATTGGCAACTTGGGGAATTCAAAGCGTCCCCTCTATGGCGATCTAGTCTACTCTGATCTAGATCTAAACCAACCGTCGATCGATGAAAGAGCAGCAAATAATTCCTTTTCTTTTGTTCTTTTTAAGTGCTGGGTCAGATGCGTCGATGTAGAGGCAAATGTGCGTGAAGGAAGTGGTTTTATCGGCGAGGCTCAAATGTGAGTGTAACTTGTGCCGAAATGTGCGCGTGATATAACAAGCGCGTAGAGCACGAAAAAACGAGCGACTTTCCTTTTTGGAGCACCCTCAAATTCTTCCTGGATCAAGAGATATGACTTGATCTAGGTGGAGGGGCAAAAGGAGTGCAAATGGTGCTCAATGATGATGTGTCACTGTGAGTCACATGCAATGATGATGTGGCACTGTGCTTAGCAAGAGGTGTGCCAGTGAAGCTCTGTGCTGAGGTGGCAGGAGTGTGCACATGCAGTGTGTGCACAGTGTGCCTGGCAAGAGACTGTGTCTGCAGGGGTCAGTGCTGACTGAACTGCTGAGGTGGCACAATGGGCTGGCACTGCCATGTGTCACATGAGGTGGCAGTAGTGAAGGGTTAACTGTGGTTAAGGCTAACCAACCCTGGGAGGATAACCCAACCTCTGGTTATCGTAAGCTAACCCAAGTGAAAGGCTATCTGCCGCGTGTCAGCTAGTGGTGAGGTGAGAGAATGTAGAGAGAGAATAATTATGGCTCTCTGACGTCCACGGCGAGAAGGCGACGGAGTCGGTCGTTTCGCAGGAGTCTGTCGTTGCGGAGGTGAGCGTTGCAGCTACAGGTTGGCGATGGCGAGACGGATTAGAGAGCTTAGCGTTGCGCTGAAGACGACAGTAGGGGGCATCGTTGGAGGAGCTACGAGCGTTGCGGACCTGCAGTCCATTTCTCCGCATGGCTTCAGAACTTCTTCTTCGCAACGAACTGGTTGGGCGTGCCTTCAAGTTCGCGGGGGCGACGGTGTTGGTTATTCCATGGAGTCCAGAGTTTAGCATCGACGAGTTCCTGTTTCACGAATGCCCGGTTTGAATCGATTTTCTTAATCTACCTTCTGTGCTTGGCGAATCAGTGGAACGACTGGCTGCGACTCTGGGAAGAGTTTTGGTGGTACCGACCTCTTACCTGCGAAGAGTTTGGATCCTATGGGATAGGAGCCAAGAAACTCCGGACTACATCCGCATCGAACTCTCTGGGGGAGCCCCGTTTGCCCAACAAGTCCGATTTGGAGCATTCCCGGACGCTTGCCTCCAAGGATCCGCCCCAACGGCCATCACCGCAGGAGAAGAGTGCCGCGACTCCTCGAAGCTCTGGGTAGTTCGATGAGAGGGCAGGCTTGCAGGAACCAGACCTTTGGAAAGTGGTGGGGCGCAAAGGAAAAGCAAAGATTGCCCAGATGCCAACAACAAGAAGCGCGCCTTGGAAGAGTCGGTTTCGGAGGCGGGCTGTTGAAGCCGTTGAAGGAGCGTCGCTTGCTTCGTAGCCTTGCTTGCTTGGCTCTAAGCTAGCTCGTGAGGACTCGTTGAGAGGCGTTGAAGGAGCACTGCTAGCTATGGAGCTCGTCGTGGAGCTTTGGTGAAGCTAGGAGCCTACTTGGAGAAGCTTGCTGTGCCGGGCGTTGTGAGCAAGGAGTTGTTTCTCTGCTGTTCTGGGAGATGCTGCGAGTCATTGTGCATGCGCGTTGCCTTGCTTTGTAGCTGACTTGAAGGAGCTCGTAATGACGAAGCTCTCACAAAGATCTATTTCCCTAAGTTCTCTCAGGAACAAAAGACTCTCACTTGAATTCTTATGAGCATCTCTATCAACCAAACATCTCACAATGGAACTTTCTCTCAAAGGATCTCTCTCTCACACACAATGAAATCTCTCAAAGAACTCACTAAGTCTCTCGAAGAAGATCACTCTCTCACAGAAGAAGGATTAGAAACTCAAAGAGAATACCTCTCATGGACGGAAATTTCTCTCAAATGGATGGAAATTTCTCTCAACGGAAGTGAAGGGAAGGATCTCACAATCACTCAAGAGAACTCTCAATCTCACAATCTCTCTCACACTCTCAAGAATCACAATGCCTCAGCGGAAGGCAAGGGAGCTCTGATACCATGACAAAATATGAAGAGGGGAGAGGAGAAGAGTGGAGATGAGGAGAGAGGGCACAGCTAGAGAGCACACCACAAATGACTAACTGTACACTAGAATTAGTTGAAAAAATAGAATATATACAAACCCTTTTAGGGTTAGGGTTAGGGGATCTAACCCTTTCCTTTATAGCACTCTATAAGGTTAGTGCTATGCACATATGATCACGTGATGGTGCTATGCACACATGATCACATGATGTTGAGCGTGAACTCTCAACAAATACTTGCTGTGGCCTCAAATTCCAAGCATAAACTAGATGGAGATAGAGTCACTTATCAAGTATACGCAGTTCAGCATGCAAAGTACATGCATGTACCCGCTCTAATGGAATTGGTAGAATGGGATCCCACTTAGGATCCTTTTTGTGTGACGATCAGGGGTTGCACTTTGGTTGCAAGAAAGGATGCCATTTTCCCACTGTAGGCTTCCCTTTTGCATCTTCTGAGAGTGGGTGATATAAGCATGTCCATTTTGCATCTGCACCTGTATCACAACCATACAAGCACTTGAGGGTCTTCAAGTCACTAGCTAGATGTCATTCAACTTGAAACATTCCATGCCCATCCACTATTAATGTTTGCCTTGCCTCTTGTCTTCAAATAATCGACGGAATGCCGGTTCTCTCCAAAACCCACTTCAATGTCTCGTGGCACTCCTTTGGGATCTCAAAGGCTACAAGCCACCATATGTCCTTCTCAGATTGGACTGAGAAGCCCTGCTCAACTTCCTCATCCCCTTGAGCAAAATGCAAGGCATCATTCATAATACAAATGCTCACCCTCTCTAGCTTGTGCTCTTTTACCAACTAAGCTTCATCCATTTTAATAACAAATACTAGCCATCTGTACAATGAAAGAGAAATACAGTAAGGATATAGAAATGAGAAGAAATAAAGTTGAATGCGAAGAGGGAATTTCTCTTACCTTCTTCTCTCATCCCATAGAATTTGACCATGGCTCTCTGCAAATTCTTGGCATCCACGTAAACATTATTGAAAGCATTCATCTCAAATGTTTGGATGCCAGATTTCTTTTTACTCTTCCAAGTCATTGTGCCACTTACACAATGGTATCCTCCAAGCTTTTCTCTAGCACATTGGTTTATTTCTTGACATGCAAGACTTATAGACCATGGTGTTGGCAATGGCATCGTAGATATCTTATACTTTTCCTCCATAGTAGACTTGAAAATTTTAAAAACACAGTTGTAAGCTTCACGACTTACACCAGCAGCATCACAAGCTCCAAGCACCTCCTTTGCTTGCATGAGGCCCTTGAAATCCTTCATTACCTCTCTAGCAACTTGTTCACGTAGCCCTTTTTGTCTGGGGTCCTTCAACACTTCCATGACATCACTTGGCTTTATTAAACTTCTTAGAATATATGAAGGATCACTATCATCCATTTCCATTGTTCCCATCACATCCTCCATGAAAATCCTAAAGTAGAGTACAAATGAGTCTTAGTAGAAACAATGCAACACCATGAATATTTTGGAGTAAGAAATTTCATTAAAAATTTGGGGAACTAACCTTGCAACCCGTATTCTCCTCTTTCGGGCATCACTATTGGTTGACAATGCATCCATAGATTGCAATTGTCTTTTCCTCTCCTTCAATCCCAAAGGTGTTCCCTTCAACTTTTGTACTCGTTCTATTGACTTCTCTCGTTCCTTCTCCACAGCACATTGAACTTGGCCATAGATAGACCTTTCCAAATCTTGTTTGCTTTTAGCAAGCTTCTGGATTGATTCTTCCAATTCATGTCACTCCAAGTCCAGTGCATGTGCTTTGTCACTGAGTTCTTTGTTTTGCAATTGGAGATCCTGCATACTATTATGCATTGCCACAATAGTAATATTTCCGAAATGTGCAAGTTCTTCTGCTTGGGCTCTTTGTACCTCGCTTGCTTGCATAGCCAATGTCTGAGAATGGTTCAATTGATTGTAATAACTAAACAATCTAGCATTCCCTTGCCAACAAACTGAACAACATCATGCACTATATGAAAAGGAGGACTCTTTTGGGTGGCAAGGTCTAAAGGATACAAGTTTCCATCCACCCAAAGGTTAAGATGCTTCTTCCCTTGCAATCGAAGACTATGGAGCACACTTTGAAGAGTTCCACTATATCCCAAGCAGCGTGTTCTTGCATATTCTAGCTCCAGTTGTAGGTTCACATGGTACTTGTTAGATATGTCCTCGAATAGTGCCATGAGTACTCAAAGAGAGGTATCAGTGATGTAGGTTAAAATGTAGGGGAGAGTTGGCAAAGATGGAGCAATGAGAGGGAGAGAGTAGCAAGGAAGAGGGAGGAGGAGAAGCAGATGAGGGCAAGAGGAAGAGGAGGAGGAGAGTAGGGCGACAGGTGTAGAAGGGAGGGAAGGAGTTGCTGCAGAAGGGAGGAGGAGGGGAGAGATGCTACAGGAGGGAGGAGGAGGGGAGAGATTCTGCAGGAGGGAGGAGTAGAGGAGAGGGAGCCTGGGTGGTTGGAGAAGGAGGGGAGAGGAAGGAGGGAGGAGGAGCCAGAAGGAGGGGAGAGATTCTGTAGGAGGGAGGAGCAGAGGAGAGGGAGCATGGGCGGTTGGAGAAGGAGGGGAGAGGAGGGAGGGAGGAGGAGCCAGAAGGAGGAGGAGGGGAGAGGGAGGAGGGAGGAGGAGGAGCAAGATGGAGGAGGGGAGAGGAGGGAGGGGGAGGGAGGGAGAGGGAGAGGGAGAGGGAGGAGGAGGGAGGGAGGGAGCGAGGGAGGGAGGAGGGGGAGGGAGAGAGAGAGAGGGAGGGAGGGAGAGAGAGAGAGGGAGGGAGGGAGGGAGATTCGAAATTTGAAATTCAAATTTCAAGAAGTGGCCCCCTCCCCTCATTGATGGGGGGAGAGGTGGGCTCAAATGTGGGCTTAACCCACCTAGGTTGGGATGGTTAGGCCTCTATGGGACCCTTCAAGCCCCTTGCATTAGCCCACTAAGCATTCCCTAATCCATTCCTTATGAGGCCCTTTTGAGACCCCAATTCTCCCCTTGAATATGGTTGTTTGTGGATATCATTTCCTTCTCTACCTCCACTGCCAATCTCGATCACCTTCACCGATCATCGTTAACCACTGCATGTGTTTAGGTCCATTGCATAGGTACCCCTCCAGAGCGTCGACCACCATCTCCTTCTCCACCTCCACCACTTACCTACTAATAGCTCCTACTGCCTACCTTTGTCAACCACTGTGGGTACCCCTCCAAAGTGTCGACCAACATCTCTTGTTGAGGGACCATCTCAACATCATGTGTTATCATATGTGCATAGCACTAACACATAGAGTGCTAAAAAGGAAAGGGTTGGAAACCCTAACCCTAACCCTAACTTTAACCATGAAGGGGTTTGTCTATATTCATTATTTTCAACTAATACTAGTGTACAATTAGTCATTTGTGGTGTGCTCTCTAGCTATGCCCTCTCGCCTCATCTCCACTCTTCTCCTCTCCTCTCTCCATATTTGTTCATGGTAGTAGAGCTCCCTTGCCTTTTGCTGAGGCAACACGATCCACATGAGAGTGATTCAGAGATTGAAAGCAATTGAGTGTTTTTTTATTCCGTTGATTAAAGATTTCATTCTCTTCCATTGAGAGAATTTCATCCATTTGTTTGAAAAATTTCCGTTCATTGTTTGAGTTCTTTGTTGTGAGGATTCTTGTAAGAGATTATACTCTACTTTCCGACGAAAGAGTTTCGAGAGATTCATTATTTCTTGAGTGATCCTTGAGTTGAGAAAGCTTTCATTCATGCTGTTTGAGAGAAGGAAAGATCTCTTTGAGAAATTGAAATAGAGAGATGCTTTGAGGAAGCCTCGACTATGATTTATGTATCTTGTGAGACTTTGTGTGAGAAAGAGCTTTGGAGCAAAGCTACAACAAATTCGACTAGCAAACAAGCAAAGACTTGGCTCTTTCAACTAGTGCATGCATTAACAAGGCGGTTAATTGGCAAAGTCACTCATTCAACAACTACAAAGCTGCAGCAGCAATGACTACAACTATGGGCCTCAATGACCTAGCAAGCAAACACCGAAACAAGTTTGATGCCCAACCGCCTCAACCACAAGCAATGCCTAGGATGCTTCCACAGCCAACAGACTAGACTACTTTCACAGCCAGTAGACTAGGTTGCTACTCTATCAGTGCTGTGGGGGTTAAAGGTCACTGTGCCTTAACCCCAGTTATGTACAATACTCAAACACATATATAAATGAATGAAAAAGAAGATTAGGGTGGTTCTGCACCCACCAAAACTTGTGTGGCTCTCTGTCTCTCTCTCTCGCTCTCTCTCCCTCTTCCGTTCTTGCTTCCGTTGAGAGCACTCTCAACTGGTATCAGAGCCCGGGTGATCTAGCTGAGCGTGCGTGAATGCTTGAAGCTCAGCAGCTCTGTGGGAGGAAGGAGAAGCTTTGTGGAAAGCTTTGTGGGTGACTTTACTTGCATCCGAGTGTGCAGAGACCTTGGAGGAACCTTTGGAAAAGTCACTTTGGCTTTGCGAAGTGGTTTTGAGAGCCTGTTAAGAGCTTTCAAAGAAAAAGTCGTTTTTTGAGCTTTTCCCTGTTCCGTTCGATGACAGAGACTCCGTATTGACTTGTGGAGGCAACTATTGCTTGCTTTTGGTGTCCACATTACTTCAGGAGCTTGGAAACACCTTCATTCTTGAATCTGGGATCATTTCAGTGGATTTCTGACTCACTGTGTCAGTTCCTGCGTTTTTTGCCCGGGTGTTGGAACTCAAGTTTGGAGCAACCATTTGCAGATCTGTCAGTTCCGGTGGACTCAGGAGGTCCTAAAACTTCTATGTTGCTCATCATTCGCACTCCGGTGGAGTTTACAGATAGCTCTGTTTCCAAAAACGTTTTTCAGTCCGTGTGTTGGACCCAGTGATTGAGGCCACGGTTTCCAAAACCGTCTGTCCCATTGCGTTCCAGACGCCCAAAAACCCTTACCTATCAGTTCTTGCGTGATTCGGTGGAGGATTTTCAGAGTTATAAATCTCTGTGTATTCGATTTCGTCTCTCTGTTATGCATTTTTCATACTAAGGTTTTGAAACCTTAGATTTATGCCACATGGTAGTGGATAAGTATTGACTCCCATTTCTCACTCATCGGTTGGGATTTTGGAGTTCTGGCAGAAGAGAGATATTTGCAGATTTTCTTGCTGAGTCCAATTATGCGATGGTGCCCATGTTTTGAAGCATCTCAGGTCCTATTTTCAGTAGCGCTCATTACCGTGGGACTATGATTTCTTGAGCATACCTTATGCAGATCACTCTGGTTGCAGTTTGAGCAGTGTGCGCTCATTCGTGGTGTGCATTGGGTTGCAGTGGATGATTTATAGGCCATTTGGATGCATTGCGGTCCTTGTTAGATGCGCTGATAGGCCCAAATTGCCTTGTGGGATGCTATTTTTTATGGACGCTTTGCACATGGATGCTATTTTAAGCTGAGGGACAGCTTTGACACATTGCAGGTGATGCACTGATAGTGCTATGCTCTCTTGGATGAGACATTATTGATGCATATGCCAGTGGACAGTGTTTATGCTTGAGTCATTTGGCACTTATTGGCATTTTCTTTTGGGCCAGATTTGCTCATATGGATGCATAGTATATGCACATGAGTCAGATGCATCTTTTGATGCTTTGAGTTTTGAGTTTTGGTGATATTTCACTCTATTGTGGCATACACATTTGGGTGCACCTGGTATTTGGTGTGATTCTCTCTTGCAGGCACTAGCATTTGGGATTTTGCTTTATTTGCATCATGGCATCCTCTTCCATGCCTGAAAAGGAGTTTTTCAGCATTAAAAAGTTTGATGGGACAAACTTTTCTTTGTGGAAAGAACAGATAAGGGATGTGCTTATTCAAAAGAAGCAGATTAAACCCTTGGCAGGGATTGAAGCTAAGCCTGCAAATATGTCTGAGGATGATTGGAATGAGTTGGATGCATTAGCAAAGTCTACTATTAGGCTTCATCTTGCAGAGTCAGTTTATTTCACAGTAGTGAATGAGCAAACTACGGAAGATTTGTGGAAGAAACTGTGTGCCACTTATGAGAAGGAAACTGCCTCTAATAAAGTTTACCTCATGAAGAGGTTGTTTGAGCTGCAAATGAAGGAAGGGGTCTCCATTGCTTCTCACTTGAATGAATTCAATATTATTTTCAGCCAGCTTCAGGCTCAGAAGATGAATTTTGATGCGGAGACTAAGGCAATATTTATCTTATGTTCATTGCCATCCTCATGGGATACCTTCCGTACAGCTGTCAGTAACTCTGCACCTGGTGGAGTACTGAAATTTGATGATGTTGTGGGTAGCTTGTTGGCCGAGGAGATTAGACGGAAGTCTATGGATGGCAACAAGCAGGATGCAGCCTTAAATGTGCAAAGGGGCAGATCACAGTTCAGGGGGAAGTCCCAAGAAAGAGGGAAGTCTCGTAGCAAATCCAGGGCACGGAACATTGAGTGTTACCATTGTGGCAAGAAGGGCCATATGAAAAAGGATTGATACAAGCTGAAAAGAGAGCAAAAGGATAAGAAAAAGAATGCAAATTGGGGTGCAAATCAAAAGGAAGAGAGTCCAAGGGAGGACAAAGGAAAAGTGAAGATCGAGGAGATCAATGCAGTCACACGTGATAGTGACAATGATGTTCTCTTCATGTCTACTTTATCTGCAGAGTTGCTTACCACTTCAGATGATGCATATTCCCAGGATTAGATTTTGGATTCTGGTCCTTCATTCCATGTTACTCCCCATAGGGAATGGTTCTCCACTTATGATAGTGGAAAGACAGGTTGTGTGCATCTTGGAAATGACTATGCATGTGACATAGTGGGAGCAGGTGACATAAAGTTTTCTTTTGCAAATGGGTCTGCATTTGTTTTGAAACATGTGAGACATGTGCCTAAGTTGACCAAGAGTCTTATTTCAGTGGGTCAGCTAGATGATGCTGGTTTTCACACCACTTTTGGCTTTCAGAGTTGGAAAATTCAAAAGGGCTCTATGCTTTTGGCCAGGGGTGCCAAGTGTGGGACTTTGTATCCCTTACATGTATCAGGGGTATTTGATCATGTTGTTGCAATAACCGAGAAGCCAAGCACTTCTTTGTGGCATTGCAGGTTGGGGCACATGAGCCAAAATGGAATGAAACTCTTATGCCGTTTGGGTTATGTACCGCATTTGAGTTTCTCTGATTTTGAATTTTGTGAGCACTGTCTCTATGGGAAGCAGACTAAATCAGCCCATAAAAGAAGGGGAAAGAAAGAGTTTGAAATGCTTGATTTGGTGCATTCAGACGTATGTGGTCCCATGCCTACACGGTCATTAGGCGGGGCTGAATACTATGTGACATTCATTGATGATGCAACTAGGAAAGTGTGGGCTTATGCTATAGCTCGGAAGAGTGATGTGTTCCAGGTATTTCAGA
Organism: Dipteris shenzhenensis; assembly: GCF_047967505.1. Taxonomy (NCBI): domain Eukaryota; kingdom Viridiplantae; phylum Streptophyta; class Polypodiopsida; order Gleicheniales; family Dipteridaceae; genus Dipteris; species Dipteris shenzhenensis. Next base: position 28,240,686 of record NC_141613.1, read on the forward strand.
AATGGCTGGCCTTGGTTGAGAATCAGTCAGCTAGAACGCTTAAATGCCTACGGACTGACAATGGTGGAGAGTATCTCTCTCATGACTTTCAGCATTTCTGTGATACACGTGGGATTAAGAGGGAGCTCACATCCCCTCGTACTCCAGAGCAAAATCCAGTTGCAAAAAAGATGAACCGTACCATTCAAGAAAGGTTGCAATGCATGCTTTCCAATGCAAGTCTTTCTGGTGGTTTTTGGGCTAAGGCAATGAAGACTGCAGTGCACGTGATCAATAGATCACCTAGCAAGAGTTTGGATGGTGGTATTCCTGAAGAGGCATGGAGTGGCAAGAAGCCCTCTTACTCTCATTTGCGTATATTTGGGTGTGAGGCATATGCACATGTGCCAAAAGAGCTTCGAAAGAAGCTAGATCCTAAGTCTAGGAAATGCATCTTTCTAGGTTATGGTGAAAGTGGAGAGATGGGCTATCGTCTCTGGGATCCAGAAGCAAAGAAGATCATACGCAGCCATGATGTGGTCTTCAATGAGAAGAAGATGCATAAGGCACCCATGAGGGATGTGGAAATGAGGAGAATCACTTTCCAGGATGTGAATCCACCTGCATATGTTGATAGACAGCAAGCTGTCCATGCACCAAATGTGCAAGAAATGGTACAACCAAGTACTCCCACAGGTATACAATCAAGGGTAGATGATGGATCATCTATTAGTGGAAATGATGAGCCAAATGTGGCTAATATGCAAGTGGGACAGCAAGCTGAAATGCCATTGAGAAGATCATCTAGAGTGTCTAGACCGCCTGATAGGTTTGTTCCAGGGGTAGACTATGTGATGCTTACTGATTGCGGGGAGCCTTCTTGCTATAGAGAGGCTATGATGCGTGAGGATCAACGCAAGTGGGAGTATGCTATGCAATCAGAGATGAGTTCACTTATGAAGAATAAGACTTGGGACTTGGTTTCTTTGCCACATGGAAAGAAAGCATTGCCATGTAAATGGGTCTACAAAATGAAGGTCACAGGTGATGATGTGCCTAGGTACAAGGCCCGTTTGGTTGCTAAAGGGTTCAAGCAAGAGAAAGGTGTGGACTTTGATGAGATATTCTCTCCGGTTGTGAAGATGACCACACTTAGATGCATGCTTGGACTAGTGGCATCAGAGGATATGGAGCTTATGCAGATGGATGTCAAGACAGCTTTCTTGCATGGGGATTTGCATGAGGAAATTTACATGGTGCAGCCGGAAGGCTTTGAAGAAAAGGGCAAAGAGCATTTAGTTTGCAAGCTGAAGAAGAGTCTCTATGGTCTTAAGCAAGCACCTAGAGAATGGTATCAGAAGTTTGATGCTTTCATTCGGTCCCAAGGTTTTAGAAGGAGTGAAATTGATCACTGCCTCTACACTAAAAGGGCTAAGGATAGTAGCCTGATAATCCTGGCACTATATGTGGATGATATGCTATTGGCTAGCAAGAATACTTATGAGCTAGATGCATTAAAGGCCAAGTTGCATGAGGCCTTTGATATGAAGGATTTGGGATTTGCAGGTCATATTCTTGGTATGCGCATCACGCGTGATCGGAGTAGGAAACTCCTTTGGCTTTCACAAAAAGAGTATGTTACAAAAGTATTACAGCGTTTCAATATGGAGGGGGGGAAGGCAGTGAGTACTCCATTGCCTCCATATGTGAAACTGAGTCATACAGATAGTCCCAAATCAGATGAGGAGAGGGCCATGATGGCCAAGGTTCCTTATGCATCAGCAGTTGGGAGTCTTATGTATGCTATGATAGCTACTAGACCAGACATTGCATTTGCAGTGGGAGTTGTTAGCCGGTATATGGCTAATCCAGGAAAGAGGCATTGGGAGGCAGTTAAGTGCATCATGAGGTACATGAAGGGTACCAAGGAGATGTGCATTTGCTTTGGTAAAGGAGACATGCGTGTACTTGGGTACACAGATTTAGACTATGCAGGGCATGTGGATAGTAGGAGATCCACTTCTGGTTATGTGTTCACCTTTGTAGGTGGTGCAGTGTCGTGGATGTCTCGTGCACAGAAGTGCGTGGCTTTGTCTACCACAGAGGCTGAGTATGTTGCAGCCACAGAGGGTTGCAAGGAGGCTATATGGCTTGATCGGCTAGTGGGAGATTTGGGGATTCATACAGGTGTACCGACATTGCATAGTGATTCCATGAGTGCTATTCAGCTAGCACGGAATCCGGTCTTTCATGCAAAGACCAAACACATTGAGGTCAGGTACCATTTCATCAGGGAGGTACTTGAGGACAAGCGCATAGAGCTTGTCAAGGTTCATACAGATGATAACCCTGCAGATATGCTAACGAAGAGTCTACCTAGTCAGCGGTTTGAGTATTGTCGTGTATTGATGGGCATTGGATAGTATGCTCACTAGTTATTCTCCCTTAAAGGCACATTGTCCTTTAAGTGGGAGGTTGTGGGGGTTAAAGGTCACTGTGCCTTAACCCCAGTTATGTACAATACTCAAACACATATATAAATGAATGAAAAAGAAGATTAGGGTGGTTCTGCACCCACCAAAACTTGTGTGGCTCTCTGTCTCTCTCTCTCGCTCTCTCTCCCTCTTCCGTTCTTGCTTCCGTTGAGAGCACTCTCAAGTGCCACAGGCTTAAAGCATAGCAACGATGCTCCGCCATCCAACTTGGACCACGAGCATCGAAGCGGCCGGACTGGCAGCAAAAAACATATGGAAGTCTACAAAGCTACAAACTCGACAGCTCGTTCAGTAGTTCTTATGCGACATGGAAAACACGCTAGCCTCTAGAACAATGATCGTCATCTCCTATGACTCTATCTAGCAGCAACTCAACCATGGATGTTTTTATCAATGCTATGCTTATATATTAATATAAAATCTTGGCAAAAGTTTATCTAGCTCATTATTTTAGTTTCACAATATTGGTAGAATCTAGTACTATTTTATGTATTGTCTTTTGAATTTTGAAGGACAAAATGTAAATCTTGGCAAAACTCTACTTTTTTTCCTATAAAAGTTTCAAATCCGGGTGAATGTTTCAAACATTTATTTTTATTAGGGCATACAAACTTTCAATGCTAATATAAAAGTTTAGCTTATTAATGAAACTAACTTGGAAAACTCATCAGGCGACCTACCCTTATCCACAACAGTGCCTCCACAATGGCGCCACACAAGCCCATGCAATAAGCAATTCATGGGCAACGAACAATGTTTAATGAGTGAAACCATCGCCAAGGACTTCCCAAGCAAGCTCATGGCCCAAACATCGCCTTCAACAGGCGATTCCTCTGCCATAGCCTGAGCAGCTCTAGCACTCAATCTCGCATGTCCATCAGCTCACAGATACCAAGCTCCAAACACATCGCACTCAGCATGACTCACAGACTCCAAAGCTCATGGCCTAACACCACACACAACAAGCTCTCACGCACCCTCAATGAGCTAGCAACAATAGACACACACGCAACTCTTGAGTTGCTCGATGCAAATCTATCACATAGATGAAAATGACCCACAACAAAATCCCTAACAGAAGTTTCTTGACTTTGCCAGAATCTTTCTTTGATTCCTTAGCACCCCCACGAGTGACACGTGGCACCCACATGGGGTTCACCTTATCTTCATCCCTTGGGCTTGGTCTTGAAGTTGCCACATGGCATCACCTTATTTGCCATGTCATCACCATCGAGAGTGCCACATCAGCTTGACATGTGCCCATCGACTACCACATTATCATCCGAGTTAGTAGGCCACATCATCAGGGCCATGCCATTGATGCCATCAACATCTTGTTTGCCAACTTAGCAATCACATATTTGTACCATGTCATCATTACCACACCATTTACCACATCATCCATTTGACACGTCTCCTCTGATTGCCACATCAACACATCCAGTTAGCATTGCCACATCAGCACCAACTGCCACGTCATCAATGCCATGTGGCACAGCCCCCTATCAACATCTTGTTTGCCAACTTAGCAATCACATATTTGTACCATGTCATCATTACCACACCATTTACCACATCATCCATTTGACATGTCTCCTCTGATTGCCACATCAACACATCCAGTTAGCATTGCCACATCAGCACCAACTGCCACGTCATCAATGCCATGTGGCACAGCCCCCTATCAAGCACTACTACATATGAACCCACTTGCTGCCTCATCAGTGCTCCACTGGTGCACCTCCCCTCTTGCCACATCATCATTTTCACCTTTTTTGCCCCTTCACCTTGATCAAGCTATATCTCTTAATCCAGGAAGAATTTGAGGGTGCCCCAAAAATGAAAAAATGAGCATTTTTCATGCTCTACACGCTCGTCACATCACACGAACATTTTGGCACAAGTATCACATACTTTTTAGCCTCAGTATTAAATCCTCTTCTTGCACACACAAGCCTCTACATCGACACATCTGACCCAACACCTAAAAAGAACAAAAGAAAAGGAATTATTTGCTTCTTTTCACCATTGGTCGATGGTTGGTCTAGATCTAGATCAGAGCAGCGTAGTTCATCCATAGAGGAGAGAACTCCAAATCAGCCAATCAATGCCATGCCCAAAAATTTCCAAATAGTTTCGTACTCTCACATGCGGTTTCACATCATCACATGTTCTGAAACTCGATCTTCCACAACTCAGTGAGAAGATTTCAGAGTTTTTAGAGGCATTGGTTGATTGATCAGTGGGCAGATTGCACATCATTTCATTTTGCACTCACATGCCTTCATTGTAAAGCCTATTGGCTATTTTCTAGCATAATGCACATTATATCAAGCCTTGGAAAGTCTCTTGGCTATTCCCGACATCATTTGCCACAAGCCTTGCAATAGAAGGGATATATATATGTATGAAAAAGTAGTTGTTGCATTAGAAAAAGTAATATCGAACATGGGTCTCCATGGAGGAGATGTTTATATCATAATCTCCAGAGTTGAAGATAGTTTGCATTTGTCATGATATCCACATCAATGCAACCTTTTGTTACTCACTGTATTCGTTAATGACGGGGGAGGTTTTTCTGGTTAATGTGCTCTTTTTTAAGGTTTTAAAAAATCTCGTGTCAACCATCGTGGTGGCAAGCATGCTCATGTTTTTAGTATTTGCATTAAGGGAGTAAAGGGATTTCTAATTTGCACTTGTGATTTTTGGGAACAATTCTTGTCCCTGTGTTCTCGCCAAACTGATCATTGTGTCTCAAACTGGTAGCCTTGGGAGGGTGATGATTTCTTAATTTTGATCCTTGAGTGGAGATCAGTCAACCAGTGCACCATCCTATGTGAAAGGAACTGTCTGCTGTACCTGTTCTGCAGAAAGGTGTTTTTTAAAACCACGTTTAACAAGAGCTTGATGTAAAAGCCCATGTAAGATCTTGATGTAAAAGATTCAGTCTTGGTCTGCCCTAATGTTACGAGGAGCTATGTAATAAAGGCTAAGATTGGGCCAAGTCAGTACTAAATGAGGGGTTGCTTGGGCCTAGAGAGGGTTAGTACTAACTTATCTAAGTTAGTGGGGGTAGATTTTAGTTGATACAATAGGTGCTTTGCAGTTGATGCAAAAAATGATTTTCACACGCAGTTTGAGTACAATCTTGCTCCATGTCTACCACTAGCAACCTCAAAATGGAGGCATCTGCTAAGTTAAACAATTCAAATTATGGCACATGGAGATACTAAATGGATTTTATTCTTGTACTCCAAGACAAATGGCAGTATGCCTATGGGTCTACCATCGGATGGTTCAGTAGCAACTCCGACCATTGCCGTAGCACAAGCAGAAGGTTCTACACCTACGTTAATGGTGTCCACATGTGCAATAGATCCTAATATTGCCCGAGAATAAGAAGAATGTGGGACAAGAAACACAAATATGCATTCATGTAATCAAGCAAAATGTGCAAGACCTCATGCTTGGACAACTCAACACAGTGAAGACATCCAAAGAAGCATAGAATATGTTTGCAACTCTTTATGAGTCTAAGAATACATCCATGATTCTCACACTGAGAAACTAGATCCAACCAAAGTTTTTGCAATAGCAATGAAACTGGTCATGCTTACATACTCTTCCCAAAGCATGTAGATTTTGAATGCTAGGGTTGGAAGTGGAGAGAGAGAGAGAGAGAGAGAGAGAGAGAGAGAGAGAGAGAAGGGGGGGGAGGTGTTTGAAGACAAAATGGCTTCCAAAATTTGCAATACAAGAAAGTGTACACCAGCATGTGATTTGGGGGGTTGGGCTCTTTCCAAGAGCCCAAATCAAATTCTATTGCACACTTTATTGTATTGCAAAATTTGGAGGAAACAATATGCCAGAGAAATAAACAAAGCATGGGAGGGGGAGAGAGAGGGAGAGAGAGAGAGAGAGAGAGAGAGAGAGAGAGAGAGAGAGAGAGAGAGACTTAGCCATTCTCTATTATGTTCTTCAATGTACAGTAGTAGTTAAGCATCTATATCAATGGCAAAGACGAAGAGTACAACAAGGAGGAAAGACTTCGGTCACCAATTACAAAAATGGTTGTAGCCCCATCCAAAGGACGAGCTGCTCATCGAAGGAAAGGGAAACCTATGCATCTTCTCAAACAAGGAAGAAAGAGGAGGTTCAAACAGAATGTCACAGTATTAAGAGAGATAAAAAAACCTCAAAAGCTATGAGATTTTGTATTACTAAAGGACCTTTCCAGAGGCTAGTCAAGGAAGTTTGTGACAATTGAGCCTTGGCTTAAGGTGGCAGAGAACAATAATAGGGGAAATCCAAGAGGCTGCAGAAGATTTTGTAGTAGAATTCTTCCAAGATACAATGCTTCTTGCTACCCATAGCCATATGAACAGGACAGGAATACCCTAAAAATGGTGAGGTGAAGATACGACAAGCTTGTTCAAGCTATAGAATGGTTTGATATAAAGATGAGGGATATTCGGCTTGTACCACTTGCAAGAATGTGGATGAGGTGAAGGTAGAAGAACTGACACACAACGTAGGAACTAGAGCAAAGATAGCCTTTGAGGAATCAAGAAGGGATAAAATGAAGGAGCACATGTCTCCTCCCAGCTCTACCCTCATTGCAAAAACTGCAAGCTTAGAAATGCAAGTTTTACATAGGCCAAATAAACTAGGAACAACTATACTTATTAGTCTTGAGGATGCAAATTTAGTTAGAGATTTTAAGCTTACAAAGGATTGTATAAAAGCACTAAGTACTAGGGAAGGACAAGTGATAGACACAATCCCCCTGGCAGGACTCTGGTAAGTTTTAATTTTTATGCTTGCCTTAAGATTTTATATCATTCCAAACAAGTTCATTCTCAACTATTTTTATATCATTCTAAACAAGCTCATTGATTTTCAGGATACTCAAGAAAACCTTGGATGAGTCTACTCAACATTTTGTACACCCAATGACCTCCTTCAAACATAGGAATCATAGAGAACCACTCGACCTGATTGCCAAATGGTTTATGTTTTGCAGTCTCCAACCAAATCCCTTGTGATCATCCCCTACAATTTAAATTAAGTGATTAATAAATTATGCAGCACTTCATCTACCATCTCATGAGAGTGCTTCTCTTTCAACTCCATTCAAAATACTAATAGGAAAATCAACCTGCAAGTGGTTCTCCATCGCCTACAAGAAGTATCTTAAGTTTTAAGCTCAATAGATGGTTTATTTTAGTAGAAATCTTCTAATAAGATTTATATAATTTGCAATGTTCTAAAAAGACTATTTAGTGCATTGGATCATTGCCCACAAAATATCATTAAGTTGGGTGTAGTTGATCGATTGCACATGAAGGTAAGATTGGAAATCCTTTCTCCTATGAACATTCAGTTTGAAATTTATCCCGGGAGATTTAAGTTAACTAAATATCTTCTTCAAGGCTTATAGACACCACAACAAATGGATGCACATTCTTACGGGTGGAGGGTTCTCATGAGGTTCTCATCAATACCAAGTATATTTCTAATAGATTTCAAAGATAGTGCACCATCAACTAAAGATCTTCTTCAGGGCTTATAGACACCACAACAAATGGATGCACATGCTTGCGGGTGGAGGGTTCTCATGAGGTTCTCATCAATACCAAGTATATTTTTGATAGATTTCAAAGATAGTGCACCATCAACTATAAGTGTATGTAAGATCCAAAACACTATTGCAGATGAAGTGATAACTATTTCATAGGAATGAGAACTAAATTGAATATTCCTTTTTATACCGTTATAATTTTTTGAATCCTTTTTGAAAACATGGCTTACAATCATAAGTCCCCCCAAAAAAAAACAGTGAAAAAAAGGAATTCTTAACTTGACTAGAATTGTATGAAAACATAAAATTGGGCACATTCTCCATTAAACCAATGCACACACAAGGAAAAAAGTTAACATAATTGCAATTTTTAAGACACCATCATATGAAAATGAAACAAGAGGGTGTCCATGATACAAAAGATCTTACAAATCATCATGTATTGCATCCTCATCTATATCCACACCCCTAAGTTTGTCATATTAGCATCAACATCACTAAAAGATGAAGTTGATGATCCATCCTCCTCAACACTATCAACAATCACATTATCCTCATACCTATACAATCCTAATGTTGCATCTGATTGTCCTTGAGTAACTGTAGAAGAGGGTCTAGCTTTATCAATGCATTTCTTTGGGGGAAGCTTTTGTTTAATGATGCCAATTGTCTCCTTGCAAAGATGTCCATCATTGGTCAATCGGAAGTCATAAATGAGAATGTCAACCTCATCAAGAACAAGCACACTGACATGTGGTTAATCTTTTGACCCTCTTTGCTTTCCCCTACCACGAGCATTTGCAACCATTTCAGGGGTGTACTTTCCATTGTACGCATCATGACTCTTGACTCTTGGTTCTAAACCAATGCAGTTGAAGGGAAATAATATCTCTAGATTCAAATTTGATCAAACCAATCACCTTTTCAATCCAAAATAAATGGCCAAGAGGATCATCCTATACAAGTATTGCAACCATGGAGTCCACCTTTATATCCTGCACACTTCCACTCCACATTTCTATAAGTTGCTTTTGTCTTTTATGAGACCTCCGGCACCCAAATACATTTCTCTTGGATGTGCATTAATCATACCTTGCAATTGTGTATGAAGAGAAGTTGTTGCATTTTCAACTGGAATTGCATGAACTAATGGAAAATAGAAAAGAACATTTAGAGTGACATCATTATGTCAAACCTGGAAAGAATCTAGGATTGATCTTAAAAGAACTTATTCCACCATCTTGTGTCCTCATCCCTTGCATATGTGTGGGCCTTCTCAATGAGATCATTCTTTTCTTGAAGGCATCTATGGTAACCAATGTCTCTCTTTTGGCTTTGAGCCCATTGGACTTCTGATAAAACTTCGAGTGGACCTTGTAAAGAAGCACAAATCATACGATCAGGATTGAAAGATGGAAATAGCAATCCATTCTCTAGTAGGCATGTTGAAGATGAAGAGTATTGCTTGCCATCCATATATGTTTTTCCATCTCTTATCTTTATGTGAAATTGATGCTGAAAGCTTAGATCATTTAGCTGTTGAATACATGTGTTGGATGAATTTGAACCATTCAAAAAATTTGTAAAGTCAAATGTCTCAAGTGTAGCACATGAGGATGTGGTGTATATGCTTCAGTTTATAAGTGAAGTCATTGTTGTCAAAGTGAAGGCATCATGTCGCGCTAGCCTCTTTGAGAATGTGCTAGACATCTGATTAATTTAATCATGTGTGTGACCAAACAAGAGGAACCCAAGTTTGATTTTAGTGAAGATACCTTTTTGCACCAACATATTCAAAAATGCAAGCAAAGTTTGATTCTTTTTCTGTCTAGCTAGGTTGTCCAATTGCAAATATAAAACCAAAGAAAGAGGCCCAGCCCATGTTGTAATTATATGATGAAGAATGGTGATTGTTAGATTGGCATCATAATGGACATTTGGATATGTCAAAAATGCTTTTGATAAAAGCTGGTTGTTATATATGAGACATCCAACAAGATGCATATGCACAAAAGAATCCTCCTTCAAATCCTTTGGTACCCTAACAAAATGTGGGAGGTTGGTCTTTTTTTGGTTCGTGCCATCAATAACAATCCCCAAGTATTTGTTTGGATTCTTTAGGAACTTCTTCCTATGCTTTGGAAGCTTTGCACGTTCCGATTCTTACTATTCTCTATGCACCTTCAGAGCTCCATTTACTTGATCTAAAAGCACAATTTTGGTATTGAGAAGAATAAAACACTTGATATACAGTAGATGGACAATACATGAAATATTGAGCATGGAGGAGTACCTCTTTCATTCTTCAATTTTGCATTTTGCCTCCTACTCTTTAACTTTGCACATATGCTACATATCCCCATTCTAACCTTTCTTGGAATCGTCACATTGTTGAAGTAATTTTTCCATAACCTTGTGAAATGGCAGTAGCTCGTGTGGTGCTCATTATTGTTTAACATCTCATCTTTGTATATTGACAATACTTCAAATCTTGTGTAGTTTTTAGTTAAGTGTAGTTTGCCAGTGGTTGGCATTACCTTTTCATGTTCCTTAAAACAACTTTCCATCCATGATACAAAAAAACTTTCACAAGGTCCAATAGACTTTCCATAATAGGGATCGCCCCATAGACCATCCTTCAAAGATGCAGATTGAATCCATTGCAATCTATTATTGCCAAGAGTGAGTGCATGCTTTAATGCTCCTCTAAAAACTAAAATATATGGTCAAGGTAGTATTCAAACACATCTTTTGTAGCTCGCATGATTGATTGACATAGATAAGCTTTTTGCTCTTCATCAGGATCAAGACTAAGATAGTCAAATCTAATGGACTTGATCTTCCCAACTCCTAGATGTCTCAAGCAACCCTTATGGAAACAATATATCTTAGATGTCTCAAAGAGTTGACATACAGATAACAAGAATTTCCTTCTCCTCCTACCATAGCTGGAATGTCTTCTATTGATGTATAGAGGTAGTTCCTGCTGTACAACCATGTGATCATCAAGGATGATTTTTTCATGTTAGTTGTGTTAAGAAGTGAAACTTTTATATTGGTGTCAAAAGTTTGTATGCCCTAATAAATATAAGAGTTTGAGACATTTGCCAGGATTTGAAACTTTTATATGAAAAAATTGAAAGTTTCACTAGGATCTAAAGGTTTTACTAAAGAAAATATATTAAATACTATGTTCTACCAATATTGTGAAACTTAAAAAACTACATCAATAAACTTTTGCCAAGATTTTATATTGATATATAAGTATAGCTTCTTAAAGAACATCCATGGTGATCATCATCCCCCTTGTGCTTCGTTGACATGTTTCACTAGCTGGTTGTGGATCCCTAGATGTCATATGACCTCCACATTGCTAGACAAATGGAGGCTTACCACAAGTGGGAAGTCAATATCCTTGAGTATATGTGGCTCCAATGATTCAACATATGATTCTAATGATGACTCTAAGAGTAAGAAACCCTCGTTATTATTTGCCATAGAGTAGGGAGACTCAATATATTATTCCAATGATGACTCTTGCTTAAAACAATGATCATTATTAATTGCCCTATGCACACGGGATTCCACATCAGGTGCCATGAAGTTGGATTGGACATGGATCACCACATTTTGTGGTGAAGGAGACTCAATATATGTGTCTAGCGAAGACCCGTCCTTTTGAGTTGAGGTTGATGGAGAAGTAGAATGGTAGGCCGAAAGAGAACTAATGATCCTAGTCATTTATTCTTGGGGTGACAAATGAGGAGAATTAAAGAATGGAGGACAATGCACATAACTTAAATGTGCAAAAAAGTAAAGGAGCATTGTTTGGGACATCTTAACCCTAAACCCTAATTTTAGAAGCCCTGAAATCCAAAGTTTCAAAAACCAAAAATTCAAGCAATGCATTGTTTGGGATGTGAAGAAGAAGAGAATGGTTGGGTATGCATTTTGTTCACATATTTTGTTTATCAATGGAAAGAAATCTACATAATGCTGATGAAGTTATGACAATAGTTGATAACATCATCAACTTGAGTCATAACTTATGAAGAAACTCCATAACATCATCGAGTTGTGTCATGAATTATAATAAAACTCGATAACATCATCGAGTTGTGTCATGTGTTATTTATGAACTCAATGCTATTATGTACAAGAAATGATAAAACTTGATAATATCATCGAGTAGGTGTGGAAAACATAGGAAGTATGTTTGTGGAAATTCGAATTTGATCTCTGTCCCATGGCAAAGGAATCTATATGTCTTAATAATAGCATCAAGTGAACTCATGACTCATGATAAAGGTTGATGATAATATCAAGTTTGAAACAAAATAGCAATGAGCTATAATATGAGTTGGAATGGGAAATCACAGCTATATTTATGCTAGGATTATGGCTTAGCTCTTGTAGGGTATGTGTGTTGGTTAGATGGATTTCCTTCTAAAAGGAATTTTGTAGTAGGTAATTACAACCTAACTTTGCACCCAATTTTTTAGTGCCTTATGCTTCAAATTTGAACAAACTGTCGGGGCCAAATGATTTAATGCATGATTTTGGCGTTGTAGCACTGCTCATGCTCTAAATTTTGTGCCCCAAAATAGAATCCTAGTTCAAAAGTTATGGCCATTTTACTATTTCTACATTTGTTATGATAAAATTTGATGATGTTATAAAATTTTAATATTTCTTACTGTACTGTGTTATAAAAATCTTTAATCAAACTCGATGATGCTATCAAATTTTGTCTATGTTATGATAAAATTCGATGGTGTTATCGAGATTCATCATAAATTATGACAAAACTTGATGATGTTATCAAGTTATATAATAAGTTATGACTTTATTTGATAACATCATCGAGTTGGGTCTTGCTTTCCCTGAATTGTTATTAAAAATTCAATGATGTACTGGTATGTCTTCCTTTGACCCAAGCTACTAATTCTTTATGTAGCCAACAACCTTCTCTCAAGTTAAAATTGAAAAAGTCTTCCATGACTAGGGATAAAGCCAAATCACCAGAGCCTGACAGCCCGGTTCTAACAAAGCGTCCATCTTCTCAAAAATTTAATCAAGGAAGGCAGCCTTGCGATGAGTTTCACTCACCACTTGGTGACAAGAGTATGAAGGGAAGGGCCCAAAAGAAGACTGAGGACATTGAGTCACCTCTTGTTGGGAGAGGAAAATATCAAGGACAAAGGAGGCAGCATGCAGCAAGGCTATGTTGAGGAAGATCTAATGCCTCCTCCCAAGAATAGTGGGGCTCATCAAATTATCCTATAGTATGATTCGCAAGAGGAACTATCTCCTATACCTAAAATGAAAAGATAAAAAAGGCAATTGGAGTCATCATTAGAAGCAACTTCTCCTCACAGGGACATGGGAAAGAGTATACCTATTGCAAACTCATTTGTGAGGTACTCTCCCCCTCCATCTGACCTTAGGCATTTTATTTGCAAGCCTGTTTCTTTTTCAACCATAGCTTTAAAAGCTTTGAAATGCCCAAACACTTCACTTTTCTTTTTCATGAAGTACACCCAAACTTTTCTGTTGTAGTCATCAATAAAAGTGACAAAATAATGACAGCCTCCAATAGATGCAGCTTTAGTAGTCCACACATCAGAGTGGATTAATTCCAATGGCCTCTTACTCTCTTGAACATGTCTAGGAAATGGTTTCCTTTCCTATTTTCCAAATTGATAGGCTTCACATACCTTATCCATTTCTGCAACCTTGAACTTAGGCAATCCTAAAACAATATTTTGGGCTGCATTAATTTAAGTCCTATACATTAACATGACAAATGCATTTATGCCAGATATCAATATCTGCAACTACACCGGTCCCATGTGCAAACATTGTTGCACTCAATTCAAGCATGTCCGCATCCAATGTAAACATCATGCCCTTCTTCTTCCCTTTTGCTATCAAGCGACCTTTATTTTTCATATCCTCAACAAAGCATCCATGAGGATTAAATCTGACCTACAAGCCCTGCTCAATCATTTGACCAATAGAAACCAGGTTCTTGGTGATATTCGGGACATGAAATACATCAGACATGTATTTCTTTTTCCCATCTTGCATAGACAAAGGAATTTTATCAATCTGCACAATAGGATGTGCAGTATCATCACCAGTCTCCACAAATCCTGGTCTTTCCATTTTCCTTGCATCATCCTGCATCCATTCTGCATGACCTGTCATGTGGTTTGATGCACTTGAGTCAACATACCACACATCATTGCTTTCTTCTGCACTTGTCACAGAATTGGTCATGTGCTACACCATAAAAAAATGCTCATTTCTGTCATCACCCTATCTACTAGAGGATGCATAATTGCCTTGCTGTAATTTTCCAGTCATGATGTCATTCTGCTTTTTATAGCAGTCTTTAACCATATGAACCATTTTACCACAGTAGTAGCATTCAACATTGCTGTTTGCATTTTGGCCTCTCTACCATCCACCACGACCTATTTGGCTCCCCCTGCCTCTAAAGTTACCATGTCCTCCTCCATAGGACTGGTTTTCTTGAATTTGCTGCATATTCTGATCCTTGCCATGGCCTCCAAATCGACCTGCTCTACCTCTACCTCTACCTCTTCCAGCATTTGAGTAGAAGACAGCTTCTTTTGAAGTTCCTTCTGAAGAAGATGCACCACCATTTCTCTGCTCTTCAGAAATTAGAAGAGCAATCAACTCCTCAAAATCAGGAAAATTCTCACGGACGGCAATGGATGTCCGGAATTGTGCATAATCCTTTCCTAGACCATTCAAGGTCACAGAAACTAAATCATCATCTTCCACTGGCGAGTGCATCTACAATCTTCTTCACCTTCATGTGGTAGTGGTAGTCATTGATGCTCATATTTTCTCTCTGCACATTATGCAACTCTTGCTTGAGATGCATTTTCCTGGCTTGCGTATTTGTGCTATACATTTTTGTCAAAGTATCCAATGCCTCCTTCGTCGTGTTTGCATCCTAAATATGTACGATCATAGAATCTGAAATACTGATAGATAGCCAATACATAACTTTTCTGGCTCTCTCATGCCAGCCTGCAACTCCTGTTTATTGGGAACATTAGGAATAACTGGTTCTTGTTCAGCTCCAATAATGAACTCCCAATAGCCTTTTCCCTTAAGGAAATTCGTCATTCTAAACTTCCATGCTTGGAAAATGTTCTTGTCAAGCTTTTCAATGACAATCTATGAAAGAGCATCAGACGCCATTACAAAACACTGTGAAATATTCTATCGCTGCAAAAAAACACAACTTTTGTCTCACAAGGGCAAATCTGCAAAACTGATGAGAGTGGTATTTGACCACACAGTCACTTCCTAGTGATGATTTTGCATCAACAAGCAATAAGAATGATCCTGTCACTCCCGATATCTTTATGCACAGGCATACGATGCAATTTCTACGATAACTTTTCACTGACCTGCAGAACAGTGGTCGCACAGCAAAAACAAGGCGCTTTTCTAAGTGCCTGCGAAAAACTTCCACCACCAAAATGGGCTCCGAAGGGCGTCCCAATCTGAGACAGTGCACTCTTGCACTTTTCGACTGTGCTACCTACAGAGATTTGCTCCCAAACTCAAAAAAGGAAAGCAACACTAATCCTCTTACCAAGACACTGCAAACTTGGTTTGTTTTCTTGAGCTCCTTACCACAAACCGAGATCTGATACCATGTGAAGAGAGTGGGAGAGAAGGAAGGAGTCTCACTTGTGGCTTTCTCACATACACAATGGGGGAATACACACAAAGGTGGAGGCTGATAATAGTTTTCCTCTTCTTAGTTCTGTAAGCCAAAAGAACTCTCTAAGTACAAAAGGAATAGGTGAACCCTATATGTGGATCTCAAACCAAACTCAGCTAACCTAGGTAGCATACTAACTGAGCCACTAACTAGAGTACATAAAGATAACTGTCATCCAGGTATTATTCATGGGCGGTGTACCAACTGCATCTTCAGCTAACAAGTCGGTGACATAAATGCACAACGGTCACCCTGGCATATCACGAGTGGAGCTTGATATCTCAACAACCTATGGATTTTTATAACCTATATATAACTTTTTTATAAATTTTCAAATGATTTAAGTATCCCCCATGTATGAAAAATTTCCCTTTTTGAATTAGAAAACCCCTAATGTATGTATATTTTCTGTAACTCCATATAGAACTATAAAACCCCTTCTGTCGATTGCACATGCTAGATGAAATATTTCTTAATGACCTTTTGAGCAATGATATTATTTATTTTTTGTGATTTTTTCTATTAGTTATGCTTGTTTCATAACATTCCACCCCCAAGATGTTGAGTTCCAGCAACTAATTTGTAAAATGTTTCCTGAATGTGTTTTCTTTCAGAACAATTTTCAAGTGCAATTGTCCAAAATGCTAGAATGAAGAATGATGTGAAAGAGGTGTACCCACCTATATTAAATAAACTAAATTCATAGATCACAAGTTGCTTGTAACTGTTGGCTACTTGACAAGACTTTTCTAGGCAATTTCCTAGGTACTAATGTTGCACAACAAAAGAAGTGGGAAGATCAAGAACATTTTTTATTAGGGACATGGGAAGATGGAGTAGAATTTGTAGCAAAGACGCCTAGTATAAAGGGAAGTAGCATAGACTCTAGGGCCTCACCAAAGAAGGAAACTCAAAAGTTACGAAAGGAAACACCTCAAAGAAAGAAATTGGAGATGAAGGTGTCAAAAAAGATATAGACAAAGTGTGATACAAAAATGTATCTACTCAATACAAACAAAACTTAATTAAAAACGTATCTACTTAATATAGACAAAACTTTCAAGGTGAAACCACTTCATTACGTGGAAAGTATGTGTTCCTTCTTCTGGAGTTGACTCTCTATGCTTCAAAAAGGTAGAGAAAGAGTCGAAAATGATAGAACGCCTATTTTTTTCACTCCTTCCAAGAAGATTTAGGTCGCAACTTCTGGAGCTGACTCTCTATACTCCAAAAAGGTAGGGAAAGAACCAAAAATGAGAGAAGACCTATTTTTCTCACTCCTTCCAAGCAGATTTAGGTAGCAACTTTGGTTTCTAAGAGATTGAAATAAGTAGAGAGTGAATGGAAGAGAAGAGGGATGAACTGAGCTTGGGCAGAAGTTTCTCTGAGAGATTTTTGAATGTGGAGAAAAATGTGAGCAAAGAGGAGAGAGAATTACTAATCAAGAGTAGAATGAAGATATTTTGAAACTACTAGAAAATGGCAAGAATGAATGTTTGAAACGTATTGGAAGAGAGAGAATAGTGAGAGAGTTGGTTAGGAAGTCAAAATTTGGGCCAAATGGTTGATTCAAATGGAAAAGTATGTCCACAGCATTCTCTGTAGTCAGACAGTACACCAAGTTGACCTCTCCATCCATGATGAGCTCGCGTACAAAGTGATATTGAATCTCAATGTGTTTTTTGCGAGCATGGAACACCGGGTTCTTTGCAATCGCTATGCAACTCTGATTGTCACATGATAACTACGTAGGCTTGTTCTGTACTGCACCCATGTCCCCCAAAGTCCTTCTCAACCACACTGCCTTGCAAGAAGCAAAGCATGCAGATTTGTACTCAGCCTCGGTAGAAGAAAGAGCAACTGTGGGTTGCTTCTTGCTGACCCATCACACAACTCCAGATCCAAGTGAGAAACAGTACTGTGTCACTGATCTCCTGCTGTCCACGTCTCCTGCCCAATCCGAGTCATAGAATCTGGTCAAGATGTTGCCCTTGGTATAGGTGATACCATAATCAAGTGTACCTTTGATGTATTTCAGCACCCAACACCCGTATCCCTGCCCTCCAATGGTTCTCCCGGGGCTTATTGGAAAACTTGCTTAGTACACCAGTCACAAAACTGATGTCTGGCTGTGTGCTGCACAGGTAAATCAAGCTGCCCATAAGCCTTTTGTACTTCGCTTCATCCACCAGTGGTGATGAATCCTCGTTTGAGAGCTTCGCGTCAACCTCCATAGGGGTACCAACTGTCTTGCACTCAGCCATGCCAAATGCCTTCAGTATCTCTCCAGCATACTACTGCGAAATGAAGATCTGTTTTGGCTCCTACCAAACTTCAATCCCCAAACAGAAATGCATCAGTCCGAGGTTTATCATTTCAAACTCTCTTCCTAGCAAATGCTTCGTCTGCGAGATCTTCTCTTCATGGTTCCCTGTTATGACAAGGTCGTCCACATAAAGGACCACGATCATACACCTGCCTCCTTCTTTGAAGATATACAAATTTGCATTAGATGGGCTCCTCCTGAACCTGTTTTGTAGAAAATAGGCATCAATTCATTGGCACCATGCTCGTGGGGCCTGTTTCAGCCCGTAAAGTGCCTTCTTCAGTTTGCAGACTTTACCTTTTGAACCGGGGATCTCAAAACCTGGTGGTTGTTCCATGTATACCTCCTCCTTGAGATCTCCATTCAGAAAGGCAGATTTCACATCCATTTGAAACACGGGCCAACTTCCCTAGGTAGCTAAAGCCAAAACACTGCGAATTGTGGTTAGTCGAGCTGTGGGAGCAAAAGTATCTTGATAATCAAAACCATGTACCTGTGCAAATCTTTTTGCCATGAGCCAAGCCTTGTACTTATCCAACGTGCCATCGGGACTTGTACTTGGTCTTGTACACCCACTTGGTGCCGATTACCTTGGATTTTGGTGGACAATCCACAAGGTCCCAAGTGTTATTCTTCATTATGGAGCCATACTTCGACTGCATAGCCTCCATCCACCTATCATCGCCCTGTGCCTCTTCATCAAGACACTTGGGTTCATTAGCATGGATCACTTCTGTCATCAAAGCATAATTGACCAAGTGTTCCTGCGCCCTTCTTTACTCCTCTAATCTCTTGGACCGGCGGTGTTCGGATGGTTCCTCCTCAATGGTTGGAGGTTCTCTGCCATCCAAAAGTTGCTTTACCCACTTCGGGAATGGTCGTTGCTGTTGTGGTTCTGCAGGCTCTTCTTTATCTTCTTTGTCTTGAATCCTCCCAAGCACTGTTAGGGGAGTTCGGTTTGCTATTGGTGGTGGTACTGGATGGATATCCTGGTCCTGGTTGTCTGGGAAGGAAGCATCCTCCTCCAATTGATGCAGCTATTCTGAGAAGACCACATCGCGACTTACAATTACCTTCTTGGTAATAGGGTTATAGAGATGGTAACCCTTTGCCTCTTCACTGTAGCCCAAGAAAATACACTTTCGACTCTTCGGTTCCCATTTGGTCCTGGTAGCTACAGGGACATGCACAAAACAGTCACATCCAAAAACTCTGAAATGTGCAGCTGAAGGTTTCTTACCAGAAAAGGCTTGCAGTGGAGTCATCCCATTCACAGCCTTCGTGTAGCTACGATTCAGGATGTAAACTGCAGTGTTACATGCTTCAGCCCAGAAAGTCTTTGGCAAATCTTTCCCTTTCATCATACTCCGGCCCATTTCGCAGATGACGCGCATCTTGCATTCTGCTACTCCATTTTGCTGTGATGTATGTGGCGGGGGTTTTTGCCTCTTGATTCCATGACTTTTGCAGTAACTTTCGAATTTAGTTGATGTGAACTCTCCACCTCTGTCTGATCTCAACTTCTTCACCTTCCTCCCCATTTCTTTCTCGACCATTACATGCCATTCCTTGAACCTACTAAAAGCCTCGTCTTTAGTCTTCAGGAAGTATATCCATATCCTTCTACTGTAGTCGTCGATCAGCATCATGAAGTAGTAGGAACCACCCAAAGCTTCTGTCTCCATCTTTCCGCAAGGGTCCGTGTGAATGAGCTCTAGAGGAGCCTTTGCCCTACTGGCCTCTTTAGGAAAGGGATGCCGATGCTGCTTGCCCATACTGCAAGCTTCACATACATCGAGCAGATCTGAAATTTCTTGTAGGTCTGCAATCATTCCACTTTTATGCATCTCCTTCAAAGAACTAAGGTTTAGATGACCAAACCTCTCATGCCATAGCTTAGTGTTCTTCACATCCGCTCGAGCACTGAAAGCTGAGAGTTTGTAGATGTTGTTGCGCCGTGTACCTTTACCAATGACCTTTCCTTGAAGATCCAGGATCTATGCACCATTCTTATCGAATTGAACTTTGAGGTCCCGATCCGTGATCGTAGAAATGGACAACAAGTTCCTCTTGATATCTAGCACATAAAGAACATTGGACAACTATTTTACAACTCCATCTGACTTGAGAGCAATCGTACCTTTTCCTTTTGCTGGACATTTTGCATCATTGCTGACTGCTACCAGGATGTCATTCCCTACCGGCTGTAGAGAGGTATACCAATCCTTCCGACTGGTCGTGGCGTGATGTACCACTATCAATGATCCAAGGTTCATCTGCAGGTACATGAACTGCCTCCATGCAAATCTCCTCAATTGCTACAAACAGCTCTATTGGTGTTGTCTGCATGCTGTTGCTAGACTCTTTCTTTACTCCATTCTTCTCATCTGCAATCTTCTTTTGGCACTCATTCTGCTTGTGCCCTGCCTTGTTGCAATAGAAGCACTTGATCTTCTTCTTTCTCTTTTTATCATCAGAAGAAGATGGGTTACTAGAGTCCTTGCCCTTACCTTTCTTTGATCCGGTCCTATCTTTATACTTCTATGCTTGTTTAAGCCTTTATTTGGGATGTGTAAATCTCATAACTTATTTATATTTTCCTCCAAGAGGAGAAGAGACTCTGTCTAATGAAAGCATGTATGAAACCTTATCTTTATACTTCTATGCTTCTTTAAGCCTTTATTTGGGATGTTTAAATATCATAACTTTTTTATATTTTCCTCTAAGAGGAGAAGAGACTCTGTCTAATGAACCATGTTATCTTTATACTTCTATGCTTATTTAAGCCTTTATTTGGGATATGTAAATCTCATAACTTTTTAAATTTTTCCTCCAAGAGGAGAAGAGACTCAATCTAATGAAAGCATGTATGAAACCTTATCTTTATACTTCTATGTAGTCTAATGAAAAAACAATTATTAACATTGCGGAACAACTTGAAAATATGGCTACATTATAGCATGTATGAAATCTTAGCTTTATATTTCTATGCTTGTTTAAGCCTTACACATCATAATTTTTTTATATTTTTATAGCAGAAGGAGAATGTAGAAGACATAGCAAGAGAAGAAGAATCGATGTAGACCACTCTCTCAATAAGATGAGTCATGAAAATATGACTCTATTGCAGTAGATTGGAAGTTCATTCAACGCTATGTTAATTCGACAACAACCTCATACTTTTGAATTTGGTAAAGACGAGATTTTAATCCTCTTGAATCCTAAGAAAGAGGTCAATGTCAAAGTCATTATAGCCATCCTCAGGTTTGATGCAACCTTTTCCTTGGCTTTATACTTTTGTATTGTGATTAAACCCAACAAGATGCATGCAACCTTTTTCTTGGCTTTATACTTTCATATTTTGATTATACCCAACAAGCTAATACTCTTTTTTTTTTTTGTAGTAATGTTATAGCAAATTTTCCTCAAAATATACAAAGAGATTCATATATGCTCAATCCTCTTATTTCTCAAGTGCTTAGCAACAAAAAATATACCATAGAGGATGTTTGCAAGTGGTTGAAGCATGTTCCTATGAATGATGCACGAGTTATCTTTGCAGCGTATTATGAGAAGTAAGCAGCAAACCCTACTTGTTTTTTCTCTTGCATTGCTAGAATTGTCGCAAACATAATAATTATTCTTTGTTGATAATGCAGCTCACATTGGAGTTTGGTGTTCATGGACATCTTTGCCGAGAAGTGCTTCTTTTCTAACTCAATGGCAGCCATCCATGGCACTGTGTCAGAGTAAGTATAGACTACACTTGTTGTCACTTCTTCACATGTAGATTGATATGCAATGCACATATTCACTCTTGTTATATGTTTTGATGTGCAGATCGGCTCAAAAGTTGGTAGGTGCTATCGATATAGTAATGCGGCAAGGTGACTTGGCATAGCAAATAGAGTATATAACATGTCAAGTATCACATCAAAAGGATAGCCACATCTACAATTGTGGATGGAGGGTGGGCTACAATTGCTTTTTGGTACTTGGGTCAAATTTTTGAGATACAGAATGACACTACACTATCAACATATATGGACTTGCATCTCTATGCATTTATAACATGTACCATTCGAGCAATCATTAAGGGTAACATTATGGACCCTCCCACAAGTAAAATAGATAATGGCTCAGAAGACTGTGAAATGAATGTCGTCAAAGAGTTAAAGGGGATAGAAGACCTCAACTCTACAAATGTGGATGCATTGGAAGAATTGGGAAGCTCTTTTAATGTTAGGGTTATGATTCAACATAGACCTCAGTATCTTGAATTTGGTGGAGAGGAGATTTCAATCCTCTCTGTTCCTTCAAATGAGGTCAATAACAACATTATGATGGCCATTCTCAGGTTTGATACAAACTTTTTCTCTGCTTGATAATTTAATATTTTGATTAAATCTAATAAGCTAATATTCATATATTTATTGGTGTAGTAAAGTTATCTCACAATTTTCTAGATCAGTACAAAATCATGTGTATATGTTGGATTACCTTCTTTCTCCTATACTTAGCAATAGCAGAAAGACGATAGCTGATGTTTGTAAATGGTTATAGCCTTTACATTTAGATGGCATACGAGTCCTATTTATGGCATATCACGAGATGTAAGTATCATCACAACCTTATTTTTCATCTTCTACTGGCAACATTGTGTTAAATAATAATGGTTCTTAATTATTCATGAAGGGCACATTGGAGTCTGGTGGTTTGAGATCTTGAAGACAACTATTGTTGGTTTGTTAACTCGATTGCAGGCTTTCATGGCTCAGTGCAAACGTAAGTATTCTATTAATCTATTGTTACTTCTATATTATGTATGTTATGTAATAGACACACTAAGATTTTTTAATATGTCATGATGAGCAGGTCGATTGAGAAGTTGGTATCTGCTATCAGAGAAATAGGACAGTACAAAGACTCGGTAGACTTCCAAAAGCGTTTAGTAGTAGAGCAAGAAGATGGGCATAGTTGTGGGTGGAGAGTTGCCTACAACTGCATGTTGATTTTCAAAGAAATTTTCTCACTTAAGCCACAGATCTCATCGGCAGACTCTTTGGAGCTCAAATATTCAGAGGAGGATATACGATTGTTTAGGGCTAAAATCATTCGAGACCTAATTGCTGCCATTAAAATACAACGTGCAACTAAAGCAATATCAGAGCTTGCATTTAAGGAAGAGGAGACTAAGTCTACTGTGAAAGCACTGCACACTACAGAGGAAGTAGAGACTCAGTGTACACCTAGAGCACCACAACCTCCACTGGAAGCATTAGAAGAATTGCCACAATCTCTGCTTGCATTTAAGGAAGAGGAGACTGAGTCTACTTTAAAAGCACTACACACTACAAAAGAAGTAGAGACTCAGTGTACACCTAGAGCACCACAGCCTCCACTGAAAGCATCAAAAGAGTTGCCACAGCCTCCACTAGAAGCATCAGAAGAGTTGTGATGCATGTATGATGTTGTTTTTGTATATATGCATGAGGAGCATATTCTCATGATGTTGTTTATTCCATGAGTATTATGGTTAACATTTATTTGTTGCAATGTATTCAATCATGATGTTATTTTTGTTGATTATACACCAATTTGTGACTTATTACTTAAGTGGCATTTACTCATGATCTTTGTATCATTATTTCATGCATACAGTCCTAGTCCTTCCACAAACACTTTCTTCTTTCTTTCATCCTAGTGCTTCTCATTAACTTGTATTCTTCCATCCTAGTCCTTCCAGAAACACTCTCTTCTTTCTTCCATCCTAGTCCATCTCTCTTTCTTTATCATCTCCCCACCCATGGATGTCCTTAGCATCTTTGAAGACGTGGAGTCTGGAATTAACAGTCTCAAATAATGGATTGTTGACCAAGAGAGGTCAGAATTCGACAAGGCTCTCCATTAACATGGATGGAGAGAGAGGAATTTGATGCACAGAAGCGCGCAAAGAGGGAGGAGACTCTCAATATACCAAAGAGCGAAAGAATTTTAAGAAATATTATAAAATCATGACAAGATCTCTTAGACTTCTTAAGTAACCTTTGTTACAATATACATAATTATGCAGTAGGATCCACATCTACCATTCCCTAAGTGCTTGGTCTTGCTCCCTGTGAATCTATATTAGTGAGGTCCTCAAAATAAAAAATATTGATATCCTCAGCTGCATCCAAATCTCCAAAGGATTGTTTGTAGCATGCAAGCTCAGACTGCAACTTCTCTATGCATGCTTGTAGGTCCTCGATCTCTTTGGCTTGTGATGCAATGCGATTTTGTAACTCCTTAGCAGTAACACCTTGTTGATGGAGAGGTATGGCAGATGTGGCCAAGTCAACAAGATCACTTTGTGCCTGGGGAGTTAGCACACGAGGTCTCTGAGACACGAGCTCTCTGTTCTCTGTCCTTGCTCGCTTGCGCTCTACAAAACGTCCCTTTCATGTTCCTGACAAGTGATGCTTGTCATTCCAATCCATGCATCGATGCAAGACGTCATAGACATACACCTGTTGGATGAAATACATGGGTATTTGCTGGTCATTGGAGATGCTTCCTTCCACCTCTATGAATCGTTGGAGAAGGATGTGGGCTAGGGTTTTGTGCCACAAGTCTGACAACTTGGGCTATCCATATTTATTCCTAGCACTTCCTGAATGAAGAAACAAGGTGTTTCTTACAAACTTTGATGGGCATAGTCTCTGTACTTGTCGAAGAGAGACTGGGTCGCCTTGCATGGTATCGTCATCCACTGGACCACAGCAGCAAAAATACCTAGCCCCAGCATCCCTCTTTGTGCTTGTAAGATAGCCTGAGCCTCGGCGTGATTTAGTTGGTTTGCTAAATCAGCCTCTTGAGGCACAAAAGCGCCTTGTGGGCCCTCTTGGACTGGAGGTTGCTTTGGTTGGGGAGGATCCTGTGGGAGAATGTTATTTAAGTTCTCTCCCTCCAGGCTCATACTTAGCCTAAAAAATGACAACAAGATAAGGAATTCCCGAGGCAGAGGAAATCATCGTGGTGGACATTCTAGTCATAGTCATTTAACAAAAGAACATGGAAATATGTTTCTTGCAAGCAAGAAATTGCATCAGACTGACACAGTGTACTCAGTGTACTCAGACAGTGTACTCAGACACTGATTTCAATCCCAAAGAGGATTTCAGTTATCAAGTCGACCAAGTAAAACAGGATCCTTAGTACATCGACAACGGTGCATCATCTCACATGACAAATCATCAAGAATGGTTCACAGAAATGAAACCATTAGAAGGACAGAAAAATGTCAGCTACACAGTAGATAATAGATAATACACCAAATCTAGTTCAAGGGACAGGTGTTATCCCTATGAACAATTTCACTGGTATGAAAGGATTAGTCAAAGATGTGCTCTATGTTTTGAAGCTCAGCAAGAACCTTTTGTCAGTAGGTCAAATGACGGAACACAATTACAAAGTCATCTTCGACGGTGATGAATGCACTATCAGAGACAAATCCAAAAGATGTCAGCTAGTAGCAAAAGGTGTCAAGGAAGGACGCTTATACAAAATGCTAGCAACAGTACCAGATAAGCATGCCATGTCAGCTCAAATGCAACAGATGCCACTATCTGCAAAATGGCACAAGAGATATGGTCATGTCAACTTCAAGTACTTGTTAGATCTCAGGAATCAAAATATGGCAATTGGGATTCCGAAGCTACAATTTCTTGGAAAGGTTTGTGAAGCATGCTGCTTCAACAAACAAAAGCAAACCAACTTTGTCAAAAGTACCTCTCGTGCACGAGGTATTCTTGATTTGATTCATACAAATGTATGGGGTTATGCCCAGACCCACAACATCAATGGTTCACTTGATTACTTGACCTCCATCGATGACTACAATAGATATTGTTGGGTCTACTTTCTAAAAGAGAAATCTGAAGTGTTTTCCAGATTTCAAGAATTTAAAGCCATGGTAGAAAACCAGACAGGCAGAAATATCAAGGTCATGAGATCAAACAGAGGAGCTGAATACATGTCTTCAGCATTCATGAACTTTTGCAAAAATCACGGCATACGAAGACAATTCACATGTGCAGATACTCCTCAATAGAATGCAAGAGCTGAAAGGAAGAATGGGGCTTTAGCAGACAGTGCTAGAGCAATGCTTAGTGAAAAGCATCTTCCAAATCAATATTGGGTAGAAGCAATAGCTACAGCTAACTACTTGCTTAATCGGCTTCCTACCGAACCGATACAAGGTATGACTCCTTATGAAGCATTCATTGGACACAAGCCACACATTGGGCATCTTCGCATATTAGGTTACATAGCATATGCTCACATACATGATGATCATACCAGGAAATTGGATGCGAAGTCACGCAAATGCATCATGGTTGGCTACAGTGAAGAAAGCAAAGCATGCAAATTGTATGATCCCATCAACCGCAAAGTCATTATCTCCAAAGATTAATTTTTTTATGAGGAATTAGAATGGAAAACCTCACCTACACAGGAGATAGAAGCATCGACTTCACAGTCATCGACAGAACAAGTTGATGAAGAAGAGCAAGAATTGCCAGAAACACCCCAAGCAGAGCCACAGCAGCTCAGACAGTCTACTAGGGAAAGCAGACCTCCAGCCAGATTGACATATGCTCAAAAAGGCAAAGCAATTCAGGTGGAAACCACCAACTATGCTCTTATGACTACCATCATGGCTACAGAAGAGCCAGTGTACTTCCAAGATGCAGTAGACAAGCCAGAATGGCAAACTACAATGAATGAAGAAATGGATGCTTTGTATAAAAATAACACTTGGGAATTATGCGACCTTCCACTAGGAAAGAAGGCCATAGCAAGCAAATGGGTATACAAACTGAAGTACAATCCAGATGGCAGTATTCAGAGATACAAAGCCAGACTAGTTGCAAAAGAATTTGCACAACAATAGGTCAGGACTATGATGAGACTTATGCTCCAGTAGAAAAGATGGATTCCATATGGTTCTTGATATCACTAGTGACACTCAGCAAATGGAATGTGTACCAGCTCGATGTCAAGAGTGTATTTCTCAATGGTTATCTAGACAAGGAAGTCTACATGCAACAACCAGCAGGTTATGTTAAACCAAGAAAGGAGAATAAGGTTTGCCATCTCAAGAAAAGTCTCTATAGCTTAAAGCAAGCACCCAAAAGTTGGTATAGCAGAATTGACAAGTATTTTGCTGATTTGGGATACATGAAATCATAGATGATGATTGTGACAGGAAGCAAGGATAGCTTCATCTCCAAAGTAGGAGAGAAAGATGCACTTGCAATTCTCCTTAAAAGCATGCCTGCAGAGTATAGTGCATTGACAACCACTTTGAAGAATTTGCCAGTTCCAAAGTTTGAAGAATGTGTATCCTCTCTTCTCGAAAAAGAAAGAGAGTTGAAGGCATCGACATCGACATCAACACTCAATAGCTATAATGAAGAACAAGCACTATTCAGTAAAACATCAGTGAAATGCTACCATTGCGGAAGGATGGGTCACTATCAAAGTGACTGCAGATTGAAGAACAAACCAAAGTGTCACCATTGCAAGAAGCTGGGACACAAGGAAGAAGATTGCAGATTGAAGAATCAACAAGTCAACTACGTGGAGTCGTCATCAAGCCATGAGCCAAAAGGTGACATCAATGGAATGTATTGAGAAACAAAAACCTTGCCAACCTTGCCCATATGTTTTGTAAATCAAACCTGACCACCTGAGAGTAGCTATGAAAGCACCCAGGGGAGGTATTGACATGTAAAATCCACACTTGACCACCTTAAGTAGCAAAGTATGCACTAAGGGGAGGTGATGGAATGTAACTCACATCTGACCGCCTTGCAGTAGCCAAAGGATCATGGCATCAAGGGGAGGTGTTGAGAGTTGTGGTGCCATGAGCACATAATTAAAGGCTAAGGTATGGTATAGGAAAGAATTAAAGTAGCCACCCTAAGATGTGGACTACAAGATGTGGAGACTCTGGATTGAGGATATCCACAAGGAGAGATGTGGATGAGAGGATCCCACATGGTTTGACTATTCTAAAGGCTCTCTCTATATAAGAAGCCTATCATGTATTGTTGAGAACACACATTACAATAGATTGAGTGTTTGCTACCCTATGTCTCTCTTGTGGTGCTTTGATCCTCCTTGATCCCTCACTTTGACACAACCAGCAGGTTATGTTGAACCAAGAAAGGAGAATAAGGTTTGCCATCTCAAGAAAAGTCTCTATAGCTTAAAGCAAGCACCCAAAAGTTGGTATAGCAGAATTGACAAGTATTTTGCTGATTTGGGATACATGAAATCGTAGATGATCTGATTGTGACAGGAAGCAAGGATAGCTTCATCAAAAAATTGAAACAAGACTTATCTACAGAGTTCGACATGAAAAATCTTGGACTTATGCACTATTGTCTTGGAATTGAGTTCTAGAGAGATTCAGATAGCACATTCATGAGTTAGCTCAAGTATGTTGACAGTCTCCTGAAGAAGTTTCATATGGTAGATTGCAAGATTGCAGCCACTCCTATGGAACAGAGTTTGAAACTTACTAAAGATTCAGAAAAGCCTACTGTCAATGACAAATACTACAAGTAGCTCATCGGATCTCTTATATATCTGACAATCACATGGCCAGATATTTGTTATGCAGTAAGCTCACTAACATAGTTTATGGCAAATCCAAAATAGTTTCACTGGAATGCAGCCAAAAGAGTCATGAGATACATCAGAGGTACAAGACAGTTTGGGATAGAATACAGAGGAAGTCATCCACGGTTGCATGGATACTGTGATAGTGACTATGCCAGGGATCATGAGACTAGGAGATTGACACAGGGATATGCATTTTTCCTTGGTCAAGGTGCTATATCATGGTTGTCAAACAAACAGCCAAATGTTTCTTTGTCTTCGACTGAAGCAGAATATAGAGCACTCACTACAGGTACATGTGAGGCTATATGGCTCAAAAGACTATTGTTAGAAACAGATTACTTTGATGAGTCAAAGCCAACAACAATATACTGTGATAATCAATCGGCTCAAGCATTGGCCAAAAATCCAGTATATCACTCCAGGACAATGCACATTGATGTTAGAGAGCACTTCATCAGAGAACGAGTGTTACTTGGTGACATCACACTACAACATTGTGATTCCTCCCTCCTCCCACATGCATCCTCCTTCTCCACCCCTGTTGCTTTTTCTTGCTCCTCCTCCTCCCTCATGCTCATCCATTCTCATCTTCCCTCATGTTCATGCCTACTCCTCCTTCGTTCTACTCATGCAAGCTCCTCTTGACTCCTCATGCTCACGCTTGCTCGTGTTGCTTCTACTCCTCCTACTCATGCATATTCGTCTGCCTTCGTCCTCACACCTAGTCCTCCACTTGCTTCTCCTCCCTCGTAATCATTCATGGTCTTTCTCATCCCTCCTCAAACCTCACCTATGGTACCATGTGACCTACGTGATCCATTCCAATGTGTTGTACATGAGATTATAAGAACTTACGAGTTGAATGTGAGATTCCAAATAGCATAGCAGTCTTTCTAAGGACTAAGTTGAGGATTCAAAGACCCTATTATTGGTGTATTAGAGTTGAAGAAGAAGAGAAATAGGCTATGAAGCCTCTTTGTAATACAATTTGAAATACAAACACCTATTTCTAATAATATTCCCTTGAAATTAGGAAACACTAATTGGAGGCCCTTTTGAGACCCCAATTCTCCCCTAATGCATGGTTGACTATTCAAAGGGCACTCTCTATATAAGAGACCTATCATGTATTGTTGATAGAACACACATTGCAAGAGATATAGATTTGCTATCTCCCTCTCATGTCTTATTTAGTGTGCTTTGTGACAAAATATGAAGAGGGGAGAGGAGAAGAGTGGAGATGAGGAGAGAGGGCATAGCTAGAGAGCACACCACAAATGACTAACTGTACACTAGATTTAGTTGAAAAAATAGAATATATACAAACCCTTTAAGGGTTAGGGTTAGGGGATCTAACCCTTTCCTTTATAGCACTCTATAAGGTTAGTGCTATGCACATATGATCACGTGATGGTGCTATGCACACATGATCACATGATGTTGAGTGTGAACTCTCAACACCTTCCCTCAAGATCAACATCATGAAGTAGGCCTTCCCTCAAGATGATGATTCTGGGGAATTGAAGAAGGACTGAGCATTACATTCCATCACACCCCTTTAATGGGAATGTCCTTCCTCTATGTCAAACCAAGAGCTAGTCGGTGTTTCTCGAATAGCTCTTTACCGAGTGGTTTGGTAAAGATGTCTGCAACATTTTCTTTGAAAAAGCAGCAGGGGGAGGAGGAGGATGCATGTGGGAGGAGGGAGGAGGAGGCATGTGGACAAAGGGAGGAGGAGGGGGGGAGGGAGGTAGTGGGAGGGAGGAGGAGGAGGAGGAGGAGGAGGAATGGGACATGTGGAAGAGCAGAAGGGAGGAGGGAGACAAGAAGGAGGATGGGGGGAGGAGGGAATTCAAATTCAAAATTCAAAATTCAAAAGTTTGACTTTGGAGGATGGGGGGAGGAGGGAGAGAGGGAATTCAAATTCGAAATTCAAAATTTTGACTTTGGGAAAAGTGCCCCTCCTTGGTGTAAGAGGTGGCCCCCTCCTAAGTGTAAGAGGTGGGATCGACTGGGCTTAACCCACCTAGGTAGGGGGGGTTAGGACTCCCTTGGACCCCACAAGAGGACTTGCATTAGGCCTAATCCATTTCTTAACCCATTCCTTATGAGGCCCTTTTGAGACCCCAATTCTCCCCTAATGTGGGATCGTCTTATCCACATCTCTCCTCGTGGATATCCTTGATTCACATCTCCACTGACGTAAAAGAGGGAGAGAGTAGGAGTTTGGGAGTGAGGAGAGGAGACACACCCACAGTAGACACCAATAGGTGGGGATAAACAATGAGTGGTACCTCCCCAAGTACACACAGTAGTATATATATCTTTGGATAAGGCTAGGACCACTAGGCACTAAGTACAATGCATACTTAGTGTACTTAGCAGTACTAGACTAAAAACTGTTACATAGGGTGGCCAGTGCCTTTACCCCAACAACCTCCCACTTAAAGGCAATGTGCCCTCAAGAGAAAGAAAAGAAAGAATAGCATATACATCATAATGTACAAGACCAGTAGACTAGCCTTAACCTATACCCATTAGCCATCTGCAATGTGCAAACCGCTCAGCAGCCAATCCTTTGGTCAACAGATCTGCTGGATTGTCATCAGTGTGAACTTTCACAAGCTGAAGTTGCTTGTTCTCAAGCACCTCCCTGATAAAATGATACTTCACGTCGATGTGCTTCGTCTTTGCATGAAAAATAGGATTTCGTGCCAACTGTATGGCACTCTGACTGTCACAATGCAACAATGGAGTATCACTAGAGTAGCCCAAATCTGCCACTAGCCGAGATAGCCATATAGCTTCCTTGCATGCCTCAGTGGCTGCAATATATTCAGCTTTTGTAGTAGACAGAGCAATGCACTGCTGCATTCTAGATACCCACGACACTGCACCTCCAGTGAAAGTGAAAACATATCCGGTAGTAGACTTCCGGGTATCAGGGTGACCGGCATAATCAGAGTCTGTATAACCCTGCACTTTTGCATCTTGACTGCCGAAACATATACACAAATCTTGTGTACCCTTTAGGTATCTCATGACACCTTTCACTGCATTCCAATGCTTCTTGCCGGGGTTTGCCATGTATCTACTAACCACTCCCACTGCAAACGCAATATCAGGCCTGGTTGCAACCATAGCATACATAAGACTGCCACAAGCTAATGCATACAGAATCTTTGACATCTCAGCTCTTTCAGCATCTGAATGAGGGCTGTCCAAAGCACTGATTTTCACATAAGGAGGCAATGGATTACCAATACTCTTCCCCCCTTCCATGTGAAATCTCTGCAAGACCTTGCCAATGTATTCCTTCTAAGACAAGTATAGCAACCGCTTTTCCCTATCCCGAAGTATCCGCATGCCCAATATATGGTTGGCATCACCAAGATCCTTCATATCAAAGGTCTGATGCAATCTCTTTTTTAAGGCATTCATCTCTTTATGAGATTTTCCAGCAATTAACATGTCATCCACATACAAAATGAGGATCAGTAAACTGCCATCTGAAGCTTTCTTGGTATACAAGCAGTGATCAATGTCACTTCTCCTATAACCTTGGGTTCGCATGAATGTATCAAACTTATGATACCATTCTCTGGGTGCCTGCTTAAGACCATAAAGACTTTTCTTCAGTCTGCACACAAGCTTCTCCTTTCCCTTCACTGTAAAACCTTCTGGCTGCTGCATAAAAATCTGTTCATGTAAATCACCATGAAGAAATGCCGTCTTGACATCCATTTGGACCAAGTTCATATTTGCATGTGCAACCAATGCTAATACAGTTCTGAGAGTTGTCATCTTAACGACAGGAGAGAATATCTCATCAAAGTCAACACCATATTCCTGCTTGAACCCCTTGGCAACCAGTCTGGCTTTATGCCTTGGCTTTTCACCAGGTGTGACTTTAAGTCGATAAACCCATTTGCATGGCAGTACTTTCTTACTAGTAGGCAAGGGTACCAATTCCCAAGTGCCATTTTTGTGAAGACTGTCCATTTCAGACTTCATGGCAAGATCCCATTGAACCTTGTCTGCCCTCTGCCTAGCCTCTCTGTAGCATGAAGGCTCTCCACAATTAGTGAGCATTAGATAATCAAAGCCAGGAATAAATCTGTCTGGCTGCCGTGTCGGTCTGGTTGACCTTCTAACCTGATGACCATCATCATGAGGTGGCTGTCCAGCCTCCAGTTCTGGCTGCATTATTTGCATGTCAGGAAGATCATCTAACTGTGGTACATCCATTGGGATATCATCTGCCATATCTGGCTGTCCATTTGGACCTGCTGCAGCATCATTTAATGGCTGATTATGCTGCTGTTGTGGCTACAGTCGGTCTGTGTTGCCCATGATGCCTGTCATCATCAATAGTTACTTTTAAAGGTCCCTGTTGTACAACAGGTTCCTTGAACATGATGGTTTCATCAAACACGACATCATTGCTGCGTATAAGTTTTCTGTTTGTGGGATCCCATAGTCTGTAGCCCATCTCACCTTTGTTACCATACCCTAAGAAAATGCATTTCAGAGACTTTGGATCCAATTTAGTCCTGTCTTCCCTGCGTACATGCACATACGCGACACAACCAAAGACCCGTAGGTGTTTGTAAGACGGAGGCTTACCCGTCCATGCCTCTTCAGGCACACCACCACATAATCTCTTATTCGGTGACCTATTTATAAGGTGCACAGCTATCTTTACAGCTTCAGCCCAAAAAATGTGGGGCAATGCAGCATGTGACAACATAGATCTGACCTTTTCTTGAATGGTCCTGAACATTTTCTCAGCGGTACCATTCTGTGGAGGATCATACGGTGCAGATAACATCCTTTGAATGCCCTTTGTCTCACAGAATTCTTGGAACTCTTTGGACAAATACTCTCCACCATTGTCAGACCTCAAAGCTTTCAGTTTCTTGCCTGTCTCATTTTCGACCAGTGCAACAAATTTAGTGAAAGCAGTAAAGGTATCACTCTTTCTTTTAAGAGTGTAAACCCACACTTTGCGGGTGGCATCATCTATAAATGACAAAATGTACTTTGCTCCTCCTAAAGATACAGTAGGCATCTCACATACATCGGTATGGACAAGCTCCAAGAGCTGTAATTTCTGATTTGATGCCCTCTTATGAGGAATCTGTACTTGACGACCGTAGAGACAAAATTCACATTTCTTTAAATCTGAAAATTTTAGACTCGGCAAGTAACCAAAATGAGCCAGTTGCTCCATTCCCTTAACACTCATATGGCCAAGCCGGCTATGCCACAATGAAATCTTTGGCAGCTCGGCAGCATTTACATCGGAATGCGGACAATGTCCTACATGAAGTGAATACAAAGTATCAAGTTTAGGACCTCTAGCTATAGCCATTGCCCCTTTGCTGATTTTCCACTTCTGATTACCAAAGGTGGTATGATAACCATCGTCATCCAACAACCCTGTGGAAATCAAGTTCTTCTTCACCTCAGGAACATGCCTGACCCCTTTGAGCATTAACTGCTGGCCATTTTCAAGAACAAGCCTACATTCTCCACGCAGTAGGTTCATCTCTGATGCCTACAACCAGTGAATCAACAACTGTAAGCATTATGGTTGACATGGCCAAGTTGTCCATCTTCTCCCACTGCTCATCAGTAATGTTGGAGGGCTTAACACCCTTCTCCTTTATAGGTTTGTACTGGTCCTTCTGCATCAACACATTGTAGCACTGTGTCCTCCATATGTCGTAGTTTTTAGCTCCTTCGAGCTTCTTTATCTGAAACAAGGACGACACGTCGCTGCTAGAACTCATGGTAAAGAAAGAAGAGTTTATTCCTCAATGGAACTGCCTAACTCCCTAAATGTATGTGCAGTGAAGCACAAATAAAAGATCTCTCCCGCAAGCGGAAGCTTCAATGAAAAGAACTCTATTTTTGTGGCATAAACCACTCTTCCCCCGTGCTGCAGAAACAGTACAGCAGCCTGTTTTTGTCGTCCAGAGCGTACAAAAAATAGTACAGCTGTAATAAAACAGCCTTCGAACAGTCCAGCAACTTTATGGATTATTTTGGAGGCAAATGACACTGTTATAACAGTGATTACAGAACTGATTTGACTGTCATAACAGTCCCAAAATTGTCATTTAATATTCAGACCTGCATTATGGCACGGTTGCCCAAAAAAAAACTGCTGTAAAGTGACCCGTATTGACTTGGAACAGTCCTTCTACTGCAATTATACAGTATAGGACTGGAAGCCAACAAAAGCCCCTTGTTTGAACAGGGATTTTGAGGGATTTTGTCACAATTTTAGAAATGCATGGGTTCCAATGTAGAATGAGAAGAGCATTAGCTTCCCCCCAAACAGTAATACACTGGAGCAGGTGCAAAGCCCCAAATTTTAGAGTGCTGCTGTGCTCTAGAATGGCATTTTTTACAACATTTTGTAGACTGCCTGCATTTACTGCATGTGTGGGTAACACCCCTGACTAATGCATCTGTCTCTGTCAACGAATAAGCATACACACTGCAAGTGACAATGCATACACCGCATCAAGATGGCATAGACTTCTGCTCAGGTATTCTGCTCAGGTAATAGGCATACACACTGCAAATCTGTCAATGCATACGCTGTGTAACCCTTCACTGGCCAAGTGAATAACCTGTCTCAACTCTGTTTGCGGCATAAGCTAAGCCTCAGAGTTGAGTGATGCCCTGCTATTGTAGAACACCTGTACATGCCTTTGCAGTACAAGATGCGTATTGAAATGACAGAACATCACAGGATACAGTGCATAAGAAAGCAAAATACCTGGCAGTTACAAAATAGGGCTTGCACAATAGTGCGTCCCTCTTTTCAAGAGTAGTGAAGATAACTTGCAATTTTCAGCTTGACAAAACTTGTGTAAAACAGGAAAAGTACAGCAAGTACAGTTGTACCTGCGTACCTTGCTGCGTCGCAAAATTTTCTGCACAAGAAAGCGTGCCAAGTGCTGAAATAAACAGGAAATTGCTGTTGTAGAAGCACAACAGTGTGTCCACTGGAAAACACAGGAATAGGTGCCTATGGGCACTCAATGTTGAAGTTGTGGCGTTGTACTTGCACAATTTGCGTGCACGCTGCACCTGTACCTACGTAATGTGCCTGTTGCACGTTTTCCAAGGAAAAGTACAGCTGAAGCTGCTGTAGCTGCTCCAAAAGTATGTGGAAACGGGTACGGTTGTACTTTCGTGATGTTCTGCTGCTGCACGTTGGCTGGCTGAGAACAAGCATGACCCGTGAGGATGGAGGGGATCGGGAGAGAAGTAGTAGAGCAGTGGCTCTGATACCAGTTGACGTAAAAGAGGGAGAGAGTAGGAGTTTGGGAGTGAGGAGAGGAGACACACCCACAGTAGACACCAATAGGTGGGGATAAACAATGAGTGGTACCTCCCCAAGTACACACAGTAGTATATATATCTTTGGATAAGGCTAGGACCACTAGGCACTAAGTACAATGCATACTTAGTGTACTTAGCAGTACTAGACTAAAAACTGCTACATAGGGTGGCTAGTGCCTTTACCCCAACATCCACATCATGTAGTCCACATCCTAGGGTGGCTGCTTTAATTCTTTCCTATACTATACCTTAGCCTTTAATCTATTTGCTCATGGCACCATATCTCAACATGAACCACCCTTATCTTGTATGTCATTCATATATCTATGTCGAGTATTGTGTACATAACCGGGGTTAAGGAACAGTGGTCTTTAATCCCCACATTGTTTGTGCTCATCAATCATGTTTCCAGGAAAGCTCTCAAGGGTCTCTTTGAGGAAGATTTCTCTAAATCTATTAATTTGAACAAGGTACACACTAGCAATAATAATCTTATGCCTCTTTGTTTTTGTTTCAGTGTAGAAATGGATACCGGATGTTGTTGTAAGATGTTAGCTACTTAAGTGTATGTGTCTCTGCATACGACCCCTATAGTACAAGAGTGAGGGAGCTGTTCTTGACAACTGTTTTGCATGGAAAATCAGTTGTAACGCTACATCCATTAGGATCTCCGCACATGAATCTCACTATCACATGGAAAGATGTATCAGGAGAAGGAGCTTTAACGATTGTCACTACCTCCTCCATTGAAACAACGTGGAAATTCAATTTCTTCTATAATTTCTATCATGCAACTCTGAATACTAGGCAATTGTAGTTGGTCCCAATAGATATTATGTTGATGCTTGATCTATAGTCTTTAAGTTGCCTGGAACATCTTTAAGGTCCGTCTACGTATTCTTTAATAGGATTGATAAATGGTGGATGGCAGCACTGTCTTTTGCTTTGAACGAGAAATTGTGAAGATGATTGCAGTTTGCACGGGTGCTAATTTCTAGGTTTCAGAGGTGTCTTCAAATCGGGGACCGTTGATTGGGGAGGAAGATTGCAAAGTAGTGCGGCATGCTTGTGCATACGTTTTGATTAGGTTTTATCGACCGCAAGCCATGTTTGATGGGAAGGTACAATGTTTGATCTAGCTCTTTCTCTGCTTTGCATCTTTGTTCTCTCAAAAATGTAGAAAGCCAACTTAGAGTCGCCCATGGGCAAAAAAGAGAACATAGATTTTATTTTTTCTCTTTTTAAGAAGCGAGCTAGAAGAATTCTTGATGAGAGCAAGAAGCTCCAACACTTCCATCTTCAGCATTGCAGACCTATATTTGCCTTGGTACTCATGGCTACAAAATCCCTCCAGGCTTCATTGTAGACAAAAGAATTTTTCTCAAAAACAAGACAGGAGAGAGAGAGAGACAGATGCAAAAAAGAAGAAAAAATCTCGACCTTACAAAGGAAGGAGAGAATGAAGTCACAAACTTTTGATTTTCTCCTCAGTACTATCATTTACTGCATCCACTGAGACATGACATTCCTTTTCTTCTATTAAAAGTATCAATACACTCATTAGGAACACTTCAAGGAAGTCCCTCAAGTAATCCTTGAATGTTGTGATCATCAACCGTTGGAATGAGGTTGGGGAATTGGATAGCACGAAGATCATCACCCTTGATGTGAACATTCCCCACTATGTGTTGAATGCTATCTTATGTTAGTCTTTTGGGTCTATAGACACTTGATTGTATCCTAAGAATCCATCAAGGAAGTTGTATGCCTCCTTGCCTGTGACCCGTTCTAGCACATGCTCCGTAAAAGGGAGTGGGTAGTGATCACTACGTGTTGCCGCATTGATCTTTTTGAGATCTACGCAGACTTGTATTTTCTTATTCTTTTTTATGACGATCACTATGGGTGAAACCCAATCTATGTGCTCAATTTCATAGATGAATCCCGCATCTATCAATTTTTGGAGCTCTTCCTTGACTAAGGCAAAATACTTGGGATTCATAGGGTATGGTCATTGGCAAACTAGTTTGGCATCTTCCTTTAGAGGAATGGTGTGTTGCACCACTTCTGGCGGCACACCCTTCATGTTTGTGTACTTCAAAGCGAAGACGTCCTTGAATTCCTTTAGGAGGGAAATCAGTTGCTCCTCTTATTCCGAGGATACTCTCCTTCTTGGGCCAGGTCTACCTCCTTAATAGTTGCTGGATCATCAAAACCATGTGATTTGTCTTCATCCGCTGACCTCTTGGCTTGTTCGAACATGATCTTGCAATCTTCGACCGTGTAAGCCTTGAAGTGGGGAGGGACTTGACGAAGGTCTTCTTCCTTTTTAGACTCCTTTTCATTGTGGTTGATGCCTTCGTGGGAGAAGGCTGTCATTTTGGGTTGTGTTTTTTAGCAAAGTGGTATGCGATCATTCCGTCTCTTGGGCAATAACCGAACCCATTGATACTAGCACTCTGTTCATACTGGTTCCCCAACCAAGAGAAATCTCATGGTGGGTAAGGGTGGCACCAATATGTTTCAACCAATGCAAGTCCAATTTTACCCTGATAACTCCTCTGCTGCTCTTGGATCTCTGGAAACTCCTCAGCACATTCATCATTCTCAGAGGTGCTACCATGTGTTGAGATTCTAGCTTGGGGGTCATGATTTGGGTTCCCCTTTTCTCTGGCAAGTCTATGGTTGCTAGTAGATGCATCCAATTATGGGAGAATTCAAGTTCAGGCAATGGTGCATACCATGCCTCATCCTCATTCTCTATCTCTCATCGGTTTGCTCAGGTTATAGGGTTTTTAATGGAGCTGATCCTTCTAAAGGTTTCCTAGCGGCGGTATCAAACTCTACGGCAAACAAGTGGCCGCTCATCAGGTGAGCTTTCTAGGTCCTCATGTCCACTCTTGCGACTTGGCCATCCTTTCGTAAGTAAATGCTATTTGCTAGCCAATCGTGGACCAATCCCGCACCGTGCATAAATGGGTGTCCGAAAATGATCTCATATGAATTATTATGGTTGTGGAAATCCATCACTATTGCAAACGAGACTCTGTAAGTGAATCCAAAGGTTTTCACCTTGAGGTCCTTTATCACTCCCATGCGATGAGTTGTGTTCCCATCTGTGAGCTTGACTACTAGGGATGTGGGTTCCAGAGGAGGTTTACCCCATCATGTTAACCCCAAGGGATTAACAAGAGCAGCCTACTGACATAAGGAGTAAGGAGCAAGCACAAAGAAGACCTTGGTGTCCATTTTTGCTCACTACATTCAATTTAAAAGTTGAAAAGCCATGGCTTCCATTGCTCCTCCGTGAATTAGCCCTAAATCCCAAAATCCATGGCTTGCATTGCTCCTCCATCAATAGCTATTATCATAAATTGCTTGTATATAGTACTATACCCATGGTTTTTTCAGTATTTTTGTAATTCTGCAATTTTATATATTTAGCTTTCTTTTCTTGTTTGTGTTTGCATTTTATTTATTCAACATGGATTCACAACATATTGTTGAGAGTTGTGGTGCCATGAGCACATAATTAAAGGCTAAGGTATGGTATAGGAAATAATTAAAGTAGCCACCCTAGGATGTGGACTACATAATGTGGAGATGTGGATTGAGGATATCCACAAGGAGAGATGTGGATGAGAGGATCCCACATGGTTTGACTATTCTAAAGGCTCTCTCTATATAAGAAGCCTATCATGTATTGTTGATCATATAGATTGAAATAGATCGAGTGTTTCCCATTTGGTTTCTCTCTCCTCATGTTTTTCATTATATGCTTTGAGCCTCCGTAGTCCTTACATCGATCTTATGTACACTAGGCTTAGCATGATCCCACTTTCTTGTCATGGTATCAGAGCAGGTTTAGCTAAGTCTAGATTAGCTTTAGATAGAGTTGAGAATACTTTGTGAGAGTTCTTGAGTGATTTTCATTCATGTTGGCTTGCTAGTTTCCGTCATTCTTCCACTATGTTCTACATTGAGAGATGAGAGGTGTGAGAGTCTAGTTAGAGCTTCAACAAAAGCTTCTACAAGCTTATGAGATCCCGTGTGCCTCCACCTTCAACGTCTGCTATGCCATGACTCCATCAATCGGCTGCGACCTCTACATAATAGGCAACGGTGCAGGGAGGGGCTTAGAAGATGCAGAAGAAGGGTGATGAGAACCCGTAAAAACAGTCCAAACAAAGCTCAACGCAGCTCCAAGTCCCACGGCTCTCTATGGAGGATAAGTGGCTCCAAGGTGACTCTCAAGTGTTCAATCGAGAGGTGTTCAATCGAGAGCAGCTTCTTCACTCCGACAGCCACGGGCTATAGCTCTATCCGTAATTGAGAGCTAGAGTTCGTCCGACGAGCAGGCTCCATGCAATACAAATCCTCCTATGCCGTCACTCAAGCTATGCGATTACAACCACAACAGCCAGCAGCGCAACGACCTAGCATGTGGCCGACCTCCAAAGCCTCCTCAGCGCCAGAGTCCCGCAACGAGCTCCCACAACACACAAGCTCTTCCACGACTCTCCTAGCTCCAATAGCCTTGCAGTACCAAGTCTCTAGAGCATACGGTTGCGCCGGCTCTACACAGCATGAACGCCATACGGGCCTCCTTCTCCAACGACTCTGAAGCTAAGCGCAACAGCAGCGTCAACAAGTGCTCAGCAGCCCAGCGACTCTCTCGGGCCAACACCGAACGTCTCCAACTGCCTGCTCCTGCTTCAAGCTTTCCAAAAAGCCCAACAGTCGTCCAACTGCAAGCCAAGTCCTCTCTGTAGCTAGCTCCAGCACCGACAGCAGCAACAAGCGCCTTCTACACGGCCTTTTCTCTATCTCCATCGCCGCTTCCTCGCATCTCTGACTCCATCATCAAACACCATCGACTGTGACGCCGTTGTCGCCTTCTCTACTTAGAATTCCTTCCACGAGATTTCCTAAGTTTCCTACAATTTTGACACGTGGTAGATCACAAGTAACCTTGGTTGAGTTCAGTTAACTCACTGGTCAAGTAATTGTGGTTAAGATGCACCATGGTTAGTTTTTTGGTCAAAAATAACTATGGTAAAGGTTCAGTATGGTTAGTGTCAAACTAACTATGGTTTAAACCATGGTTAAATGCTTAGGGTTAAGTTAATGCCACATCATCTACAGTGCCACCTAAGCACAGTTTGTAAGCAGCATGTGAATCCCTATGCCACATCATCAAGGCCCCCTCTTCTTCATAGAATCTTTGACAAGCCATAACTTCCAATCCAGGAAGAATTTGCACACGCTCCAAAAAGGAAAAGTGATCGTCTTTTCGAGCTCTACGTGCCTGTCATGTCAGAATCATTGTATGCAATTAGACACTGCCAGATTTGAAAGTATCATCAACTGGTAAGACCTTTGCTATGGCAATCCGCACACCAACTGTTGAGAAGTTCACCGGGGAAGGATTTCACACATGGTCTACACAAATGAGATATCTCCTGATGCACCAAAAGCTTTGGAAGATTGTAAAAGAAGACATACCCACTGCACAAAATGATGCTTGGAAGGAAAAAGATGAAGCAGCACTATCACTCATCGGATTGCACTTAGGTCCAAACATAATTCATCATATAGACTCTAAAGATCATGCCAAGGATGCATGGGATGAGTTGAACACAGTGTTTGGTGCAAAAGCCAAAAACCAAGAAATCCATCTTAAAATTGAATTCTATGGTATGCACATGGGCTTCAATGAATCCATGGCACAATTTGTCAACAAAATCAAAAGCATTATGACTCAACTAGAGGGCATAAATGCAAAAGTAGGAGAGAAAGATGCACTTGCAATTCTCCTTAAAAGCATGCCTGCAGAGTATAGTGCATTGACAACCACTTTGAAGAATTTGCCAGATCCAAAGTTTGAAGAATGTGTATCCTCTCTTCTTGAAAAAGAAAGAGAGTTGAAGGCATCGACATCAACATCGACATCAACACTCAACAGCTATAATGAAGAACAAGCACTATTTAGTAAAACATCAGTGAAATGCTACCATTGCGGAAGGATGGGTCACTATCAAAGTGACTGCAGATTGAAGAACAAACCAAAGTGTCACCATTGCAAGAAGCTGGGACACAAGGAAGAAGATTGCAGATTGAAGCACCAACAAGTCAACTACGTGGAGTCATCATCAAGCCATGAGCCAAAAGGTGACATCAATGGAATGTATTGAGAAACCAAAACCCTTGCCAACCTTGCCTATGTTTTGTAATCAAGCCTGACCACCTGAGAGTAGCTATGAAAGCACCCAGGGGAGGTATTGACATGTAAAAGCCACACTTGACCACCTTAAGTAGCAGGCTTGCACTAAGGGGAGGTGATGGAATGTAACTCACATCTGACCACCTTGTAGTAGCCAAAGGATCATGGCACCAAGGGGAGGTGTTGAGAGTTGTGGTGCCATGAGCACATAATTAAAGGCTAAGGTATGGTATAGGAAATAATTAAAGTAGCCACCCTAGGATGTGGACTACATAATGTGGAGATGTGGATTGAGGATATCCACAAGGAGAGATGTGGATGAGAGGATCCCACATGGTTTGACTATTCTAAAGGCTCTCTCTATATAATTAGCCTATCATGTATTGTTGATCATATAGATTGAAATAGATCGAGTGTTTCCCATTTGGTTTCTCTCTCATGTTTTTCATTATATGCTTTGAGCCTCCGTAGTCCTTACATCGATCTTATGTACACTAGGCTTAGCATGATCCCACTTTCTTGTCACATATATGTTCCACTTTAGAGTAGTCAAGCCATTCAAGGGGAGGCCATAGACTGCTGAGTCCAAAGGACTTTGTCTCGTAGATGAGCCCAACCATCCTGGAGAGATATCAGTCTCTTATCCATTCTTGGATTGCATCATTCCATGCCTCTCCTACTGCATCCTCTCCCTAGTTTAGGATTGTTAGCATTTTCTACTCGATAGGGGTCACCTATCACATTTAGTCAGGCATCATCGCATGGGCATTGGTGGTGTTCCTCAATGAAGAGTAAGAAGGGTAGATGTTGTGGTTCAGGTGCAACCTGCAAATGTGGATAAGATGGCCAAGCTTGCCATTGTCCCCTTGTCCACCCCTGTCAAAGGGTGCTTTGCCACCCTCGCTCCACCACCCTTAGATACACCCCTGGCTCTAGGAAGAGTTAGGACGAGGTCTTATTGTGTTGAGGTGCAAGTGAATCTATAGATGAATCTACATATTCTTGCCTCCCCACCTATGATTCATGAGACATAGCTTGCTCTACTAGCCCTATGCCCACCTTCTGTGCATTACCCCTAGCTCCAAATCCACCCCTTCTTGATGTGTAGATGTTGTATGCATGGATGTAGAGAGTGGTATACAGATGATGATGTGGTTTCTTGAAAGTAGGAGTGTGAAGAGATTTTAGGAGACTCTTATACATGAAGATAGATGAGTGTATTGGAGGTGTTATGTCTATCTCTCTCTCCCTCATAATAGATCAAGTATTTCCATGAGCATAGACTTTTGTGTTCTCTTACACATGTTTACTTTGAATGAGCAAGTACCCTTTGGAAATAGTTCAGTCAGATATTTGGGGCCCTACGGACCATGAAACACTCGGGGGAACAACATACTATATCACTTTTATAAAATGATTATATAGCAGGGTGACATGGGTTTATTTATTAAAAGAAAAAAGTGATGTCCTTCAAGGGTTTGTCAATTTAAAAGAATGATAGAGGAGATTGGGTGTTATATAAAGTTATTTCATGTGGGCAATGGTGGAGAATACATGTCCTATGAATTTGATGTTTTCCTATATGGCCAAGGAATTAAGAGATGGGTCACTTGTAGATACACTCCCCAATAAAACTCCATTGTGGGAAGGAAGAATAGGTGATTGGAGACATGGATAGAGCCATGATGGATGAGATGAATATTCCATTGATGTTTTGGGATGAAGCGATACATATGGATGTGTATATCATGAATAGGACACCCACATATGCCATACATGGGTTGAGACCCTTTTGAAAGGCTTTATGGGTAAAAGCCAACCTTGTCTTATTTGAAGGTGTTTGGCTACATTGGTTATGTGCATATGTCAAATGAGATAAGGAAGAAGTTGGAGCCAAGGGTTTTGTAACATGTGTGTTTTGGGGATACTCAGCTAAGAGAAAGGGATATAAATGCTATGATCCCATCACTAGACATGTATATGAGAGCCAAGATGTGAAGTTTAGTGAGCATGAAGTGTGGTATCATCCCCAACCAATTGTTGTAGTGGATGAGCATATGAAAAAGGGTGAAAAGATGAAACTATAGCAAGCTAGACCCTCGGGGGGTTCACTATGTATAAACCCTCTATATCACATGCATTCAAGGCCTATTTGTAAAATCCCTTATCGGTAAACTTTTTCTTAATTAAAATTACCCTTTCTCTATACAAATTTGTAATTTTTTTCCAAAATTACTTTAAATACTCCCTTATGTAAATTAACTTTTGTAAAATTTAGGGATTAAAAATAACCCGCTATTAAACTCATGTGATAGGGTTACATATAATGAGTGACCCCCCCGAGGCTAGACCCTCAAGTAAAGTGATTTCAATAACATCACAACATGAGGAAAGTGTTGCTAGTGTAAGCCCATGGAGTGGTAGATTAAGGGGGAGCAAGCATGTGGACAAATGCAAGAAAAAAG
Source organism: Dipteris shenzhenensis (assembly GCF_047967505.1). Classification (NCBI taxonomy): domain Eukaryota; kingdom Viridiplantae; phylum Streptophyta; class Polypodiopsida; order Gleicheniales; family Dipteridaceae; genus Dipteris; species Dipteris shenzhenensis. The sequence goes on from NC_141613.1 coordinate 28,285,562, forward strand.
ATGAAGTTGAAGAGAGTCTTCAGGATGCAAATAGTGATGAAGAGAGTGATTTACAGCTTGTTAATGCTCAAGAGACAAAGGATGTCCCAAAGTATGTGCCACCACATGCTACAAACCAAAACAGCAAGTAAACAACCCTTAAGAAGATCGAAAAGGGTGAGACACCCCATGGATAGATTACTTACAACAGATATATCAAGATGCCCTATCCATACATGGTTAGAAAAGTACAACATGTTGAGCGCTCAAGTTTTGAGGAGGCTTAAAAAATTTAGATTGAATGGATTCCATGGATCAAGAAATGGATGCCTTGGATAAGAAAAACACTTGGACACTTGTCAAACTTCTAAAAGGAAAGAAATCTACTGGCTGCAAATGGGTTTCTAAAGTGAAGTGCAAATCAGATGGAAGTGTGGAGAGATACAAGGAAAAGTTAGTGGAAAAAAGGTATGCCCAAACATTTGGGCTAGACTTTGATGATACATTTAGCCCGATGGCAAGGATGACCACCATATGGACCGCGATTGCTTTGGTAAGCATGATGAGTGGAAGCTATGTGAAATGGATGTCGAAAATTCTTTATTGAATGGTAACTTAATGAGGAATTTTATATGCATCATACCAAGGGCTACTACATTCGAGTTATCCTATGGATGTGTGCAAGTTAAGGAAAGGCTTGTACGGATTGAAGCAAGCTCTAAGAGCTTGGTGTGAGAGAATGAGTAAAACCTTGCTGAATTTGCTTTTCAAGCAATCTAAAAATGATATATCACTATGTGTGAAGCAAGAGGGAGTGCAAATGGTGATTGTGATCATATATGTGGATGGTTTAATCATCATGGGGAGTCTTGATGCAGAAATTACAGCAACTAAGAAGACATTGTCATGTGAAATCTGTGTCCACCTCCCTAAACCCTAGGGTGTGAGCTGGGGCTGAGCTGGGGCTCGAAAGCGATCTAAACGCTTCACGAACTTGGGTTCTTGATTGAACAAGTACTTCAAATAATCAATTGGGACCCATCTTTTTGTAGACTCATCAAGTTGATATGCAAAACTCGCAATGTGGTCTTCCATGTACTTGATGAGGTCTTCAAAATCATCTCGGGCTCCCAAGTAGGTGCCTAGGACATCTATGCTCTTATCAAAGACTGGAAATAACTCCTCCTCTTTATCAATTAATGGAGTAAGGGAGATGAAATCATGGAAGGCAGACCCAATAGAATCCATGGTAGTTTGGTAGCTAGGAGAACTATGGCTATGATAGTGAAACTTTGAAACTAAAGTAACTTTATAACCTATATACACCCAAATGTTCTAAATATTAAAAATAAAAAAAATTATAAATTTTTTGGGAAAAACTTGACATTGACATGAAACAAAACCATTCAAAACATCAAAATTGATTGCACCACTATTAATTGGAAAATGTCAAAATCCACAATTGTTCCACCCCACATTGTTTACAATCTTCAATATTGCAGGAGGGATAAAAGTGGCACTATGCATGAGCTTCTCTACACACTTTCCTACCTTTTCACCATTAATGATAAAGTGAAAGGAGTCAGACATGCCATCCTCCATGACTAATAGGTGTTCCTGCACATCCCTGAGAGTCCATTGTGATGTGACATTCACATTCTTGACATCTCCTAAATGAGAACCAATACATAAACTTACCCCTATATTATCATCGTCGTCGTTAGAGTCAAAGGGGAGCCAATTGTCACCTGTTTTCTTCTAGCACCTATATTGGAAAGAAAAATATAACATTTGGTGGGAGATGTGGTACTTGACAACCACATTGTCCTTACATACATGGCATTGAAACAGATCACCCTTTTGTTCACTTGACCTGCTTCCCCAATTCACCCCAAGCAATTCCTCAAGGGCATTCTCATGTAGGCACTTGCATGACCAAATGGTTTTTGTTGTGTGCATCTGGATATTCTGAAAACAAGAAGCAAAAATGTGCAGAGGCATAAACCAAGACAACCTTACCCATTTAGAGCCAAATGTAAACTTCATGGCCATGCCCACATCCTTTGAAATCTTTTCCTTGTATGATTGCATTGTTCTTGTGTCCACCATGCTGTAATCCATGTCTTCAAGTTGTGGTGTTGCAATGCATTGAGGATGGCCATAGCTTAATGCCATCCTTAGAATAATGTACTCGGCATTATACCAATAGATATTTCTTTGTTTCAAAGCAAAGGACTTCTCTCCAGCATGCATTTGCCTTCCTAAATCCTCATGAATGGCAGTAAACTTACCTAAGAAGCACTCGACTGGTTCCCACTCCTCAAAGTCTGAAGGAAATACATCTGCTATGCACAAGTGCTATTTCAAAATACAATTTCAAACTGACTCATTACACTGGTTCTATTTCAAAATACAATTTCAAACTGACTCATTACACTTCAAAATCTTACACAAAATGCAAACTTACAATGCGATGGTATTGTCGATTGATTGCTTGACGGAGGAAGGCGCATGTCCTTCCCCATGTAGATGTGTTGCACCTTTGCAAGCCATCCTTTCTTCCCAAGCTTGAACTTCATGATGCAGCCCTTCCATTCATGCAAAAGATCACCTCTTTTGCTCTTGGGAAGCTTATGTGGACCCTTGGCAGATCCTCTCATGACTATCCAATCATTCAAGCTGTAGGTGCAAGGCACCCATTCACCCAATGCATTTTTTCTCCTGTGGGACACAGAGTACATGTATGGTCTCCTCACCATGCTTGTACAGAGGTCACAACAGCAATAGTGGACTAGAAAGTGCATCTTGGAGGGAGAGAGCAGCTCCGATAGAGGAAGAGAGAGGGAGAAGGTATAGAGGGTGCAACTGAAGGTTGAGAGAAGCTCCAAGAGGTGCTGTAGCTAGGAATGGAAGGAGAAAGAGCAGAGGGGGATGAGCAACTGCTCCAGGAGGTGTTGTAGCTAGGAATGGAGGGAGAAAGAGCAGAGGGGGATGAGCAGCCACTACAAGAGGTACTGTAGCTAGGAATGGAGGAAGAAAGAGTAGAGGGGGATGAGTAGCTGCTGCTATAGCTAGGAATGGAGAGAGAATGAGCAGCTGCTATAGGAGGTGCTGGAGAGGGAGAAAGACAATGGACCAAAGCAGGAGGAGGTAGAGAAGATGCCAAATGAGTTCCCACGTTTAAAAAATGGAGGGAGAATGGAGCTGGACCAAAGAAGAGGAGGGGGCAGACTTGTAACAAGCTAAGAGGGGGGAAAATTTTGCCCAGAAGGGCCCGCCGCCTCTTGAATGACTTGTAGGTTTGTTTGGGGGAGGTGCATATGGGAGAAGGGTCAAGCATGGGTTGAGGGGGGGAGGGGATGGTTTGAGTGGTCCCCAGTGTAAGAGGAGTAGCCAATAGAGGCTGTTTGTAGGTCTGCCCACCCTCCACCTCAACATGGCATTGCCCCACAAAAAGGAGCACTCCCATTGGTACACCTCAAATACCTCACTAATCCCTTGAAATTAGGAAACACTAATTGGGGGCCCTTTGGAGACCCCATTTCTCCCCTAATATTATTTAGTCGCTAACTCTTGGAACACGTACTCCATCTTGGAAATCATTGGTGGCAACTGTGGCCACATGTCTTTATTTAGGGTGAGTAGGTAGGCTCATGTGCGTGTATTCATGTCCCCTCACCTAGAGCCTCATGCCCTCATATAAACTATAACCCCCCTCACCCGCATGCCTCCCTTCCTATGGCCTACCCTCGCTTGCCCTAATTGTCCATGAGCCTCCGTCCTCGAAGCATTCCTTTGTGCTCTGTCATCCTATGCATGCCCCCCTCACCGCGCCCGACCTTCGATGATGGCAAGTCTCTACCCTCGTCCACGACACCCCTCATCAACATTTGTGTTCGGCTCCTACGAGTACCATGAAGAAAGGAACATAGACAGGTGCAAGGAGAAGATGGATAGCTCAGACAAAGGTAAGCCACCTCTCACACATCACTACATGTAGATCTAGAGAGAGAGAGAGAGAGACCATTTTTGCATGCAATAAAATGAGCAGCAGCTCATTTTACCTGTAGATGCAACATCTCAAGAATGCGAACGAGACGTCAGAGGAAGGGTACAAGATCATTGATATGCTGAAATTAGAGAATGAACAACTCAAAAAGGAAATTGCAGCTTTGCAAACAACGGTACATGGGAAACACGCTGAGTTCACACAACAAATTACGAAAGGGAAGGCTGATATGCTTGCATGGAAAGATGTACTTAAGAAAGACACAACACCAAATAAAATGGAACTCATTTTTTAAACAATTGAGGAAGAGAAACGACGAGACAGCAAGAGTTTGAATGTGCTGGTCAGAGGCCTAACGGTAGGTGATAGCCCCATGTCAGATGCCAAAATCCTCATTGACAAGATGGGAGTAAACCTCACTTGTGAATCAGCAAGGAGAGTGGGTAAAACAGATGCACCAACAAGGCCCTTGGTTGTAAAGCTGCGAATAGCAACAGTTAGATCCACCCTTATGAGTACACGGGCAGCATTGAAGGGGACCAAGATCTTTCTAAATGAAGATCTCACACTCCTACAACAAGAACACAGAAGGGAAGGAATGGTGCGGGTGATGGCTGCAAGACAAGAGGGGAAATGGGCAGTTTACAAAGATAGTAGGGTAATCATTCGAGAGAAGGTAGAAAAAGAAGTACGAGATGCAGCATGAGAAGGGGACAGCAAATGACGGTGTCTAAATGATGGAGTGAGTATGAAAAACAAATTGAGGATGGCAGTGTGGAATTGTAATGGCACCCTATGGTCCAACCCAGGGGGGTTCTTAGAGACATACCATAACAGAGATGTGATCTTCTACACCGAGACACATGAGAGCCCAGAGAGAGGGCTACCCACAGTGGTAGGATACGCATGGGAGTCTTCCCACAGGAAGGAACTGAGGGATAGTGGGGTATGAGGATCCCGAGGTGTGGCTGTTCTTTTCAAATCACATTTGAGGCCACTCCTTTCTATGATACGAAAGGAGGAGCATGCACGACACATGTGGATTCGGGTCCGGTTACCAGACACACAGCCCACCTTCATTGTAGTATGTTACTTTCCCCCAAACACATCATCCTATGCACGAGAAGTCACCCCACTAACGGGCACAACCCATATGAGACTATTCATGATGATATCACAGAGTTCTCCAAACACGGGGACACTCTCCTCCTTGGTGACTTCAATGCACGTACTGGGAATAGACGAGTGGGCCTATTAGATTTCGGTGAGGATTCCCTCATAGTACCGGAGATGGATGCAGTAGAGTTGGGGATCGTGAGGCAATCAGCAGATGCAGATGCACCAGTGACAGCGTATGGGAGACATTTACTTGAGCTAGAGGCTATACATGACTTCATCATATATAGCCGTCTCCGAAGATAGCCATCATCTGGCGGACTCACCTGTTTCCCACATGGAGGGGGGAGTAGTACAGTAGACTACCTGCTCGGTCCACTAGCACTGGCCCCACAGATACATGACTTTATTGTGCCACCCCCCCCACTCGGAGCGACCACTCATATCTCACTTTTTGTATATCAGTTGCCATGCCAGCCACCATGAGGAGGGCCCCCCCACCACCCACTCGTGTTCAGATCCATTTTGACCGTGCTCTTAACCCGGTGTACGTGAGCCACCTAGCTTTTGAGCTTACAGTACTACTTGGTGATGGGATGGACCTCGCACATGCATCAGACACTCTTATATCAGTGATACAAGATGTTGCCACCAGATCCTTCCCCACGACACCATATGCATGTGTTCTAGATGGGAAGATGCCCCAAAATCCATGGTTTCATTATGAATGCAAAGAGATGAGAGCCCACCTTACATGTGAGATAGCATTGGGACATTTGACTCTGCTAGAGGCACACTGGATCTCATGCCGAGTGACACGGCGTAAGAAACGGGCTTTCCTCATGCACAGGATGATGAGGTGATCAGCTCTTTTCACAGAGGAGATCCTACCACGGGATGGGGACTCCTATTAGAAGGGAAGTCACCCATTCCCATCACAAATCCCACAATCTGGCACACATATGCTTGCTCTCTGTATGATGTCCTAGGTCAGGCACCACCTGATATGTCCTCTATGCCCAAACCCACCACATGTCATCTGTTTACTTCGCAGAATGTACGAGCTGCCCTTCTTTGGCTTCATAATCGACAATCACCAGATCATGAGAGACTACGCACTGAGCATTTTGTGCATGGGCAAGAGATCCTAGCCCCGATATTAGCACAGCTGTTCAATCATGCCGTATGCCATGGCTTCCCACCTACCTGGAGCACCACCACCATAGTACCGATACACAAGGCAAGTGATCCCATGGACACTAGGAATTACCGTACTCTTATGATTGGCAACACTTTGGCTAAGATATGTGGATCAGTCCTAGAGAGGGAGATCAGCAGCCCCATAGAGGGTCATGGACAGCGGGCACTTGGGCAGGCAGGATTTCGGAGATAGCACTCCACCCTGGATCACATTCTCACCCTGAGGGCTATTATTGAGGATGCGAAGTCGAGGCGTCAGCATGGCTACACTTGCTTCGTAGATTTTTTTAAGGCATTTGACATTGTCCCACAATCTCGCCTGATCAGGAGGCTACAAGAGTTACGGCTCCCAAATATCATGATTTGGGGGGTCATGAGTCTATATGAGTCTGTCAGAGGAAGGATACATGGCCCAGGAGGCTTATCAGACTGGATTGAGAGCACCATCGGAGTTAAGCAAGGTTGTCCCCTATCACCAACTCTCTTCATGCTCTATATTGAGACGAGATCACTTCTTTTGTCGATCGACTAGGCGGAGAGGGTTTGCTCCTAGCTGACCTGATGGTGCAGATATTGTTGTATGCCGATGGCATAGTCCTCATATCATCTTCAACAGGAGGGTTGTTCTGAAAGGAGAGAGATTTGACAGTTAACCTTGGGAAGACCAAGGTTATGGTCTTCAACACCTCGCGAGCAGCATCCTGTCATCATAGTTTCACATATCGTGGTGGCGAGCCTATGGAGATAGTGCAGTCCCACACATATTTGGGGATAGTGTTCACTGGACCAGGTTTCACGATGATCCATATGGGTACGACACGACTCACACGAGGACGGGGTGCTCTCTAGCCCCGACTAGAGAGGAGATGCTTCCAAGCACACTTCCAGGACCCCCCGATGAAGGGTTGGCTCTTTGACACGCTGGTGAGACCGACTGCCATGTACACAGAACCTTTTTAGGGGAGTGATATTTCAGCGACGGAGTGGAAGAGATTTGGGAGATTGCAGGTGACCATGGGATCCAGGATGATTCAGAGTAAACCCTTAGTCCCGCATCAGATTATACAGGCATTGATGCCATCTTTCAGACAGTGACATTCCTCCTTACACTTGGACCTTACCCTAGGGGAGATGACCGAGGTTAGCACTTAAGTCCTCCAGGTGACTAGCAAAGAGTGGTGTTGATACGACATGGTACGCATGGATATCCACATGGTTTGGTAGTCACAACATTCACATGGACAGACTTCCCCCCTTTCAGTACAGCCTGAGATGATCCCACGAGCTGAGATCAACCGTATCATACGTTTGGACCTCCTCTAGCTTCATACATCTAGGGCTCGGGGGGGAGAGGATCTCTCCACCAAGCTCCAGTTCTACCATGATCACTTCCTGAGGGTCTCAGAGCACGGTCTTGTCATGAGACCTCAGTATCTTGAGGACAAGAGAGTTTCACATGCACTGAGGATCGCCATTGGTTAGACACGAGTCTCATCACATCAACTGCTGCTACGGATTGAGATAGGGAGAGTTGCAGCCATACCAAGAGAGTAGAGGACTTGCACACTACGCCAGATGGGGGAGATTGAGACGAAGGAGCATTTTCTCTGTGTCTGTCCGGTCTACTATGAGATCCGAGGATGATATCACTGTCTCTTTCAAAAGGGGCATGGCTTTGATCCACTCACACGGTCAATACATTTTCATGATCAGGTCTGTGTTGGGCTCTACCTGCTTGAGATGCGCTGACAGAGACATACTGAGGCAACAGGCCAGAGAGTAGCATGGACTGATGCCACTGGTCACCATCGACAGATCACAGACTTGTGCCACAGACTTCTATGCATCGGAGTCAACTGCCAATGTAAGGGAGAGGAGCTTGATGAGATGAGAGCATCATGGATCAGTAGCAGGACTATCCACCAGGATGCGGTCAGACGAGTGACACTCTCCACATACGACACGGAGAGAACCCAAAGTACGAAGGATCGAGGTCCGGCCTATCTCATCCCTTCTCCTAGGCGACCGCCATAGACGAGGCATCACCCTTGACGTAGCCCACCCCCCACGTCGCGAGACAGCTCGACAGACACAGATACGAGAGCTTCTCACATCTCGTTAGAGTGCCACCAGGTTACCTAGATATATGGAACCTAAGCACGTACTAGGAGTGCTAGCCCTGAGCGCCTAACACGCTTTGCTACTCTAGTGTTTTGCTTTGCTCACTAGCTGAGCATATTAGCATGTTAGCTTTTGCTTTCAATTTTTCAGTTTTTCAGTTTTCAGTTCTCAGCAAGGGTCTTAGTGAACCCTTTGCTTCAGCCCTCAGTGGCTTGTATGAGGTACTTCTTGGGTTCGCACTTTATCTCATAGGCCCGCGAGGCCTCTCGCAGACGTTAATATCTCTCTCTCTCTCTCTCTCTCTCTCTCTCCATCCCAGCTTTGTTTCCAAACCTTTCCAACCCTCCAAATCGCATTCTGTTGCACACTTTTTTGTAATGTAAGTTTTGTAGGTAACAGAAGAATACAAACCTTGAGAGAGAGGGGGGGGGGAGGTGATTGGATAAAATGGGAGGTAGATAGGCTTGCACAAACGTTAGGGAGAGGAGTTGTGTGAAACGAAATGGGGGTTGGAGAGCATGGGGGGCTAGCTGAAGGGAATTGAGGAGTGGAGAGGTTTTCCAATAACAGACTATTAGGGGTGAGAAAACATAGGTGGCAAGGATGCCAACTAAGTGAAGGGAATGGGGATGTTAATCAAAGGGCGAATCTCTCTCTCTCTCTCTCTCTCTCTCTCTCTCCCTCGCCCCCCCCTCCCATCCATGCTTTGTTTATTTCTCTGGCATATCCTTTCCTCTAAAATTAGCAATATACAGAAATAGTGCAATAAGAATCCAATTTGGGGGCTTGGGAACAGCCCAACCCCCCTCTCAAATTAGCATATACAGAAACAGTGCAATAAGAATCCAATTTGGGGGCTTGGGAACAACCCAACCCCCCAACCGGATTCTAGTATACACTTTCTTGTATTGCAAGTTTTGGAGGCCATTTTGTCTCCAAACACCCCTCTCTCCCTCTCTCTCTCTTTCTCTTTCATGCTTTATTTCCTTCTCTGGCTAACCTGGCACTCAAAATTTGCAAAACAAGGAAGTGTGCAATAGAATGTGATTTGGGGGGTTGGGAAAATCCAAACCCTAAATAGACTACATATAAATGAATAAATAAACCTAAGCATATGTTCTCATCATTGCCCAAGCATAAACTGCCTTTGGGTTTTGAAAGATTCAAGAACCTCTTGGAGCATCTCCTTATTCGGTTCTCCTATTAAAAATACAATGCATACGCACTTTGGGTCAATCATATGATGCTCCATTCTGGCGTCCTTTAACCAAAGCACGTCATAGCTCCCCATTGAAAGACCTGAGGAGTGAAATTTGGGGGGGGGTGAGAGCAGAGCATGTACGGCTCCACTATGCCTTCAATACTAGCATGCAGCACGCATAAGGTACACAATTGTATGCAGAAAACCAGTGAACTACATTATTGCCAATTAATTAATTAGGCATAAGCAGGAAACAAGCCCAAAGATGCAATCCCCTATGATACCTGGTATTTGAAAAAGAGGTATCCTTAATTTATCTAGCACAAAATTACAAAGTTAAAAGAGCCCTAAAAGACATTAAAGCTTCAAATTATAAATATGCTCTGAACCAGTCCCCAGCCACAGTCATTTATAGTTAGAAGTCCTCTGCATGCAACACAAAATCCCATCCAACTCAAGCTAAAGATATGGAATCTACAATCCAAGAGTTTCTATGGCTTCCTCAGAAAATCTCTCTTCCTAATTCATAATGATGTGAAGGTCTTGAACGTATGTCTGTGCAACCCTTGTCTCCCGATCATCAAGACTTCCAAGGCAGTTAGGACCAGATTACGCAAGCTGCAATTGCACCTCATAGGTTTAACTGAGGCCTTGTTAAAATTGACCAGGCCTAAGAAGAGTTGCAAACCTAGCTGAATAAAGTTATCTTGCAAATCACTATGCCATTGAGTTGTCTTTAAAAACAACCGCAGAAATTATACAAAAATGCATGACGCAGCCTTGCAGGCAGGCTTATAAAATTGAGAGGCTAAGCCTTGCCGGTGGGCATACAAGACTCAACCATCAAGAATGCATTTCAGCCTATGAATGAGGTAGCACTGTATCCTTAAGTCCTGTGCCAGAATAAAGAAGGAAACAACAATTTGAAGGAAGTACGCTTCTGAGACAGTGAAGATAATATTCGCATTATTTACACAAGCACATGCTATAACTGTATGGAATGTCTTTTCAACTTGAGCAAAGACCCAAAGCAACAGCATAAATCACTCACTTTCGCCAGCATAAAGCAAACATTGTAAAACAAAATAGTTGGTAGCTCTCTGGACAATAATCTCATATGAGATTTTCTGCCACTTTGGCTTCATATGAGTCCGAGACAATGCTTCACACTATCCACTTTAAAAAATGATTAGCTACAACGTCATCCTCCTCATCGATGCCCAAAAAAGGCAAGTTTAGCATCAGACCACACTCCCAATTCATGTCATCCATATGTCATCAATGTCCATAAGTAAGCCCAGGTCACATGTATTAACTTAAACCACAGAAAGGTACGTGGAGAGTTTTCAATTCCACAGGTGCCCCAGGAAAACAAAATAAGCACCAAAAAGGAACTTTAACCAGCTGCACTGCCTACGATCTTAGTCAACCAGACCTATTGCATGGGGAACATACTTGACATATTCAAACTTGCTCCAAAGAAAGCATCATCCATGTGAGACAAAGGGCCAATAAATGATAATCCCTCCAGGAAACAGAGACAGCATGCATGCATCATAGCCAGAGAAAAGTAAAAATATGCATGTTGCTAGAACAATAAACCTCAGTTGTCATTAAAGCAGTTCTCATGGAGCCCTGTCCTAAAGAAGATCAGAGCTAAATTTTAAATTTTACAGTGGCGCCATATCACAGAGGTCAAGGAAACACCACATACGTAGCCACATTTGTTGCTGGTGACTAGCAGTAATAAGAGGTATTGAGAGACATGGTCAAGTGACAAGCATGCAACACCGCAAAGGTTATGTAGTCACAAAGCTGGTCATGTAGGATTTCATTCTGCTCATTCTTAGCATCGGCATCCTTTGCGAAAGACTTCTGCCTGCTGTCTTTTACTATATCTGCCTTGCCTTCCAATTCGTAATCTCTTTCTTCTGCATTTTTAAAGGCTGCAGCTAATTCTAAGCATTTTCTTGTTGTGTCTGCATGTTGCTTACTAAACTTCCAGTATTGTGAACCCAAAACTCTTGCCATTCCAAAGATCCAGCCTTGCACTTGGGACTCCTGCAAACCTTGATATGATTAAGTACGAGTTGCTGTAACCTGTTTTCTCGAGTCAATTACGTTTCCATTCATAATGATGCCGGCGTACAACATCTCATCTCAGTCAAATGAGACACTGGCTCATGATTGAGTTCCACCACACCAGCAGAGGTTTGAACTTTGCTTCCACCCTGCTATTCTTGCATCCGCATCCTTGATGCAGCACCATTGACGTCATATCCTTTCATACCCGACGCATTCCTATATTCATTTTGAACATCTGTACATTTACCAGATCCATATAAAGAGAACCCTCCAAGTTGCTCTTCAATCAACGCGTTATGCTCCTCTTCATTTACACTTATTACAAGCGATTCAGAGACAACATCATTGCTAAGACGATAACCGTCGATGCAGTCGGGCAACTTACTTCCAGCGGTCCTTCTCTGTGCCATTGGACTGCTTGTAAGATCCAAATCCGCTCCTGATCCCAGCATCCCGTCACGAGCTCGTTGGAACTCAGAAATCGAAGCGCTACGTGAAACCAGAGCCGCACAGGGTTCCCCATCGAAGGTGGAGGGATGGCACGGCTCAAATATAAGAAACGAAGGATCGAGTTGACCGATGGATGAACTTGATTGGAAAGGAAATTCTATGTCTTGGACAGCCAAGGTGGGGTCCATATATCCCGAAGCTGTTGAGATGAGATGTCCCACTGGACTGCCGGGGTCGAGATGATACGAAGGCGGCACGTAACGTGCAGGCGTGTCGCTAAGGGAAGAGAAGGCGGAAGCAGAGAGAGGAGAGACGGTTCCGCGAGCGGCCGCCGATTTTGCCTGGAGGGAGGAGGCGATGAGCTGGGCGAAGGGAACGTCAGGGGAAGAAGGAGTGGTGAGCTCGGGGGGGGGGGTGAAGGGGGCAGTGGAGGGTTCAGTGGTGATGGTGGAGGAGAAGACGGGGGGGGAGACGAGCTGTGTTTCATGAGAATAAGGACCGATGACGAACATGGTATTGATAGGGCCTGGAGAGCAGATGTTGGCGGAGGCAACGGACAAGGACAAGGTGAAGCTAGAGGGAGATTGAACGGAAGAATTGACGAAGGAAGCGGGTGAAGATGGAGGAGCCAAAGCGAGAGAGGCTTGTGCAGGGCCTGTTGCTCCTGCTCCTGCTCCTGCACTCCATCGCCAAGCTGTTGAGATTGTTGCTTCATCTCCCCTCGATGACGACGGTGCAATCCGTTTCTCCCTCTTCTGCCATCCAAAACACCAGTACCTCGTCCAGTAGCCTTTCCACCTCCTCTGCCACCACCACACACACACAATCCCTTGCCTTTCAGGAATTCCTCACCCCCCCAAACTACACAGATTTTCTACCGAAAACGCACCGAGACTTTCTCTTGTGTGCCAGATTTCAAGCATCACACGCAAGAAACCTGTCGGGAATTCCTCACACACCGAAACGACACAGATTTCTTCCGAAAACGCAACGAGATTTTCCTGTTGAGTGCCAGATTTCAAGCATCACACGCAAGAAACCTGTCGGGAATTCCTCTCACACCGAAACGACACAGATTTCTTCCGAAAACGCAACGAGATTTTCCTGTTGAGTGCCAGATTTCAAGCATCAAACGCAAGAAACCTGTCGGGACTTCACCGAAACGACACAGATTTCTCCGAAAACGCAACGAAATTTTCCTGTTGTGTGCCAGATCCCAAGCGAAAAACGCAAGAGATTTCAGTTATCTGCCTGTCACGCACCGAACTGACACTGATTTCAAGCAAAAAAACCGCATGCGAAACCTCTTTCGTTTTTCGCTAGAAATCTCTTCTGCGCCACTCCGGTTGCTTGTCGAGAATTCCTAACGCCGAAACGACGGAGAAAAAAATGCAACGGATTTCGACTGAAGCTAAAGAAATTTCTTCTTCTTCGATGCCTTTCCAACCTCCTCTACGCCAATCCGGTGTCTGTCAAGGATTGCTCACACGTAAACGGCAAAAGATTTCTCCCGAAAACGCAAGAGAAAGAGATTTCTTTGCTTCCCGGCACAGATCCGAACGCCAAAGTTCGATCGCATCCACGTTCTACAAAAAATCCGCGAGGAAGGCACACGAAAACCGTTCCTTTGGGGAGAAAATTTGCAGCAAAGAGGGGAGAGGGAGAGGGGGAGAGAGAGAGAGAGAGAGAGAGAGAGAGAGAGAGAGAAAACCTGTTCGGGGGCGCGGTAACGAGGATCTGAGGAGGAAATGGCAGCTGCAGCTGCGGTGATTGCTGCAGCAGTGGTTCTGGAATGACTCGCCATAGTAGTGAGGTGTCACAAACACAGGCGAAGTGAAGAATGTTCAAGGAGATCGTCCGCCATAGCTGAGCTCCGTTAGGCTGTGGAGCATTGGTCCGCCATAGCTGAGCTTGGTGCAGGAGAAAAACAGCATTTTTGTCAAACAAAATATGAAAGAGAGACAGTCTTAAGTCAATCATCAAAAAGTTAACGTTAAGCCTTTTAAAGGGTTTCCTTTTCTTTTTTTCCCCCCTTTTTCTAAATAAAAGAACGTCCTCTATTAAGATGGGTGAGAGGTCCTCCCTAGTGCCGGTGCCGGTGCCGGTGCCGGTGCCGGTGCCGGGGCCGATTGGACTGCTAGCCTCGCTTTGTGGATTTTCCATATTTCTAGCCGAGCTTTCGACTTCTCAACCGACTCCAGCTCAAGTGCCCTTTCAATGCTAAAAGACCTGCCTCCGCACCCTCTCCAGCACGATTGGCTCAACCAATTCCAGAAGATGCAACTAGGACTAGCAGATTGTTGGGCGTTTTGTAGGTACGACACGTAAGGACATGATTCGCCCTGTCGTGTCCTAGTCGACCGTATCCCTAGAGCCATCCCCGTTGCAATGCGCATTCTCCCAACGGAGGACTAGGAAGCCGCTTGCTGCCTAGCATATGTGCCCCTTGTAGATGGCCATGTGTGTGTGGGTGTGGGAAGAAGCCTCACAATCGCCATTCCCACAACAACACTAACGTAGCAATGTTGGAAGGAAGGGGAGTGTTCCCTTGTGTCTCAAACAACCTCCAGAGAGAAAAGTTTCGGGCCTCAAAAGGATAATGTGTCAAGAAACGACACTACATAGAGGAATGTGAATGGCTGAGTAATCCTGGAGGAGTGGCTATTTTTTGGCCTAACATCAAAGTTTTTGTGATTTTACTGGGTGCTTATGTACTTGCACACTGAGCAAGGCAAACTTACAAGAGAGCCTTCTAGTAGTTTTGGCATTTCGTAAATTCATCTTCGTGGGAATGCCCTTAAGTAAATTGTTGTCAAAATGCCTCCAAGATGAAGGTTCATGGCATAACATATCCACAGTCGAAGATCAGGTCTATGAGTGAGTAACTTAAGCCACTTGATGGCATAACATATCCAGTGTCAAAGGTCCACAATTAAAGGTCTATAAGTGAGTAACGTAAGCCACTTTCCCCCCAAACAACTCTTGTAGATCTATCAAAGTTCACCTCCCTCTTGCCCATGAAAGCTCACCTTTGCCACATAGCACTCCACATTAACACACACAACCAACCATACCAAGTATGTCCCATATGTCACCAAAAGTTGGGAAATTCCCTATATGTACCAATATATAAGTTAAGATTGGATGTGAGAGGTCGATGAAGAGGAGAGGACAAGGATGATGGGCAGATTAGTGCATTATAAGAGGCCTCTTAATGAGGAGGATTCATTAAGGTTATGGGGAAACCTTTTAATGAGAAGCTTATTAAGGATGTGATTATTGGTGGGGAGATAATTGCATTACATGAGGCCTTTTAATGAGGGAGTGGAGGATTCAACCTCTATTGTCTTAAGGTCCTTTGATGAGGGAGAGGAGGATTCACCCTCTATGGTCTAAGGTCTTAAAGTGCGAGGGCGAGGGCTTCAACATCTATGGTCTGACTATCCACCAACTAAGCAACTAAGCAACAATCTATCTCCTCTCTTGCAACTAAGCAACATCCCTCCACTCACTTTGCCTCAATGTGCCTCGCCGTCATCTTCCTACAAAGCTCAGCATCACCTCAAGTTGGGCTCAAGCCTCACAATTACTCCTAGCCTTTTTCTTCACTCCTATCATATTTCCCTATTAAACACCCTTGTTCTTGGCATTCTGTGTACCTCCCTCCCTAGCCCCACTGTATATTTCTCACTAGTTCATGCTATCACCTCCCTCAATTGGTAGACATGTGCAGCACAATTAGTTGTGTGCTCCGGATGGGGACCACAATTAGGTTTTTGATTTGTGTATGTTCATCCTATATCTCTACCATTTCTCCTTTTCAATGCAAGCCAAAGTCAACCATAACAAATGAAGGCAAATCTAGAGTCCATTATAAACTTTTTCAAAAAACCCTTTACAAGATTGAGAAAAAGGATTCCATTCCTGCATAAGTTGTCCAATTGCCAACTTCATCCATATCTCCCATATTGTTATGCCAATGATATCATTCTGCAAACCGGACTGAGAAGTGCACAGACTCACCTAGCACCTGCACACCACAATGAAAGTTAAAACTATTCACTTATGTTGTGGAAACTAGGATTCAATGCCAACACATAGTTGTTATCCTTGTCACTCAATCTAGGTTAACAATATTCAAATCTTAGCATCTTTTACTTAAGATATTTTTGTGTTGGCATTCTCAGCGTTTCAATGTTTATACTAAGCCTTAAGAAAATGAAGAGAATGTTTTAATATTCCAATCATTTTATTAATGTTTAAAAATGAAGAAATAAAATAGAGTTCTTAAAAGGATCAAATTCTTGCCCTTTACCCAATAATCCTCATGACATCATACAATTAGGTAGTGTTTAACATGTAGTAATGTCTATGTAACCCCTCTTTTTTCTCATTATATCAAGTCTTTTTCTGGACAAAGGCCATTATCAATATTAAGAGACAGTGTCCATGCACACTTGTGCACTCTATCATCAAGAGCAGCATGCCATATAGCTTTTTCATGGAAAGAGATTCAAATGTCTAAATTTCATTACACACAAATATAAATTTGTTTGAACAATTTTTTATTTCATTGACAACAATGTCTTCACAAATACATGAAAATGCCTCTTCCACTTTTTGTCCAGAAGACATTGACATCCAAAAACAAACTATTCTTCAAGAGCTAGATCCTTGTCTCCCGGCTTCTAATGGCTGTAAATATCTCTTGGATGCATGTCCAATTGCGTATGATCTATTATAACCAAGTTCTAATGCTTTAAGTATAGCTTCGGTGCCACTCATCCACTGAAGAGGTCTCATTTCTCTCAATATTTTAAGTTTCACTTCTATCAATTGTACTGGTGGATCAAGTTTCTGATTCCTCTGTTGCTCTACAATGGGTACTTTAGTTCTCTTTGTTTGAATTCTTGTGTACAACGTTGTTGGCTCTCGTGATCCTTAACATGCTCCCTGTTGTATATCTTCTGTCAATTGTATTGGTGGATCGAGTTTCTCATTATAGCTCTACTATGGGTACTTTAGTGCTCTTCGTTGGACTTCTTATGTATAGCACTATTGGCTCTTGGGATCTTTGACAAGCTCTCTGGTGTTGTTCTTTTTGGCATTGTCTTGCAGTGTTTGGATTATTCTGTGTAGAGTGTCCAGAGTCTTCTTATGATGAACTTTCAGTACTTGTGCTATTTGGCTGCATCCTTATGACATGTTGAAAGTGTTCCCAAAATGGATGTTGTCCATATCTTGTTGATTTGATGATGTGCCTAACATCACAAAATTGTTTCAATTTCAATAAATAGGGTAAAATCTTTGTCATGAGCTTATCATTTGCGATTGCACCTCTGAATGGATTCAAGAACAAGCAATTTCTTAGATCATTGAGAGAGCCCTTGTATGGTATATCATCTATAAAGATGGTGTTTCTCTTTTTACAAATATTTTAATATTATGCACATGCCCAAGATAGGGGCTTAAAGTGTGCTTCCACATAACGATTGTTCCAAAAGAAACAAGGAATTGAATTCTTTACACAATCTTCTTGTCCCCAAGTCATGAAGAAATATTTTTTTTTCTTGCTACGTGATCCAAAAGCTTGATCATTGGAAGAACCTTCCACTTCAAAGCACATGACCACACTCCAACATTAAAGTTATGGTAGCAGATAGCACTTACAAATTCAATGCAACCTGCATGCAACGCAACCCTTTCTTGCCCAACAACATATGTTTGAAGGTTGGTTGAACTGGTAGATTCACACATCAAGAGTCCATCAAGATCTATTATGACTGTGTGCAAGTATTCAGACACCTTCTCAATTAGGAACTCTTCCATGGAATCTTCCTGGATGTCCATTGAACTTGGAAATTCAATGCATTCCTCAAGCATAATGTGTTCAATAAACTCAGCTTCTTTTTCATTTGTATTTCTTGTGACAAGATTTGTACATAGCATTGGTAGCCAAACTTTTTGATTAGTAAGCACACATGCAAATTATTGTTCACAAAGAAAACTCTTACCAACCTCACATGGTGAATGTCTAAGTAGTTTATACCCCCAAAAACATGTGTTTGTATCAAGATTACATAAACTCATATTAATTTTCACCTTGTGGTGGTTCCTCTTGGTCATCAGATACATGGTGTGTTACACTACACTCTGCATTTTCCAATTTAATGTTTTTCCAAAGTCCACACACTTGCCCAATGAGATTGTTAACTTCTATAGCATCCGTGATAGTGAGCAGAATATGAAAATCTCCCAACGATTGTATAGGCATTGCAAATTTCACACCTGCAAACTGAGCTAGTGATGGATTTATCTCAATTATTTGAGCCACAGTTGCCTCTAAGGCATCCTTCTCCATCTCGTTCAACACCATTGTGATTGATTTTCTTCCACCGAGAAGGGCTTCCTTTTGAGCGACTCCCCCACCAAACAAATCCACCACATATTGGTTCTCCAAACAGAACGTGTGCATGAGTTGCGCAGTGTAGCCTTCATCCCTAAAGTTATGCACATCACGAATCCCAATCTTTGTAGGTGATGGATTTTCAAGGTGGTTGTCTTCTTCATCATCCTCCAAAGACATGGTCAATGAATCAAGCATGAGGTCATGAAATGCTACAAACTGTCGATCCTTGCTGCTGATAAAAGCCACCGTGGTTACCATTTTGTAGGAACCAATCATGAGGCTTTTCTCTCCTCGAGACTTGTAATATCCTACCTCACATTGAAAGCATACCTTAATGTACCCCAAAGCGGAAAATAGGTTTCCAATGAGCTCAAATCCCATGAATGCCACCAAAACGAGCTCATTAGTCCCATTGAGGTTTTGAACATGTGAGATAAAACTTTTAAAGTGCTCCTTTGACCATGCCCCTGATATATTTTTGTGCGATTCCACAACTACAATGACCAGACCAATTGGAATTTGCCCAACAAATCTTGTAGCAACATTTGCCACCCTCTCAAGATGTGGTCTGACAGTAACAATTGTCCAAGGGTAGCTACTAGTGCCTGAGAATCCTTTAGCCTTTATATACAATGAGTGCATGTAGGTCCTCACCATGGCAGGTAGTTTTGGAGTCTAGACCAATTCATAGCTTCTTTCAACTAATCTCGCGACCATGTATATATCCTCTCATGCTCAGTCTCCCCTATACCATATATGTCATGCAATTGTTCCCATTTATTGTTCTCATCGCCTATGTATTCATTCAGACATGCCACAATAGCCCCTATTAGAGCTTTGTCACCTTTCATCTTCCTACATAATTCCTCCATGTCCATAATTGCTGACACACCTTTTTCTCACTTTATCATCACGTTTTTATTTAGAAGCTCTTGTTGCAAATTCCAAACTTGCTCAGCCTCCAACCCTTGCACATATCAAAACAATGTGGCATTGAGGCTTGTTGTGTTAAGCACTTGCTTCAACCTCCCAATTTGTTGCTTTCCTTTTGCAACCTTGTTCTCCTCTAGGTCCTCCTTAAGACCCCTTATATTCAAAAGATTACCAGAGACATACTTTTTCATTATGTCAACCCATGTGTCAAAAATTTCATCTTGGGATGTGACCATGTGAATGTCATGCTTCTGGAATCCCTTTGCATCTTGCACTCTATAGTCTTCACAAAGTCGTCCCAAGCTGTGGTAGTTTATCAATTCTCTTCACACCGGCCTTTGGCCTCTCTAGTCTATTGAAGGCCACCCATTGACCTCGCACTTGCCTTACTGCTCCATGAAGGTCTCTTTCTGCACCACATTTGCAACCATCAGATTGGCATCCTTTGATATCAGCGTGCTATCTTTGATGGGATAGTTAATTAGAATCCTTGCTTTCTGGGTCTTATAAAGCTATGCTATGGCTTTTGATTTCAATTTCGAAAGACTCTGCAACAACTTTGTTGGTGTGCATGCCAAATGGGTAGTAAGGCCTCCACTTTTCAAACACTAGGATCCCTTCATCTGATCCGACATGCTTTCCACCCTCCAAGGTTGCATATAGCATTGCATGAACATTGTTGTCATATGTTTCCACTTCCATGTTTTGGAGCACAACCACAACTCCATTGTAGTATCTTGTTTTTTGTTATCATTTGAAGCCCAAACACCACTCCTTTTTCTTTTTGACACTCCCCTTTTTCTCTTGTGTTCACTCCACCATCCTTATTTGCATTGGAACATGCAAAATTTTTTTTCACACTGCCAAAGCTATTGATAATGTCTTGCATTTCCCTAATTCTTACATCCTCAAGGCTGTTGAAGCAAAGCAAACCCCATCCTAGGTTCTTCATCAATTTATCCATGTTATTCTTGCTTGCTTTCATGTCCCCAACTTGGTATGCTTGGAATGGAAGGTTGTACTGCATATAGTCCAAACTTTTTGTAACTCCAACAACCACTCTAAGGCAAGGAGTAGCATGGTTACCTTGCACTTCTAACACATTCCAAACGATCCCCATATCCTTGTATGCTTTACCCTTGGTGGAGACATGGAGATGCACATCCCTTTGTATGACCTGGAGTAATCATATGTTTCAATGAACAAAGAAATCGGCTTCAGGTTTTCATCATAAGAATCCACCAAGCATGGATGTTTTTATCGAGGCTATACTTATATATTAATATAAAATACTAGCGAATGTTTACTATCAAGCTAATTTTTTTAGTTTCACAATATTGATAGAGCATGGTAGAATTTTATATATTTTCTTTTGAATTTTAAAGTAAAAAATGTAAATCCTGGCAAAACTTTGAATTTTTTCTAATAAAAGTTCAAATCCTGGTGCATATTTCAAATGTTTATTTGTATTAGGGTATAAAAACTCTTTCAAAACCAATATAAAAGTTTCGCTTCTTAATGATACTAACATGAAAAAATTGTCCGTGCCAGCAAGTATACTTCTTTTGTCACGACAAATTGATGTGGCTTGTATTTTCTCTTCTCGATTAATGAATCTTCCATAGCAGTGGACTGCATTTGTTTCGATTTTTCCATGGCACCTACAAAACAAAAATATTCATGGAAAATTGAATGCGATCTTCATCATCACACAGTGGCTAAAGAATTCATCAAGTCACAATTCCTATACTAACAATCTACAAATAGAAGCTTGTGCACATGAAATTCTTTGTAGGTTTGAGCATGCCACATAGCTAATTTAAAAAGATGTTACCAAATTCAAAACATGTTGCATGCTCAACAAACTTAAGTTCGAGCATGCAAAAACCACATATACTCAAGCCCCCCTTTTACCTCACCCTTCATGGAATGAGACCTTGGACGTACTATGTTGCATAATGCATAAAACATTGAAAAGTGGATGGCAAAACATTTTATTTTAGCAAGACGCTCACATATAAGTTGCAGCATTCTCAAGCCGAAGTTGCAAAGATATCAATGTAGATGCTCAACTACAAATTCATCATCTCACAATGGTTACAAAATTCCTATTCTCAACAAGAGCATGCTCAAACTTAAGTTTGAGCTTATTCTATTCAGACAGTGTTGAGGAAGAAAGATGTCACCAATGACCACGCTCACGCCTCCCTTCCATGACCCTCCTTATGCTACCACATGCTCGAACTTAAGTTCAAGCATTCTCCTAACTACTTCACAACGATGTCAATACAAATGCTAAAGTTCAAAAGTTCTAGTACTGTAACTACCTTACTATATGCCTAATATAGTGAAGTCAATTCATACACCCCATCATTCAAGTTATCACTAATTTATAGGAGTTGTAATATTTAGTATGTTATACTAAATGTATAGTTTTTTAATGGGTTTTGTAGAAGCTTAATAGTGGAATATAGTTATTAGTAGTAATATTTTTAAAAAGTGTAGCATGATTATTTATGATGCAAACAAACTATACAAGTTGTGGAGGTCAAGGAGAAAGTGGGTCTGACCCATTGGCAAAAGGCGTGATAAGCCAAAATCAGAAACTTTAAGCGTCAGTTCTTTATCCAAAAGGATGTTGGATGATTTGATGTCCCTCTGAAAGATTGGTGTAGAGACACTTGAATGAAGGTATGCCAAGGCCTGAGAACTTTCAAGGGTGATTAACACACGTGTTTCCTAGCTAAGAAATCGCCCATCTTTTGCTTGTAAATGCTCCAAGAGTGTCCCGTTTGAGACATACTCATAGATAAGCGCAGGAACAGGGGTCTCAAGGCAGCAGCCGAGCAACTTCACAATGTTGCGATGGTTGATTTGAGACAGGATGATCACTTCGTTAGTAGTAGTTGAGTTCAAAAGTGCCGCATGATTTTAGATGGATCCAAATGGACTACACACATATGAGCAACAAAAGAAGGTCGATTGCTTATCAACGTCTTGCGCACTTTCATAAGATTTTTTAGGGAAGCAAATCACAATCCTTTCAGAGTTACAAATCTAAGGATACACATTAGTAGTGGTGACATTGAAGTAGCCTATATATGAGATAATAGTATAGTTGATTCACATATATGTATTAAATTATACCTTGAAGCTCAACCAAAATCCATTACTCCATTACTTTAATAGAATCTAGCAAAATCTACCTTTCACTTTCCCTTCATCTCCAGAGTTGTCTTCGATTTGTCCTCTAAATTGCAAAGTGCAAGTTGCACTGGGGTAGTCATAGGGGTCATCTCCATCACCCACTTTAAAGAGGTCGTAATACTATGAATGTAGGTTCTAAACATGCGCTCCCTGTCAGTGTAGGTGGCATAGTCCATTGAAAACCTGAGGGGATGTGCAATGCAAGGGTAAGCGAGTTCGTGTAGAGAGTGGGTAGGAACTGTT
This sequence comes from Dipteris shenzhenensis, assembly GCF_047967505.1. NCBI lineage: Eukaryota > Viridiplantae > Streptophyta > Polypodiopsida > Gleicheniales > Dipteridaceae > Dipteris > Dipteris shenzhenensis. The sequence continues at coordinate 28,308,515 of NC_141613.1, forward strand.
GACATATCGAGCTCCACTCGTGATATGCCAGGGTGACCGTTGTGCATTTATGTCACCGACTTGTTAGCTACAGATGCGGTTGGTACACTGCCCATGAATAATAGCTGGATGACAGCTATCCTTATCTACTCTAGTTCGTGGCTCAGTTAGTGTGCCACCTTAGTTAGTTGAGTTTGGTTTTGAGACCCACATATAGGGTTCTTCTATTTCTTTGTACTAGAGTTCTTTTGGCTTTCATAACTAAGAAGAGGAAAACTGTTTTCAGCCTCCACTTGTGTGTGTATTCCCCCATTGTGCATGTGAGAAAGCCGCAAGTGAGACTCCTTCCCTCTCTCCCACTATCTTCACATGGTATCAAAGCCTTGTTCGTGGTAAGGAGCTCAAGAAAGCAAACCAAGTTCGTGGTGTCCTGGTAAGAGGACCAGTGTCGCTTTCCTATTTCGAGTTTGGGAGCAAATCTCTGCAAGTAGCACAGCGAGAAGTGCAAGAGTGCACTGTCTCAGATTGAGACGCTCTTCGTGGTGTGGCGAGAGCGCAGTATATGCTGCAGGGCCATTTTGGGGCCCGTTTTAAAGGCGGAAGTTCTTCGCAGGCACTCAGAAAAAGGCCCTGTTTTTGCTGTGCGACCACTGCTCGACTGGTCGGTCAAAAGTTGCCGCAGAAATTGCATCGTATGCCTGTGTGCAGAGATATTGGGAGTTGCAGAATCATGCTTGTTGCCTGTTGATGCAAAATCGTCACTAGGAAGTGACTGTGTGGTCAAATACTACTTTCGTCAGTTTTGCAGATCTGCCCGTGTGAGGCAAAAGCTGTGTTTTTCGCAATGACAGAATATTTTGCAGTGTTCTATAATGGCGTCTGATTCTCTTTCATAGATTGTCACAGAAAAGCTTGACAAGAACAACTTCCAGGCATGGAAGTTTAGAATGACGAATTTCCTTATGGGAAAAGGTTATTGGGAGTTCATTATAGGAAATGAAGAAGAACCAGTTCTTCCTAATGTTCCCAATCAACGAGAAATGCAGGCATTTAAAGGATGGCATGAGAGAGCTAGAAAATTCATATACTGGCTGTCTATCAGTATTTCAGATTCTATGATTGTGCATATTCAGGATGCAAGTACGCCAAAGGAGGCATGGGATACTTTGGCAAAAATGTACAGCACAAATACGCAAGCTAAGAAAATGCAGCTCAAACAGGAGTTGCACAATGTGCAGAGAGAAAATCTGAGCATAAATGACTACCACATGAAGGTGAAGAAAATTGCAGATGCACTTGCTTCCATTAGGTCACCAGTGGAAGATGATGATCTAGTTTCTGTGACCTTAAATGGTCTAGAAAGGATTATGCACAGTTTCGGACATCCATTGCCGTCCGTGAAAAATTTCCTGATTTTGAAGAGTTGTTTGCTCTTCTAATTTCTGAAGAGCAGAGAAATGGGGGTGCATCTTCTTTAAGAGGAACTTCAAAAGAAACTGTCTTCTACTCAAATGCTGGAAGAGGCAGAGGCAGAGGTAGAGGAGGCTGATCCACAGGCCGTGGTAGAAATCAGAATATGCAACAAACTCAAGAAAACCAGTCCTATGCAGGAGGACGTGGTAACTCTAGAGGCAGGGGGGACCAAAGAGGTCATGGTGGATGGCAGAGAGGCCAAAATGCAAACAACAATGTTGAATGCTACTACTGTGGTAAAATGGGTCATATGGCTAAGGACTGCTACAAAAAGGAGAATGACATTATGAATGGAAAATTGTAGCAAGGCAATTATGCATCTTCTAGTAGACAAGGTGACGATAGAAATGAGCATCTATTTATGGTGCAGCATATGACCAATTCTTTGACAAGTGCAGAAGAACGAAATGATGTGTGGTATGTTGACTCAGGTGCGTCAAACCACATGACAGGTCATGCAGAATGGATACAGGATGCAAGGAAAATGGAAAAACCAGGATTTGTGGAGACTGGTGATGATACTACACATCCTATTATGCAGATTGGTAAAATTCCTCTGTCTATGCAGGATGGGAAAAAGAAATACCTGTCTGATGTATTTCATGTCCCGAACATCACCAAAAACCCGGTTTCTGTTGGTCAAATGGTTGAGCAGGGTTTGCAGGTCAGATTTAATCCTCATGGATGCTTTGTTGAGGATATGAAAAATAACGGTCGCTTGATAGCAAAAGGAAAGAAGAAGGGCAGGATGTTTACGTTAGATGCGGACATGCCTGAATTGAGTGCAGCAATGTTTGCACATGGGACCGGTGTAGTTGCAGATATTGATATCTGGCATAAACGCATTGGTCATGTTAATATACAGCGACTTAAATTAATGCAAGCCAAAATATTGTTGCAGGATTGCCTAAATTCAAGCTTGCAGAAATGCATAAGGTTTGTGAAGCCTGTCAATTTGGAAAAAAGGTAAGGAAACCATTTCCTAGGCATGTTCAAGAGAGTAAAAAGCCATTGGAATTAATCCACTCTGATGTGTGGACTACTAAAGCTACATCTATTGGAGGCTGTCACTATTTTGTCACTTTTATTGATGACTTTAGTAGAAAAGTTTGGGTGTATTTTATGAAAAAGAAAAGTGGTGTTTGGGCACTTCAAAGCTTTTAAAGCTATGGTTGAAAAAGAAACAAGCCTGCAAATAAAATGCCTAAGGTCAGATGGAGGGGGAGAGTACCTCTCAAATGAGTTTGCAAGGTTCCTGCAGGAGCATGGCATAAAGCAGCAATATTCATGCAGTCATACCCCACAGCAAAATGGAATTGCAGAAAGGAAAAACAGGCATATTGGAGAGGTATCTAGGGCCATGCTAAATGAGAAAGATCTACCAGATTATTATTGGGCTGAAGCAGTTGCTACAGCAGTTTACATAATGAACAGGACTCCCACTATAGCAATACATGGCATGATGCCAGAGGAGATGTATACTAGTAGGAAACCAGATATTTCTCATTTGAAAATTTTTTGTTGCATTGCCTATGTTCATGTGCCAGATGAGTTGAGGTCCAAGTTGGATCCAAAAGCTGAGAAGTGCATCTTTATTGGTTATTCTCTGCAGCAGAAAGGGTATAGATGCTATAACCCTTCTACTCGTAAGTTTACAGTGAGCAGAGATGTTGTTTTTGATGAGATGAGCAGCTGGTATAAACCAATAAATGTGATGATTGATGTAGATGCACAAAATGGTAATGCTGCACAGAATTCAATGCAGCAGTCACAAAATATCAATGGACCTCCAGTGTCCTCTAGCAGTGGTTCACATACTTCACCATGGACAGGCAGATTGAGATCAGGAGAATCTCCTCAAAGCAATGCAAATAGTGGTATGCAGGTATCACAAAAAGGAAAAAAGAAGTAGATCAGCCCATGTTTGATGTGAATGCAGGTCACTCTTATGTGGATAGTGAATCCAGTGGCTCAGAACAGAGCATTGATGATGAGTTGGGTATTCCTTCTATTGTTACACCTGGAGTAAGGAAGTCCAGGAATGTTTTGAGAGCACCTAGAAGTGAGCCTATTTTGCATAGGTCTACCAGAGCTAGGTATCCTGTGGATAGGCTGAAATATGATGGATTTACAGCCATTCACTATGCCTATATGGTCAAAGTGATACAGGAACCAGAACCCACTTCTTTTGAGAAGGCCATGGGAAATGAAAAATGGGAGAAAGCCATGGATGAAGAAATGGATGCCTTGGAAGCAAATGCTACATGGGAATTGGTGCCTTTGCCTAAAGATAAGAATGTAATTGGCTGTAAGTGGGTTTATAAGATCAAGCATAATGCAGATGGTTCTGTGAATAGATACAAGGCAAGATTAGTTATCAAGGGGTATGCACAGACATATGGCATTGATTATGAAGAAACATTCATTCCGATTGCAAGGATGGCAACTGTAAGAGCAGTCATTGCTATGGCTGCATCAAAGGGATGGTCTTTACATCAGATGGATGCAAAGAATGCCTTCTTGCATGGTGATTTGCAAGAAGAGGTCTTTATGGAGCAGCCAGTAGGTTATGTTCATGCTATTCATCCTGAGTTTGTTTGCAAGTTGAAGAAAGCCTTGTATGGCTTGAAGCAAGCACCTAGAGCATGGTCTGACAAGATAGGACAATATCTTATCACTATTGGCTTTCAGATTTCCAAGGCAGATTTCTCACTCTATGTGAGAAAAACAGAGAAAGGGATTATGCTGCTTGTCATTTATGTTGATGATTTGATCATCACAGGTGATAGTGATGAAGATATCCTTCATGTGAAAATGCTATTGAAGTAGAAGTTCGAGATGAAGGATTTGGGAGAGCTGCATTATTTCTTGGGCATTGAGGTGATTAGATCACCAAGTGGGATACCGCTCTTGCAGAGGCAGTATGGATTGGACATGCTGTCCAAATATGGGATGATAGGCTGTAAGCCTATTTCAGTTCCTTTGGAGCAGAATGTGAAGCTGAGCACAGGTGCACGTGAGCTTCTGGAAGACCCTACTATGTACAGACGCATAGTAGGAAGTTTGATTTATATGACTATTACCAGGCCAGATTTAAGCTATGCTGTTGGATTGGTAAGTCAGTTTATGCAGGCTCCAAGGAAACTGGATTTGGATGCGGCTAGATGCATACTCAGGTATGTGAAGTCCACATTGCAGTATGGACTATTTTATGAGGCTGGGGTTCATATAGAGTTGCATGGATACACTGATGTTGATTGGGCTAGTAGTATTTCTGATAGACGATCTGCCAGTGGATATGTGTTCTCTTTTGGGAGTGCTGCAATCACCTAGAGCAGCAAGAAACAGCCTACAGTTGCCTTGTCGAGCACAGAGGCTGAGTACAGGGGTGCAACAATGGCTGCATGTGAGGTAGCTTGGTTGCATAAGCTACTTTATGATATGCATCAGTCTACAGATGGGCCAGTTGTCATTTATTGTGACAACATGAGCAATATACACTTGGCAAATAACCCAGTCTATCATGCTAGAACAAAGCACATTGAGGTGCATTATCACTATGTGCGGGAGAAGGTTTTACTAGGTCTTATTGATCTAGTTTATGTCAGCACAGAGGATCAGGTAGCTGACATATTCACGAAGGCATTGGGCGCAGAGAAGCTGTGCAAGTTCAAAGACTTGCTTGGTGTGCAAGAATTGGGATTGAGCTCGAGGGGGAGTGTTGAGATATCGAGCTCCACTCGTGATATGCCAGGGTGACTGTTGTGCATTTATGTCACCGACTTGTTAGCTGCAGATGCAGTTGGTACACCGCCCATGAATAATAGCTGGATGACAGCTATCCTTATCTACTCTAGTTCGTGGCTCAATTAGTATGCCACCTTAGTTAGTTGAGTTTGGTTTTGAGACCCACATATAGGGTTCTTCTATTTCTTTGTACTAGAGTTCTTTTGGCTTTCACAACTAAGAAGAGGAAAACTGTTTTCATCCTCCACCTGTGTGTGTATTCCCCCATTGTGCATGTGAGAAAGCCACAAGTGAGACTCCTTCCCTCTCTCCCACTATCTTCACAGGAACTACATTGCATGTTGCCACTTTCTAAGATTTCTAATCACGAGATGATTGTGATAGCCCCTATGGTCAAGATGCGTTTATGTGTGCTGAAACATGGGCAATCGGCCCATGCAGGTTACACAAATCTAGATTCACAAGACTCGAGTGTGACAGCATGCGGGTAGTTTAAGAATAATCGAGCGTGCACTATAAATGCATCTCAAGTGTTTGGGATATCACATTGTACTGAAAGTGTAGGCCAAAAGGTTAGAGGTGCGATGAGTCGTTTTACAAAATTCTTTAGCATTGGAACTTGTGGGGGAGCACCTTAAGATTTGCAATGATGATGGGAAGTTTCCCCCAAAAAAACAAGAACCCAGGGTGTCAATGGAGGCCACTAATAAGTAAATAACAAGATTCACGGGAGTGTGATAGCATGTGGGCAAATTGTGAGCAATCAATTGTGTTTCAGTGACCATTATAAATGCATCTCAGCTATTGCAACTGAAAACTGCGTTGAGATTTAATTGCCTCATCCAATCATGTCTTTGATGTCCCATCGTTTGGAAACCACACTTGGCTATTGTGATTGAAAATGCACGTTGAGAATAATTGCCTCATCCATTCATGTCATTGATATCCCTTCATTTAGAAACCAAAGTGTGGCCAGTGCCTTCATAGATGCATTTATATGGGTCACAATCATGCACCCACATAAGCATCTCCACGTGTTTGATTTGTTTAGGGTAGATTTTTGGGCTTTTGGCCTACCATTTGTGAAGGTTCTACTTTAAGATGCCAAAAATAATTTCAAGCATTCTCCTCGCACCGTCGCTACTGCTACCCATTACATAGGAAAAAGCTTGAATTCTCAAGCAAACTCTCTATACCTCCTCAGTTTTTAAATGGCCAGCATGGACAATGACTCGGATGAATTCCTTGGTTACCTTGACTCCCATACCAACTTGGAGAGGATTGAGCATGTTCAAAACATGTGCCAGTAGTATTTCAATCTCAAGAATGGCTAGGATGTGGACCTTTGTGACATCCCTGGGGTAGCTCTTATTCCAATAAACAAAGGATAGCTTGACTTAAATCCATATGAAGAAGGAAAGACCGAGAGGTAGATTTTGGAGGACTCCATTGAAGACATGGCAGAGTTGATATTAGGTGAAGAGGGGACACTGCTATGAATCCACCCCAAATAGCATAGGCTCCAAAAGAGCATCCTGCTATCATAGCAGAGTGCAATCGGGTAGAGATGCCACCAAAGAGGCCGAAAGCTAAGGCCCCCAAAACATCAAAGTGATGTAGAAGAAGTTGAGTATGAAATGTTTGTAGGTTCTATTGCACTATGGGCATGGTGCAGGTTGTAAGGTCTTTTTTGAGGGCTGACCACTATTTCGATGTAAGCCGACTTTATTTGGGCATCTATGTAAACTTAAATCACTTTAAAATTTTTGAATTGTATTTCCATGTGTGGTTTTAGTAAGAATGTTTCAAAGATGTCATGTTTGAAGAAAGTGTTAAAAGAAAATGTCTATTTCATAGAGTGACATTTACACTCAAACCAAAGAACAATCTGTGGATCCAAAGAATTTTTTTTTCACAAAAGCTAATGCACAAATGATCACATGCTCGAACTGTGATCATGCTCCAACCAAATTCACAAAGATGTCAGCAATCACATATGTTCATGTTCAAGGAAGATCTTGCAGGCAAAACCTTAAACTCTATTCAAGCATTCTGGAGGGAATTTGACAAAGATGTCGCGAGTCACCGAAGCTCATGGTCAAAGCACATTTTGATGACAGAAGCTAATGTAATAACTATCATATGCTCAAACTTAAGTTCGAGCAAACTCCTTTGAGCATGCTCCTTCGAGAACACACTTATCTAGCCTCAAATTGAGCAAACATATATAGACTTTTGTCACTAATACTCTCTCCAAATCATTCGTTGAATTCCTGAGAGTATCGATTGTCTCACATGGATTCTTGGCTTTTGTTTCTGTTAGCATCATCTAAGGTTCACCTTCCTTTGTCAACCTCATATCATAAAACAATAGCTTTCTGGCAAAAAGTTTCCCAATCCAAGATTAGACTACCTTTTACAAGAAAGTTGTCATTTTGAGAATAAGATGAGCGGCAAGGAGGAACCAAAGGAGTTCAGAGGGAAGGAGGAGTAGTGGGTTCCTAGGAAGAGGAGGAGGAGGAGAGAGAAGGAGGAGGCAGGGGAAAGGAGGAGGAGTGGGATAACATCCTACCTTTTTGCCTCAACACTTTCTAGATAGAATAAGTTCAAACTTAAGTTCAAGCATGCCCTTGTTGAGAATTTGGCTTGAGAATGCTTAACCTACTACTTTTCAACATTGTGTGCAATGACTAAATTGCTGCCAAATGGACTAAGAAATGTAAACATCATAACACATGGGGAGGATAGCCACCGGGAGCTTATAGTGGCGAAGCGGAAGATTATTCCTGAGTGGCATAATGGAAGATTATTTTTTAGGTCCAAATCATGTAGAGAGATCCTACTCTCGTTAGGCTCCAAACACCAAATCGCAAGCCATTTTTCAGCCCCTTCTCCCCTACTAGGACATGATGGAAGAGGAGTTGAGCCTGAGAGAGCCACTACCAGAGTGGCATGATAAAAATTGTAGTCCCAAAATACGTGATAGTGGTTTTCCAATCCTACCCTACAAAATGTGAGGGTTGCCATTTTTGTTTGAGCTTTCGGGTATAATATATATACATATATGTATATATACTATACTACTATATCATTTATAGAATGTTGTAATGTGTATCCTCTCCTCTAAATGTAGGGAGGGGAGATGAGGCAGGCATCATCTCTCTCTCTCTCTCTCTAGATCTACATCTGATGACCCTGTGAGGGCTCTGCCTTGTGGCTTGATGTTAAAAAATTCTAATCCTCCTCCTCCTCCCCCCCTCCTCTCTCTCTCTCTCTCTTTCTCTCTCTCTCTCTCTCTCTCTCTCTCTCTATGTAGAAAAACAAAGAATAAACGAAACTATGTGATGTCTTGTTAAAGAGCATGAGGACGGCACAGTTGCAAAAGTGGGAGAGAAGTGGAATAGTGTAGCAGCACTATCTATGGAGGGTAGATTTGGAAGACCATGTGGGCACTTGCTCCACAGATGGATGGACTGTAGCATGCCAATTAGTGGTCCTAGAGGGAGGTGCAATGGAACAAGGTGCTGGAAGGGTGGTGCTATGGAATTAGAGAGATGGAACGTAGCAACAAAAGACTGTCAATGATAAGACTCTGGAAGTACCATTTCCCCCCAAAATGTATTGACTTTTGAAATGACTGATATGGGGCTCTCTCTCTCTCTCTAGACTCAATGATTGAGCCTTAGGAAACTCAAGGGAATATTAAGGGATTAAATTATCCAAGTTCTTAAAAATTATACAATTATCTAGATTTATAACTAAAATCTGTAAAATCTATCCCTTAAAATTAAAGGCAACCTTTAATTGCAATCCAAACTTTTATATTTCAACCCTGAAATTTATAATATGATTCTATTTTTGTGAGCACTTGTGAGCTTTAAAAAAACATTTGTGAGGCTTTTAAATTAAACATTTTTTTAGGTTTTCTTATGTCATGCTTTTAGACTCTTGTTATGTGAAATGAGCAGGATTATTAAAAAACAATGTTGAGGATTTATTTTACCTTTAACATGTGTGAGGTTAACATAGAAGAGACTCATGACATGTATATTTTGATACAATATGAAAGAGCATTGAAATGGATTAAATAAAAGTTACATTAATATATGGCCCTCTCTCTCTCTCTCTCTCTCTCTCTCTCGCTCTCTCTCTCGTCTCAATGATTTAGCCTTTAAAATTCAAGGGAATAATAAGGAAAGACATGCATATTAGTTAAGCAGCAACCCAATCCTCTGCTTCATGCATCTCTTCATATGTAATATACTTACAACTACACAAGACAAGCAAGGAATTTGAGATTCATTCTTGCAAAGCTTTTTGTTGCCTTGGTCCCATGTCAAGCTTAATATGCCACTTTCAATGTTGTGGTGAGAGAAGGTGTGTGTTAAAAAATCACCAAGGTGATTTGCCCTAAGTAGATTTAAAGTATACACAAGGAGACTTTGAAACACAGGTTGTTGATTTATTACAATGTCAAATTCTTGACATAGTACAAGCACAAAGAATCCTTTGGGATTGGGGGACAAAATCATTCCAAAGGCACTTCTTCATAATATTACATGTCAAACCTTTTTTGATGGAGAAAAGTTGGATATTTTATCTTGGACATTAATATAATATAATACATATTTAATATATTATATTATACTTATATAATATATATACACAATTATATTAGACACCTAGGCATCATGACATTGTAGGGATCATGATTTTATCAAAGCGCTTGATGACCAAGACTGATTTTACCTTTCACATGTGTGAGGAATCTGAATTTGTGCCGTTGTGAATGCGTGCATGTGCACACACACACACACAAATCTCTCTCTCTCTCTCTCTCTCTCTCTCTCTTTGATTTAGCCTTTAAAATTCAAGGGAATATTACTGGATTGAATTATACAAGTCCCTTAAAAATATACAATTATCCAGATTGCATCAACAACAACATTTCCTATATGATTTGATCATACAAATTTGAACATTCTCTCTCTCTCTCTCTCTCTCTCTCTCTCTCTCTCTCTCTCTCTCTCTCTCTCACACGCACACACACACACACACCTAAATTATAAAATTTGCCCCACTGTCTCTTCTTAAGCACAATTTATTAATACACATACACACATGCACACATACCCCGTACCCCATACCTAGGCCCCTACCTTACTCCCTAAACCCCTTCATGTTTCTAAATATTTTTTATTCTTTTAGATATTGTCCCCCCTTGGCCCCCTAATCTTTTATTATTGTTATGCTACTAACTCCCCTTCCCCCCGTTATACACTGATTAATTATATGAACCTCCCTTGCTCCCTAAAACCTCTTACTTTTTCTAAATATTTTAACCTTTTTTTGGGAAGAAAAATTCCCCCCCTTTTCCCCTTATTTTTATATTATTTCTATTCTTTTTTATTAAGGATCTTCCCCTTTGGGCACTTCTTCCTCATTGATCTTCTCCAAGGAGGATATCTGAGATGCAGGCACTTCTCTAGAGGTGACCTCTGGACCTTCTAACATTATGGTCTCCTTTGATCTCCACTGAGATCGCAAGGAATAGTGGGATCCAAGTCTACTACTGAACTCCATCTGCAGAGAGAGAGAGAACCATTGTACTACTGTCATATCATATTTTTGTAATGTTGTTCCTCTTTTTGATATATTGCACTTATAATTCAGAATGAGCCATACAAAATCAGAAGGCACCATATAAAATCATAATGAGACATATAGAATCAGTCATATGAAATTACAGAGCCCAAATGGCTTGGATACAATAGCTTTGCACTGCACTCCACACACCCCAATATACAACCCGGTCAGGCTTGGATACATACAACAGCTCTATATCGCTACACTCCACACACCCCAATATACTATGTTCTAGGAAGGAAAGACCCTCAAACGTAGGAGTTTTTGGCCCTTCTTCCTCAGCATCCTCATTAGTAGCCGAACCCGAGGGACTGTCGTCTCAGACATCCAAAGTTGCTATTTCTTTTGGGCCGTACCCTACATCTGTAAGGTCTTTGAAGATGTTATCAGCCCATTTTGCAATTCCATCCTGTAGGAGCAAAAGAGTGTACAGCTCTATTACACATTGATGGATCTGTAATGCTAGTCAAAAACAACCAACTGTATGAGCACCATAACAGACATGACACATGATTCCTTAGCTTAGACCTCACTAACAGTTAGTATTATCTGTATGGTTGAGAAAAAAATACCATAAAAGATAACATATAAAAAAGGACCATATATTTTATTGCATCGACATTAGCTATTATGCACTAGTTAAAACAATGGCTCACCTAGTACTTTTATCAGCAAACACTAGTACCATTTAATAGCACCAATACCATGTAAGAACACCAGTACATTTATCAACTCACCATTAATTTTATCAGCAAAGTCTGTATTACAAAGTAACCAGTACAAGTTTGTATTTAGAAAGTAACAACATCTGTATTCATCAATGTATAAGTCCTTTGCAATCTGGCCTTCAAGGCCTAGTGTATGGTGGGCATTGGTTTACATAAGGATTATTCCTAAGAATTTGTTTAGCACATCTCATGTGGAAGGTCTGCTATTCTTTGTTGGATGATAAACCAGTCTGTGGACTTTGGATCTTCAGTTAACAGTGAAACAACAGCATCAACACACCCCATGTCAGCATAATCTGCAGAAAAGACTTCAACGAATAATTTGGCGAGATGCTCACCACGGGCAGCTGTAATGCGCTCAATCACATGGCCTTCATAAGGGTATCTCATTGTAAACGCAGAAATACATTCTCTGGCATTTGCTAAATCTAATAAGTATGAGAGCAACTGATTTGATAGCTCATCATTCATTAGGATCTCTGTCATAGGTGAAAGGAGTTATGTAGGAACCAAGTGGATTTAATGTTGCTTTCAAAGGAGTGTCATCAACCAGGAGTGTGTTCATGGGATCATAGTCAATGTCATGCACAGCCAATGCACTGATCTGCTGATAGCTCATCATCATTAGGATCTCTGTCATAGGCGAAAGGAGTTATGTAGGAACCGGGTGGATTTAATGCTACTTTCAAAGGAGTGTCATCAACCAGGAGTGTGTTCATGGGATCATAGTCAATGCAATGCACTAAATGGCTTAAGCAGACACATCTCATCCAGCCGTGTTGGGTGGCAGAATTCTTCCCTTGTACAACAATCCTCCTGTGCAAAGTTGAATAGGAACTTGAACTCCCTAAACTCATCATATCCCAATTTGCTTTCTATCGAAGACACTATGGGACTGACATTTCTCCTTGTCATACTACTCCTGTAGTGATCTCAAAATGCTCCCACAAAGATTTCATGGAATTGATCAACTGTGGCTACAAAGAGACGACATGGTTGCCTAATTTATGAACATCACCACCTTGGGCCATTTCAAAAGCAGTCCGCCACCACCTCTTTAACAATATTCCATTCAAATCAAATATAAACAACTTTTTTTGAGGCAAAACATCTCTGGAGCCACCTAGAAGCAACAATAACACATATACAAATCCATCATACTTGAGTTTATGAATTGCAAAAAGAATTTCATATCAACTTACAAGAAGATAAATTGCAAAAAGAATTTCATTTAAAAAACAAGGAAGATAAATTGCAAAATTAATTTCATTCAAAAAACAAGAAGATAAATTGTAAAAAGAGTTTCATTTAAGACTTGTGAGACCATCTCTCATACAATGTCATTTCATAGACGATCTGGTCCTAACATTTGGGGTTGGGCATTTGCTACTAGGATCAATCAAATACGACTTAGTTTGACTAAATTTCCCCTTCTTTGTCCCCACAGGGAGAAGGCTACCTAGTACTATGTCATCCTCCATTTGCTCTCCATCAAAGCTATCATGTAGTTTAGGCTTTAGCCCTGATATAATCTCAGCTACCTCAACTACCCTCTCACCCCTTTCTGTGTCAAGCTTTTCACCACTATCCGTGTGTTCACCCTTGCTGTTCTTTCCAGTCAACTCCCCACCACCACCTATGTCTTCGTCCTTGCTGTGGTTTCTTGGCAAGTCATGCATGTCCAATCTTGCTATTGCTTCCTCTTTAATCTTATCTAGTTGCTACAGATTTTCTTCATCCAAGTTCAGCAAATCATCTTCATCCAAGTGCTGATCATCTTCGATGTCTCTAGTTAAATTGTCTACAAAGAAATAAAGTCAGATCAGAAATGTGTTTGAGGTGCTGTACTAACTAGAAACTAGAAGCCCCTAGATGCACGATCATGCCGGTCCCATGCTAAGGGTCACTTGCTATTTGAGTGCTAGCTGCTTATGACTCTTAGCACACTTCAAGAGTGGGCTAGTAGTAATTGTCCTAGCTATACTAACTAGGCACTACTATCCCTTAGGGTCACTTAAACTACATGTACTACTAACCACTACCTTGTCTCCTAGTTTCCTAACCACCCCCTAGGAGCAATGCCACACTACATTATTATTGGTGCAACATTTCCTCCCCCTTGAAAAGAGTAGGCATCCTTGGCAACAATATCAGAAAACTAACTTTTAAGTTTTCTCACACTTTCCCAAGTAACTATCTTCTTGACCATCTTTCCAATTTAGTGAGTATTCTTGAATACTTTTGGCACATCATATTTCTTTAACATCAAGATTTCTTTTTGGTTCATATAGATATTCCATCAAGTCCATGAGAATCTTTGCTCGTACCAAACTATTATCTTTCAATAGTCATTCTTTTAATGACTTTACATCCTTCTAGTAAGACTAAATTGCAAGGCTAATTTGTAAGCAAGCTCGCAAACCTCTAAAGCATTGTGAAGGGTACAATTTTTCAAAACAAAAATAAAGGCCTTCACTAGGCTTTAGAGTTTTAGGAGACTCAAATACTCTTATATAAATTCTCATCTTCTTTAAATTAAACTATAAATTCCCATAACTTTTAGCTCTATCTTAAATATGTTCTATGCTCTTTGTTGAAATCCACACATCAACATGAATAAACTTTAGCCTATTGTTGAATGCTTTAATCTATTACTAGGCATGCTCTAAAAATTGGAAGATAGTCTATTCACTTTATCTGCCTTTTACTTGCATATGGATGAAGCATGTGTTTTAAGTTTTGATTAGCACATTTTATCTAACCATATAACTGGGGATAATCAGATGTGCCCATATTCAACATTGTTCCTAGCTTTTTTAGAGATATTTTGTTTCCAACTTATGTCAAACAACCCTTTAAAAGTGAGTATCAAAATTGATATCCCAGTTACTAGAAATACATCTATACATTTTTTCTAGTTGAAATAAAATGAGCCATCTTGGTCAATCTGTCAACGATTATTATCTAGACAAAGCCATGTCTTCTATGTATTCTACATAAATCAACAATAAAAACCATGAATGTGTCCCAAGATTGTAATGAAAGAGATATGGGTAAGGACCAGAATGAGCACTGGTATGTTCCACTGCCAGAGCCTAAATTTCCCAGAATTGGATGCATGTCCTGGCAACCATGGACATGGTCGAAAGAACAGGAACCAAGATGGTGACTTATGATTCCAACGGGATGGGTATGGTAGGCCCCAAGTGAGGGTCAAGGGGTAAGGAAAGTGAGGACAGATTTTCATTAGCATGGGAAGTGCTATAGGTACCCCTAACCCTTACGATTGCTTCAGTTTGGGCAATCAATGGTCAACTCTTAAGTACATTAGAGTGTGTAGACTTGAAACTAATGGTTGTCTGCTAGGAGGTAGAGATTTAATTTTATGTCTTCCCATAGACACGATCGACAAACAACTGATATTGGGAAGGACCTGGTGCTATGCCGTGAACTGCCAAATTGATTGGAGAGCTAGAACCGCAACTCTCACATACAGGGGGGAATTGTAGTAATTCCACTTTGTCAAGTTCATTCATATTCCCCCACAATACAAACACCCACAAGAGGCAAGGAAATTGTAAACAAAGGTAATTTAAAATCTCCAAAAGCCTCCAGTGCCCCCTATCCGATCTTTAGAAGGAAATCCATACAAATGCAACTCGAAGTCATAATCTCAATAATGCAAACATGTGTTGCAAACTACTCTCCCACCCCTACTTTCCATGCCCAAAGCTAGGGGCCCGTCGACCCAGAAATTCCATGAACAACAAGTGCACAAAGCCATCCTTTGTGCACAATAGAGGACAACAGCCCTAGAAGACCAAAGCCATGGAAGGGTTTCTGACCCCTTCTTGTCCTGTGCCAAGTCGGCCAATCCCATCAAAGAGCGGAGCTCGATGTCGCCAATTTCTTTGCCTGCAAGGACAAATTCCCAACACCCCATGGGAAAAAATTGCACAAGCATTAGGTTGCGCAAGGCTCTTAGAAGCTCAGGGCTACTATCAAGGTGAGCGATATGTTTGGGCTCCAAAGCTTCCAATGACACCGAATACATGACCTCAACTCATTGGGATTCATAAGGTAGTAACACAAGAACCTACGTCAACTCCTGATGCAGTCCCACAAGAATGTACCTTCGAGCCTAGCATGATGAACAATTTTGTGAGATTAAGGAGTGTCATGATTCCGTGCATTGTGCAATTCAATGAGAAAGCCGCTAAGGTCATCGAGGAAGCAACACAAGAACCGACCCCTAAAAGTGGGGTAGTTACACAAGAACCTTCCTCCAAGCCCGTGCACACACCATCAAAAGTCAGCTCTCACTCAAGGGAGCACCCGCAATGTCACTCAGACCTACCCCGCCTATCAAATCAAAGGTCATAGTACCACAAGAACCTATCTCTGCTTTGATTACATCCATACAAGAACCTGCATGCCTTATTTCAAGAGAGTTCCATCAAAATGAATGCCGTAGCACCAATACACACCTGACAACCAGGATAATGCACAAACCCAACACATGCTCTACTTGGCTAATGATGAGGTATGATGTTGTTTGGCCTTCAACTCCAGTGCATTCAACATAATCATCACGTCCAAGTCTAGGTGAGTCTGTACGGTAGTCATATCACCCACATGCACCAATAGCTCACAAGTCCTTGGTATTCCAATGCACCCACTCGCATTATGATCAGCATTAGGTGAATACAACAATACAATTTTGTGCATTTTCTTCATATTTTTCATCTTGGCATGCTAACGTTTCCCCTTTCCCCTCTCAACAATTCTAACAACTGTCAACTCAACAACCCGTCGCCTTATAGCTATCCCACTAGATCATCCCCTTATAGCTATCCCACCAGATTGTTGCCTTACAACTATCCCATCAAATTGTTTTCTTACAGCTATCCCGCCAGATTGTCACCTTCCTCCTATCCCACTGGATCATCACCTTACAACTATCCCATTGGATCATTGTCTTACAGCTATCCGGATCGTCACCTTATAGCTATCTTGCCGGATTGTTGCCTTCCTCCAATCCAATCACCCATCGTCTTATGCTATCCCCCCAGATGTTGGGATACCAAAAATGATAAAAGGGCACCCTATCCCTACGGATCATCACCTTACCAAAAATAGAAAAACTCTACCAAATTTGGCCCCTTGCTTTCTATACTACCTTCTAGCCACCCTTTAGATGTCCTCGACCTTGTCCTCCTCCACTAACTCATTTATCACCCACCTGCCTTCTTTCTTCCCCATGGATCCTGACAACGAGTTTTTTGAATTCGAAATGGACCTCAACCTCCACTCCCCAAATCCACTATCCATTGGCCCTTCTGAATCCCAAAGCACACCCTCAGGGACTATCAGAATGCCATCATACATCCCAACAGAGGAGCTTTAAACAGAAGAGGAGATTTCAACCCAACAAGCCTCCCAAGCATAACCAGTAGGGCAGCTACAACCACTCCCCCAAAATCATCAAGAAAGTGCATGCTAGCTCCAACACAAGGGGAGTACAAGGTTGTGAGGTCCCTGACACACTCACCACTTGAGGAAACATTGCTCCAACAACTTGATGGCTGCATGATCCACTCGAAGTGTGTATGAGGGGAATGATTATACCCTCTACTACCACTCGAGGAAACATTTCTCCAACAACTTAATAGCTGACACACTCACCAGTCGAAGTGTGTATGATAGGAATGATTATACCCTCTACTACAACCCAAGGAAACATTGCTCCAACAACCTAACGGCTGACATACTCACCACTCAAAGTGTGTACGAGGAGAATGTGAGGTCCCTGACACACTCACCACTCTAGGAGACATTGCTCCAACAAGTTAATGGCAGCTACATGATAGTGTGTATGAGGGGAATGATTATACCCTCTACTACCATAACTCAATCTATCAAGGAGCCAAAAGGACAAGCATCCTTGGCAATGACAGGCCTCAAGCCCCCGTTGCAGACCATCTGCCATGTCACCTTGACATGAAGCTACTCGGAGAATTCATCAGTGCCTACAACTCAAACTCTAATGGTAGAATTCTCTGTGATGCAGCAAGGACCCCCACTTCCACCACCTCAATGTGGACGTGGTGTGCTCTTCCTTCAGCCACCCTGTCATTGCAGACAAGTACTCACAAAGAAATACCTACACGAGGCCCTCGGCAAGATCTGCAAATAGACAAGAAGAAGAGCAAGGCCGAGTCCACTTCTCCAAGATAACAAAGCCTGTGCTCGAGAAATCGACAAGAGTGCTCCAGTGGTTGACCCAAGTCAAACACACAAACCACCATCAGTCAATTGTGCTGAACATCCTCACAAGGTTGGTAAAGCCATAGGTCACCAACTGGGCTGATTACTTATGCACGCAGATCAGGGAAGGCCTCAAGACACACAAATATGTCTTGGGCAATCCGATGCTGTACATGCCCGCTGTGCTTTACCATTTGTTGGAGCAACAGCCGCCCATCAGATATGGGTTGGCCGACAAGGCAGCCACAAGAGCCATTCCAAAAGATGAAGAGGCGACAGTGGTGGCTGACCCCAAATAGCTGAGAAGCATTCCAAGCCCCACCCCCCTCCAGTCATCCTGGTCAACAACCACTTGATAATCATTTATGGGAACAATACGAAGATCGTGAAGTGCAAGAATTCCTGAGGAGACGACGACTCCTCGAGGACTTCATTCGACACCGTAAAGCCAAGGCCACCATTCTAGACCCCATTGATGTGGAAGAGTTTCACGGGGACGACAGTGTAAATATTGGTATCCACCCCACGGCAGCAAGCATTCCCCCCACCCCCTTTGCACCCCCACTATATCCATTATCCCAAGGCAACCCCAAGAGCCCGCTTGCTTCATCATAGGCTCTTCCTCTTCTCCATGGGTTGGGCTCACAAAATCCCTACAATTTTGTAGTGCAACATAGTACCAAACACCTGGAGGTTACAATGCCATGCTAGGCTGAACAACTCTCACATGCAGACCACATGGAGCTCCAACTACTGGATGCAATGGCCCAGCTCCCTCAGGTGGCATGCACAATTTTGTAGCACAGGCAAGAGCATGCCTCCCAACTGTCCTCCTCTATTCTACAAGCACAACTCAACACATGTGATAGCCACACTCTCATGGTCACCACACAAGCTACGGGGCAAACCACCCTCAATAGAGCAAAGGAGTGTTGAGCAAAGGTCAAAGAGCTGGAAGTCACTCTCACAAAGCTCAAGGATGAGCTCTCTGCCAAGGAATTCCTGGTTCAAACCATAATGGATCAATTGGACAATGCAGAATCCAGCCTCCGTATCATGAAAGAATGAAGGGCACACCGAGGACTAGTACGCTAGGCTTAGGGAGGGATCCGACCAACAAAATCCAAATTGCAAAAGTACAAAGGGCATAGGTTGAGGACCAGTACACTAGGCTTAGGGAGGGATCCGACCAACAAAATCCAAACC
Source organism: Dipteris shenzhenensis (assembly GCF_047967505.1). Classification (NCBI taxonomy): domain Eukaryota; kingdom Viridiplantae; phylum Streptophyta; class Polypodiopsida; order Gleicheniales; family Dipteridaceae; genus Dipteris; species Dipteris shenzhenensis. The sequence goes on from NC_141613.1 coordinate 28,327,561, forward strand.
CTTTAGGATCTCCTCACATAGGAGTGAGCCCTCACCATCACCATGAAGCAGAGAACAAGAACATTCACACCTCTAGCCACCCAGAGGAATCTACGTTGGAAGACAGAGAGCAACAAGATGTCTTGATGTACAGGGAGGTCTCCGTATAAGACACCACCTACACCCTCACCCCATGCACCATCTCCCAAACACTTCAAATGCACTTCAATGCACTCCACACACAACATCTCATCTTCCACATTGATCTCACCACCCGTTTCTGAGAGATCTCAACAATAGAAGCAGAATGGAGAAGGTGAGAGAGAGAGAGAGGGAGAGCCAAAAGAGAGAGTCACACAAGTTTTGGTGGATGCAGAACACCCTAATCTTCTATGTCATCCATATATATGTGTGTTTGAGTATTCTACACAACCGGGTTTAAGGTACAGTGGCCTTTAACCCCCACAACCTCCCACTTAAAGGCCAATGTGCCTTTAAGGCATAACAACCAATGAGCATACTATCCAATGCCCATTAATACACAACAATACTCAAACCACTGACTAGGTAGACTCTTCATTAACATCTCTGCAAGGTTATCATCTGTATGAACCTTAACAAGATTTATGCGCTTGTCCTCAAGTACCTCCCTGATAAAGTGGTACCTGACCTCAATGTGTTTGGTCTTTGCATCAAAGACCGGATTTCGTGCTAGGTGAATAGCAGTCATGGAATCACTATGCAATGTCGGTACACCTGTATGAATCCCCAAATCTCCCACTAGCCAATCAAGCCATATAACCTCCTTGCAACCCTCTGTGGCTACAACATACTTAGCCTCTATGGTAGACAAAGCAATGCACTTATGTGCGCGAGACATCCACGACACTGTACCACCTGCAAAGGTAAACACATAACCAAAAGTGGATCTCATGCTATCCACATGCCCTACATAGTCTAAATCTAGGTACCCAAATACACACATCTCTCCTCTACCAAAGTAGATACACACCTCCTTGGTACCCTTCATGTACCTCATGATGCAATTAACTACCTCGCAATGCCTCTTTCCTAGATTAGCCATATACCGGCTAACAATTCCCACTGCAAATGCAATGTTTGGTCTAGTAGCTATCATAGCTTACATAAGACTCCCAACCGTTGATGCATAAGGAACCTTCACCATCATGACCCTCTCCTCATCTGATTTGGGACTATCTGCTTGACTCAGTTTCACATATGGAGGAAATGGAGTACTTTACTGCCTTCCCCCCCTCCATATTGAAATGCTGCAACACTTTTGTAACATACTTCTTCTATGAAATCCAAAGGAGTTTCCTACTCCAATCATACGTGATGCACGCATACCAAGAATATGACCTACAGGTCCCAAATTCTTCATGTCAAAGGCCTCATGCAGCTTGGCCTTCAATGCATTAAGCTCATAAGTATTCTTGCTAGCCAATAACATATCATCCACATAAAGTGCCAAGAGTATCAAGCTATTATCCTTAGCCCTTTTAGTGTAGAGGCAGTGATCAATCTCACTTATTCTGAAACCTTGGGACCGAATGAAAGCATCAAACTTGTGATACCATTCTCTAGGCACTTGCTTAAGGCCATAGAGACTCTTTTTCAACTTGCAAACCAAATGCTCTTTGCCCTTTCCTTCAAAGCCTTCCAGTTGTACCATGTAAATTTCCTCATGCAAATCCCCATGCAAGAAAGCTGTCTTGACATCCATTTGCATAAGCTCCTTATCTTCTGTTGCCACAAGTCCAAGTACACATCTAAGTTCGGTCATCTTCACAACTAGAGAGAATATCTCATCAAAGTCCATACCCTTCTCTTGCTTGAACCCTTTAGCAAAACCAAATGGGCCTTATTCTTAGGCACATCATCACCCATGACCATCTTGTAGACCCATTTACATGGCAATGCTTTCCTTCCATGTGGCAAAGGAACCAAGTCCCAAGTCTTATTCTTTATAAGCGAACTCATCTCTGATTGCATAGCATACTCCCACTTGCACTGATCCTCATGCATCATAGCCTCTTTGTAGCAAGAAGGCTCCCCGCAATCAATAAGCATCACATAGTCTACCCCTGCAACAAATCTCTCAAGTGGTCTAGACACTCTAGATGTTCTTCTCAAGGGCATTTCAACTTGCTATCCTGCCTACATATTAGTGACATTTGGTTCATCATTGCCACCAATAGATGATCCATCATCTGCCCTTAATTATGTACCTATGGGAGTACCTGGTGTCACCATTTTATGCACATTCGGTGCATGGACAGCTTGTTGTCTATCAACATATGCGAGTGGATTCACATCTTGGAAAGTGATTGTCCTCATTTCCACATCCCTCATGGGTGTCTTATGCATCTTCTTCTCATTGAAGACCACATCGTGGCTTTGTATGATTTCCTTTGCTTCTAGATCCCAGAGATGATAGCCCATCTCTCCACTTTCACCATAACCCAGAAAGATGCATTTCCTAGACTTAGGATCCAGCTTCTTCTAAAGCTCTTTTGGCACATGTGTGTGAAGATAGTGGGAGAGAGGGAAGGAGTCTCACTTGCGGCTTTCTCACATACACAATGGGGGAATACACACACAGGTGGAGGTTGAAAATAGTTTTCCTCTTCTTAGTTGTGAAAGCCAAAAAGAACTCAAGTACAAAGAAAAAGAAGAACCCTATATGTGGTTCTCAAACCAAACTCAACTAACTAAAGTGGCATACTAACTGAGCCACAAACTAGAGTAGATAAGGATAGCTATCATCCAGCTATTATTCGTGGGCCGTGTACCAACCACATCTGTAGCTAACAAGTCGGTGACATAAATGCACAATGGTCACCTTGGCATATCATGAGTGAAGCTCGATATCTCAACACTCCCCCTCGAGCTCAATCCCAATTCTTGCACACCAAGCAAGTCTCTGAACTTGCGCAGCTTCTCTGTGCCCAATGCCTTCGTGAATATGTTAGCTACCTGATCCTCTGTGCTGACATAAACTAGATCAATAAGACCTAGTAAAGCCTTCTCCCACACATAGTGATAATGCACCTCAATGTGCTTTGTTCTAGCATGATAGACTGGGTTATTTGCCAAGTGCATACTGCTCATGTTGTCACAATAAATGACAATTGGCCCATCTGTAGACTGATGCATATCATAAAGTAGCTTATGCAACCAAGCTACCTCACATGCAGCCATTGCTGCACCCCTGTACTCAGCCTTTGTGCTTGACAAGGCAACTGTAGGCTGTTTCTTACTGCTCCAGGTGACTGCAGCACTCCCAAAAGAGAACACATATCCACTGGTAGATCGTCTATCAGAAATACTACCAGCCCAATCAGCATCAGTGTATCCATGCAATTGTATCTGAACCCTAGCCTCATAAAATAGTCCATATTGCAATGTGGACTTCACGTACCTGAGTATGTATCTAGCCGCATCCAAATGCGGTTTCCTTGGAGCCTGCATAAACTGACTTACCAATCCAACAGCATAGCTTAAATCTGGCCTGGTAATAGTCATATAAATCAAACTTCCTACTATGCGTCTGTACATAGTAGGGTCTTCCAGAAGCTCACCTGCATCTATGCTCAGCTTCACATTCTGCTCCAAAGGAACTGAAATAGGCTTACAGCCTGTCATCCCATATTTGGACAGCATGTCCAATCCATACTACCTCTGCAAGAGCTGTATCCCACTTGGTGATCTAATCACCTCAATGCCCAAGAAATAACACAGCTCTCCCAAATCCTTCATCTCAAACTTCTACTTTAATAGCATTTTCACATGTAGGATATCTTCATCATTATCACCTGTGATGATCAAATCATCAACATAAATGACAAGAAGCATAATCCCTTTCTCTATTTTTCTCACATAGAGTGAGAAATTTGCCTTGGAAATCTGAAAGCCAATACTGACAAGATATTGTCCTATCTTGTCAGACCATGCTCTAGGTGCTTGCTTCAAGCCATACAAGGCTTTCTTCAACCTGCAAACAAACTCAGGATGAATAGCATGAACATAACCTGCTGGCTGCTCCATAAAGACCTCTTCTTACAAATCACCATGCAAGAAGGCATTCTTTACATCCATCTAATGTAAAGACCATCCCTTTGATGCAGCCATAGCAATGACTGCTCTTACAGTTGCCATCCTTGTAACCGGACTGAATGTTTCTTCATAATCAATGCCATATGTCTGTGCATACCCCTTGACAACTAATCTTGCCTTGTATCTATTCACAGAACCATATGCATTGTGCTTGATCTTATAAACCCACTTACAGCCAATTGCATTCTTGTTTTTAGGCAAAAGCACCAATTCCCATGTAGCATTTACTTCCAAGGCATCCATTTCTTCATCCATGGCTTTCTCCCATTTTTCATTTCCCATGGCTTGCTCAAAAGAAGTGGGTTCTGGTTCCTGTATCACTTTGACCATATAGGCATAGTGAATGGCTATAAATCCATCATATTTCAACCTATCCACAGGATACCTAGCTCTGGTAGACCTGCGCAAAATAGGCTCACTTCCAGGTGCTCTCAAAACATCCCTGGTCTTCCTTACTCTAGGTGTAACAATAGAAGGAATACCCAACTCATCATCAATGCTCTATTCTGAGCCACTAAATTCACCATCCACATAAGAGTGACCTGCATTCACATCAAACACGGGCTGATCTACCTTCTCTTTTCCTTTTCGTGATACCTGCATACCAGTATCTGCATTGCTTTGAGGAGATTCTCCTGATCTCAATCTACCTATCCATGTTGAAGTATGTGATCCACTGCTAGAGGACACTGCAGGTCCACTAATATTTTGTGATTGCTACTGTGAATTCTGTGCAGCATTACCATTTTGTGCATCTACATCAATCATCACATTTACTGGTTTATACCAGCTACTCATCTCATCAAAAACATCTCTGCTCATTGTAAACTTACGAGTAGAAGGGTTATAGCATCTATACCCTTTCTGCTGCAGAGAATAACCAATAAAGACGCACTTCTCAGTTTTTGGATCCAACTTGGACCTCAACTCATCTGGCACATGAACATAGGCAATGCGACCAAAAATTTTCAAATGAGAAATGTCTGGTTTCCTACCAGTATACATCTCCTCTGGCGTCATGCCATGTATCGCTGTAGTGGGAGTCCTGTTCATTATGTAAACTACTGTAGCAATAGCTTCAGCCCAATAATAATCTGGTAGATCTTTTTCATTTAGCATGGCCTGAGATACCTCTCCAATATGCCTATTTTTCCTTTCTGCAAGTCCATTTTGCTATGGCGTATGACTGCATGAATATTGCTGCTTTATGCCATGCTCCTGCAGGATCCTTGCAAACTCATTTGAGAGGTACTCTCCCCCTCCATCTGACCTTAGGCATTTTATTTGCTGGCCTGTTTCTTTTTCAACCATAGCTTTAAAAGCTTTGAAGTGCCCAAACACTTCACTTTTCTTTTTCATAAAATACACCCAAACTTTTCTACTGAAGTCATCAATAAAAGTGACAAAATAGTGACAGCCTCCAATAGATGCTGCTTTAGTAGTCCACACATCAGAGTGGATTAATTCCAATGGCTTTTTACTCTCTTGAACATGCCCAGGAAATGGTTTCCTTGCCTATTTTCCAAATTGACAGGCTTCACAAACCTTATGCATTTCTGCAACCTTGAATTTAGGCAATCCTGCAACAATATTTTAGGCTTGCATTGATTTAAGTCATTGTATATTAACATGACCAATGCGTTTATGCCAGATATCAATATCTACAACTACACCGGTCCCATGTGCAAACATTGCCGCACTCAATTCAGGCATGTCTGCATCCAACGTAAACATCCTGCCCTTCTTCTTTCCTTTTGCTATCAAGCGACCGTTATTTTTCATATCCTCAACAAAGCATCCATGAGGATTAAATCTGACCTACAAGCCCTGCTCAACCATTTGACCAACAGAAACCAGGCTCTTGGTGATGTTCAGGACATGAAATACATCAGACAGCTATTTCTTTCTCCCATCCTTCATAGACAAAGGAATTTTACCAATCTGCACAATAGGATGTGTAGTATCATCACCAGTCTCCACAAATCCTAGTTTTTCCATTTTCCTTGCATCCTGCATCCACTCTGCATGACCTGTCATGTGGTTTGATGCACCTGAGTCAACATACCACACATCATTTCATTCTTCTGCACTTGTCACAGAATTGGTCATATGCTGCACCATAAATAGATGCTCATTTCTGTCACCACCTTGTCTACTAGAAGATGCATAATTACCTTGCTGCAATTTCCCATTCATAATGTCATTCTCCTTTTTGTAGCAGTCCTTAGCCATATGACCCATTTTACCACAGTAGTAGCATTCAACATTGTTGTTTGCATTTTGGCCTCTCTGCCATCCACCACGGCCTCTTTGGCTCCCCTTGCCTCTAGAGTTACCACGTCCTCCTCCATAGGATTGGTTTTCTTGAGTTTGCTGCATATTCTGATTTCTACCACGGCCTGCAGATTGGCCTCCTCTACCTCTACCTCTACCTCTTCTAGCATTTGAGTAGAAGACAGTTTCTTTTGAAGTTCCTCCTGAAGAAAATGCACCCCCATTTCTCTGCTCTTCAGAAATTAGAAGAGCAAACAACTCTTCTTCACGGACGGCAATGGATGTCCGAAACTGTGCATAATCCTTTCCTAGACCATTCAAGGTCACAGAAACTAGATCATCATCTTCCACTGGCGACCCAATGGAAGCAAGTGCATCTGCAATTTTCTTCACCTTCATGTGGTAGTCATTTATGCTCAAATTTTCTCTCTGCACATTGTGCAACTCCTGTTTGAGCTGCATTTTCCTGGCTTGCGTATTTGTGCTATACATTTTTGCCAAAGTATCCCATGCCTCCTTTGGTGTACTTGCATCCTGAATATGCACAATCATAGAATCCGAAATACTGATAGACAACCAATACATAACTTTTCTAACTCTCTCATGCCATCCTTTAAATGCTTGCATTTCCTGTTGATTGGGAACATTAGGAAGAACTGGTTCTTCTTCATTTCCTGTAATAAACTCCCAATAGTCTTTTCCCATAAGGAAATTTGTCATTCTAAACTTCCATGCCTGGAAGTTGTTCTTGTCAAGCTTTTCTGTGACAATCTGTGAAAGAGAATCAAACGCCATTACAGAACACTGCAAAATATTCTGTCACTACGAAAAACACAGCTTTTGCCTCACACGAGCAGATCTGCAAAACTGACAAAAGTGGTATTTAACCACACAGTCACTTCCTAGTGATGATTTTGCATCAACAGGCAACAAGCATGATTCTACAACCAATATCTCTGCACACAGGCATACGATGCAATTTTTGCGGTAACTTTTCACCGACCAGCCGAGCAGTGGTCGCACAGCAAAAATAGGGCCTTTTTCTGAGTGCCTGCGAAGAACTTCCGCCTTCAAAACGGGCCCCGAAATGGCCTCGAATCAGAAAAATAAAGTCACCGAGGGCCTCGCCCTTGCCCGTAGCATATACTGCCCTCTTGCCACACCGTGAAGGGCCTCAATCTGAGACAGTGCACTCTTGCACTTCTGCCTGTGCTACCTGCAGAGATTTGCTCCCAAACTCGAAAAAGGAAAGCAACACTGGTCCTCTTACTAGGACACCACGAACTTGGTTTGCTTCTTGAGCTCCTTACCACGAACAAGGCTCTGATACCATGTGAAGATAGTGGGAGAGAGGGAAGGAATCTCACTTGCGGCTTTCTCACATACACAATGGGGGAATACACACATAGGTGGAGGTTGAAAACAGTTTTCCTCTTCTTAGTTGTGAAAGCCAAAAAGAACTCAAGTACAAAGAAATAGAAGAACCCTATATGTGGGTCTCAAACCAAACTCAACTAACTAAAGTGGCATACTAACTGAGCCACAAACTAGAGTAGATAAGGATAGTTGTCATCCAGCTATTATTCGTGGCCTGTGTACCAACCGCATCTGCAGCTAACAAGTCGGTGACATAAATGCACAACGGTCACCCTGGCATATCATGAGTGGAGCTCGATATCCCAACAATGTGCATATGCCTTAGACCCAAATATAAATAAATGAGAGGAAGAGGGCTTCTTGCCCCTCCATGCCCCTTCAGGACTACCACCATCCAAACTCTTGCTAGGTGATCTACGGATCGCATGCACTACAGTCTTCATTGCCTCAGCCCAAAAACCACCAAAAAGACTTACATTGGAAAGCATACATTGCAACCTTTCTTGAATGGTGTGGTTCATCGATTCTGCAACTAGATTTTGCTCTGGAGTATGAGGGGATGTGAGCTCCCTCTTGATCCCATATGTATCGCAGAAATGCTAAAAGTCATGAGAGATATTCTCTCCACCATTATCAGTCCGTAGGCATTTAAGCATTCTACCTGACTGATTTTCAGCCAAAGCCAACCATTTTTGAAATACTTGGAACACATCGCTTTTCCGAGCTATAGCATAAGCCCACACTTTCCTAGTTGCATCATCAATGAATGTCACATAGTATTCAGCCCCACCTAATGACCTTGTAGGCATGGGACCACATACATCTAAATGCACCAAATCAAGTTTTTCAAGCTCTTTCTTTCCCCTTCTTTTATGGGCTGATTTAGTCTGCTTCCCATCGAGACAATGCTCACAAAATTCAAAGTCGAAAAGACTTAAATGCGATACATAACCCAAATGGCATAAGAGTTTCATTCCATTGTGGCTCATCTGCCCCAACCTTCAATACCACAAAGAAGTACTTGGCTGCTCGCTTATTGCAACAACATGATCAGACACCCTTGATACATGTAAGGGATACAAATTCCCACATTTGGCACCCCTGGCTAAAACCATAGAGCCCTTTTGAATTTTCCAACTCTGAAAGCCAAACATGGTCTGAAAACTAGCATCATCTAGCTGACCTGCTGAAAACATGTCTCACATTTTTCAAAACAAATGCAGACCCATTTGCAAAAGAAAACTTTATGTCACCTACTCCCACTATGTCGCATGCATAGTTATTTCCAGGATGCACACAACTTGACTTTCCATTGTTATAAGTGGAGAACCATTCCCTATGGGGAGTAACATGGAATGAAGCACTAGAATCCAAAATCCAATCCTGGGAATATGCATCATTTGAAGTGGTAAGCAAGTCTGCAGATAGACTAGACATGAAGAGAATGTCATTGTCACTATCATCAATGACTACATTAATCTCCTCGATCTTCATCTTTCCTTTGTCCTCCCTTGGACTCTCTTCTTTCTTATTTGCACCCCAATTTGCATTCTTTTTCTTATCCTTTTTCTCTCTTTCCAGCTTCTAGCAATCCTTTTTCATGTGGCCCTTCTTGCCACAGTGTGGTAATACTCGATGTTCCGTGCCCTGGATTTGCTACGAAACTTCCCTCTTTCTTGGGACTTCCCCCTGAACTATGATCTGCCCCTTTGCACATTTAAGGCCGCATCTTGCTTGTTGCCATCCATAGACTTCCGTCTAATCTCCTTGTCCAACAAGCTACCCACAACATCATCAAACTTAAGTACTCCACCAGGTGTAGAGTTATTGACATCTGTACGGAAGGCATCCCATGAGGATAGCAATGAACATAAGATAAATATTGCCTTAGTCTCCGCATCAAAATTCATTTTTTGAGCCTGAAGCTGGCTGAAAAAATAATATTGAATTCATTCAAGTGAGAATCAATGGAGACCCCTTCCTTCATCTTCTGCAGCTCAAATAACCTCTTCATGAGGTAAACTTTATTAGAGGCAGTTTTCTTCTCAAAAGTGGCACACAATTTCTTCCACAAATTTTCTATATTTTGCTCATTCACTAGTGTGAAATAAACTGACTCTACAAGATGAAGTCTTATAGTAGACTTTGCTAATGCATCCAACTCATTCCAATCATCCTCAGACATATCTGCACGCTTAGCTTCAATCCCTACCAAGGGTTTAATCTACTTCTTTTGAATAAGCACATCCCTTATCTATTCTTTTCATAAAGAAAAGTTTGTCCCATCAAACTTTTTAATGCTTAAAATCTCCTTTTCAAACATGAAAGAGTCTTTAGGTATCTACCTCTAGCTAAGCCACCCCAATGATTAAATTGCAATGGAAAAAATAGAAGGAATGGGACATCCTTGTTTAATAGACCTTCGAGGATGACAAAGATCCATTGATGTAGAACTTAGCACTAGCAGTAATAAGATGCATTTTTATAAAGTTGATGAAACCATATCCCAAATGCATTGGATAAAAAAGACTAATCAATCCTATCATAGGATTTCAAAGTATGCTTATTATAAACAAATATCTTGCTAAGCAAATTTTGCATATTTTCTTTTTTTGTGAAAAGTGACTATTTATATTACTTTGAAAAGAAAGATATTACAATCTAGCTCTACTTCTACGTTGGGAAAATTCATCAAGATTTAGGTCTTTTCTATGGGGAGGGGACACAGTTAAGAGAAGTATAGATAAGGTCAGATGGACTTTTTGTACCAAGAGGGAGGGTTAGGTGTTGTTGACATCCAATGGTCTGCCTTTACACTTGTTGCTCACTTCATTACTAAGGCTATACTAAAAGCTCAGGAGGACTGGGCTCAATCTCTTTTAAGAATTTTTTCCCATGTGCAAACCTGTGAGAGAACCCAGGCGGAAACATGATCCTAGGTTAGTAGCTCTCTTTATCCCAGAGCCTTGTACCTCCAAGGGCAATCCCTTATGGAGATCTTTGTGGAAGCCTTTGGGGTAGTAACATTTAAAAATGACTATCTTAACTGAAGTGATTTTTCAAAGGTAGCCTTATTGCATAAGAAAGGATTACAATGCTAGGGTCAATTGTGAAGACCGTATTAGATAATTCGAGAAAAACATAATTCCCAGAATGTCAGTTTTGGAAGAAATTGTAGCCTTTCTCCATTAAAAAATAGGAGGAATATGTGAAAATACACTAGATTGCCATTCATGAAGTATGTAATATCTACTACATTCTCAAATAATAAATAGAATATCAGTGTCTAAACTGTGTTATCATCAAGAAAATAATAAACTTCGAAATCCATTTGAGTGAGATTCATCTCGTGAGCCATAATGGTGTTCAAAAACACCTTCATAATAGCTCTCTAGAATTTCCATTGATATTGAAACTCGCTTTGTTGTGAGCATTCTCATTTGAAAATCTCCAAAACAACGTTTAAAATGCAAAGAGTGTAATTAATAACCATGAATATTGCAATGACAACATACAGGCTCTTTAACTTGACCAAGTGTTTTTAGAGGACATGTATTTGATGTAAAATCAATGGGCAATGACAAGCATTTAATGTAAAATTAGGTGGCAATGACAATCATTTATCGTGCACTTTCAATGTTTAGACTGGCTAGCATGATTGTAAAAGGATAACTTTACATGTCATGTTTATTACTCATTGCAAAGGAAAAAATACACTTTAGGATGAAAACATAACAGCTTGTTGATGCACCATTGAAAGCCTTGAAATAAATCATGATTACAAAGAAACTCTCAATTTCTAGCCCCGGCGGGGAGAATGGCACCAATGCCAACTCCACACAATCCATTGGAAAGAATGGCATGAGGGACACTCCGTCAAACTCCATTATGAATGTAGTTATGAACATGTTTGCATATTATTCACACACAACAATTACGCACCAATTTACACAGCTAGAAAGAAAGTAGTAATTTCCATAAGTAATGATTACACAAAGAAATACAATGTTATTATTCAAAACTCATAGTCTGCAAATAGCTCCTCTCCTACATGTATATCATCTATGGATTCAATACAAATATGACCATATTCTACAATATCTATGTTCATCATGGGGTCATACCAAGGTGGAAAGTTAGGAGAAAATACATAACTAACATTTGGCTTTGCATACGGTATTTCCATTGCTATTAATAAACCTTGCCACATTGCCATATGGAACATCACCAACAATATGCACCATATCTTTCATAGGGATAATAGGGTCCTCTTGGATGGAGTACTTCTTTAGCCTTGGATGAACTCGACACAATTCCTTCCAGTCTCTGTAGGAGTACTTGTCACCTCCATAATGGAGAATAGTAGTCCCTATCTTGATGAAGTCATGCACAAACAAGCCCAAGCTAGCACCTATAATGGTTGACTCATGCACCTCGAAAGTCACATTTTTTATCCAGACACTTCGTTGATAGGGATAGGTAACTTTGGTGGTCAGTTATATAGACTTGAGATAAAATGAAAAAACACTTTGACATATGTACCTACATGGAAATTATGCATTCTGTATTTGGTTTATGTAGGCTTTAGGAATGTGTTTCTTGATATAGAGACCTTTGTACCCTAGGTCTATAGCCAATTGAGAAACTTGCATAACATTCATGCTATAGAGTTGTGGAGCATTCCTTAAAAGTCTTATTTGGGATGCATTGAGTTCAAGCACCTGGCCATCACCACCATGGGTTGACTAGTGTGTACACCCTTTGGTTTGGTATTTTCACCTATAGCCCTCTCTCTTAGTTGATCTGCAAGAGGAAGATTTCTTGTTTTATATTCCATTCTTGACCATGCATGACTTTCCTCCATTCATCAATTACTTTCTGGACAAGGTTGAAATCCTTATGCCCCTCCATCACAGGTAATTGTCCATAGCGATTTGTCTCGATCATGCTGCGCACATCTTTAGCCTCATTGAGTTATAGTAAGTAAGGCATCAACTCTCCTAGTAGAGTATTATCATCCTTGTCTTGTACATCAAACGTTGAATAAAATATGCAATTTGACAGAGGGCTAACGCAAGCCTTGTATGGGGAATCATCAACAAGGATTGTCTTTCTTGCATCACATCCAAATGCCTTTGAGATTTTTGCTAAGGGTCTGAACATTGCCTCAACACCAACCTTGTCGGGCCTATTTATCCTCGTCTTACTATAAGTGTAGCATCCTTGCTGAGACCATATAACAAATAAAGGGAGGCTCTCATTTGCATAATTTTGCAGTCCTACCATATCAAGTACGTTATGCTCCATTGCAGTTGACCAGATACATACATTAAATCTTTGTAGCAGGATTCTAAGGAATTCTATGCACCCAAGATGAACAACCATATAAATAATTTTGTCATGCATAATAGATGGATGTATTGGCAACTTGAATAGGTAGTGACTCAATAGCAAGCCATTTAAGTCTAATGTGATTGTTATTCTTGGCATATCCAAAGAAATTGTATGTGGATGTAGATCCAAATTCTCCTTGAAGTTGCTAGCTTTTGACTCATCCAAATTGTTAGGTGCTACATTTTCATACATGTTTGCAACAACAATAAGATTATCTAGTCTTATCCCCAATGTTGAGATAGTATGTTCATCCATGTTCTCTTCTAAAAGTATAGGATTAATGATATTCCTTGCAATTGTCTCCATTTTTTGTGTTATGTTTTCTTCTATACCCCCTATATCGATCGCATCATTAATAGTCCCCATTTTGGATGGTATGTTGTCCTCTACATTTGTTGTCCTCTACATTGATAGTCCCCATTTTGGGTGGTATGTTGTCTGCTACAATAGCACCTGATGCACTCCTTGATGATGCCATGCTTCACAACCGCCTCTTCTTCATACTCATCATACTCATCCTCATCCTCATCCATTGGTGTTATTCTCCAATTATTCGCATGAGGTTGTGGACAATGGCACCAGTGCCATTCATTACATGGATTGAAGAGAATTGCACTAGTGCCATTCCCCATTCTCCATGTGATGAATGTCAATAGTTCCATTCTACCCACCATAATTTGATTATTTGGAGAATGGCACCAGTGCTAAACTCACAACTTCTTATGATCTTTTGGAGAATGGCACTAAAGTCATCCTACATGTAGACTTTTCACCAGATGTCAATAGCACTAATGCTAATGTTCATGTGAGTTTGTAGAGAGTGGCATTGATGCCATTATTCAGATGCCAAGGTTGTCACGTGAGATTTTTCTCATAAAAAATTTGGAGGAACCTTAATAAATGATTATTAGAGATTGGTACTCGTTCCATTCCCCACAACTGGCACCAGTGCCATTCTCCACAACATCATATGATTATTTGAAGAATGTTACAAGTGTTATTCTCTATTCTCCATGTGATGAATGACACTGGTACCATTGTCAACAACACCATATGATTATTCAGATAATGGCACAAGTGACATTCATCACATGGATTTTTTACGATGGCACCAATGCCATCCTCCATCCTCCATGTGATGAATGGCACCAATGTCATTCTCTAAGTAACCACATGATGTTTTGGACAATGGCACCAGTGCCATTATCCTCAAATTCATTTGAGCACTAATGCCAATCTCAATGGGAGTTTGTAGCCATACTCCATGAGAGTATGTGAAGAATCCTGCATGAGCGTTTGTGGATAGTGGAATTGGTGCCATCCTCCATGATGTTGGTTCCATAATCCACAACAATTCTATTCTCCACAGCACATGATGGTTAGAGAATGGCACCAGTGCCATTCTCCACAATATCATATGATTATTTGGAGAATATCACCAGTGCTATTCTGTGCTCTCCATGTGATGAATGGCACTAATGTCATTCTCAACCACATCATATGATTATTTGGTGAATTGCACTAGTACCATTTCCCACAACACCATCAGACTTTTTGGAGAATGGCACCACTGACATTCATCACATGGATTGTGGAGGATGGGACCAATGCCATTCTCCATTCTCCATGTGATGAATGGATTTGATGCCATTCTCCAAGTAAGCTCATGATGTTTTGGAAAATGGCACCAATGCCAATATCCTCATATTCATCTGTGAAATAATGCTGATCTAAATGGGAGTTTGTGGAGAATGGCACCCATGCCATACTCCATGAGAGCTCGTGGAGATCGGCAGTGGTGTCATCCTACATGACCTCGTGGATAATGACACTAGTGCCATTCATCCCATGGATTTCCAAGAATGGAACAAGCTCCATTCTCTAGATATCAAAGTTATCCTACTAGTGGAACACAAAACATGATATCAGGGTTATCACATTAGAGTCTTCACAAATAATATGTATAGGAACCTGACACATGATGACTATAGAATGGTACTAGTGCCATTGGTGACAACACTTTATGATTATTTGGAAAATGGCACCAGTGACGTTCATCACATGGATTGTGGAGGATGGAACCAATGCCATTCTCCATTCTCCATGTGATGAATGGAACTCGTGCCATTCCCCAAATATTCATATAGTGTTGTGAACAATGGCACCAGTGCCATTCTCTAAAACTACATTTGATCTTTTGGTGATAATGGTCTAGTGTCATTTTCCAAAAAATCATTTGATGTTGTGTAGAATGCCCATTATCATGCTAGTGGAACATAACACATGATGGTTGGAGAATGGCACTGGTGCCATTGTCCAAAAAATCATATGATATTATGGAGAATGGCACCGATGGCATTCATCACATGGATTGTGGAGAATGGCACCAATGACAATATTCATGCTCCATGTCATGAATGTCACTAACATCAATCTCCATTAGATCATATGACTCTTTGAAGAATTGGAACTAGTTCCATTCTCCACAATTTCATCTGATGATCCTTGAGAGAATGCCAGAACAACATATCTCCATGTGAGTTTGTGGAACCAGTGACAATTACCACATGGATTGTGGAGAGAGTATGTGGAGAACCATGCATGAGCATTTGTGGATAGTGGAATTGGTTCCATCCTACATGATGTTGGTTCCATTCTCCACAACACATGATGGTTGGAGATGGTTGGAGAATGGCAGTGGTGCCATTCTCCACAACATCATATGATTATGTTGAGAATGTCACTAGTGCTATTCTCTATTCTCCATGTGTTGAATGGCAATGATGCTATTCTCAACCACATCATATGATTATTTGGTGAATGACACTAGTCCCATTGTCCACAACACCATCTGATTATTTGGAGAATGGCACCAGTAACATTCATGACATGCATTGTGGAGGATGGAACTGATTCTATTCTCCATTCTCCATGTGATGAATGGCAATGGTGTCATTCCCCAAATATTCATATAGTGTTATGGACAATGGCACCAGTACCATTCTCTAAAACTACATCTAATGGTAGGATAATAGTACTAGTTTCATTTTCCAAATAATCATCTGATGTTGTGTAGAATGTTCATGATCCTACTAGTGGAACATAACACATGATGTGAGGTTATCACATTAGAGTCTTCCCAAATAATATGTATAGGAACCTAATACATGACGACTATAAAATGGTGTTGGTGCCATTGTCCACAACACCATCTAATTATTTGGAGAATGGCACCAGTGCCATTCATCACATGGATTGTGGAGGATGGAACATGCCATTCTCCATTCTCCATTTGATTAATGGTAGTGGTGCCATTCTCCTCAAATTCATCTAACCATAATGCCAATCTCAATCGGAGTTTGTGAATAATGGCACCGGTTCCATACTCCACGGGAGTATGTGGAGAATCCTGCATGAGAGTTTGTAGATAGTGGAATTGGTGCCATCCTCCATGATGTTCTCAAGAATGGCACCAGGCTCATTCAACTATGGATTTAAGAGGATGGCACTAGTGTCATTCTCCAGGTGCCAACATTGACACATGAGAGCTTTCTCATAGGAAATTTGAGAGGAACCTAACACATGATGGTTGGAAAATGGTAGCAGTTCCATTCTCCACAATAGAGCTATTCTCCACAACACATGATCATTCGAGAATGGCACCGGTGCCATTCTCTAAAACATCATATGACTATTTGGAGAATGTTACCAGTGCTATTCTCTGTTCTCCCTATGATGATGCCATTCTCAATCACATCATATGATTATTTGGTCAATGGCACTGGTACCATTGCCCACACAAGACACTGAATGTTACTTTGGCTGGAGTTCTTGATACGGGCCAAGATCATCATGCTAAGGAGATACTCCATGAGAGCTTCTGGAGATTGCCAGTGGTGCCATCCTACATGACGTTGTGCAGAATGACACTAGTGCTATTCATCACATGGATTGCTGAGAATAGCACAAGTTCCATTCTTCAGATGTCAAAGTTATTCTACCAGTGGAACACAAAACATGATGTTAGGGTTATCACATTAGAGTCCTCCCAACTACTATGTATAAGAACCTAACACATGATGACTATAGAATCGGTACTAATGCCATTGTCCATTACTCTTTGTGATTATTTGGAGAATGGAACCAGTACCATTAATCACATGGATTGTGGAGGGTGGAACCAATGCCATTCTCCATTCTCCATGTGATCAATGGTACTAGTGCCATGTCCCAAATATTCATATATTGTTGTGGGGACAATGGCACCAGTGCCATTCTCTAAAACTAAATTTGATCTTTTGGTGATAATGGTTCTAACTTGTAAGAAAATAATACAACGTCTGTGCTCAACAGATAACAGGATCTCATACGCAAGAGAGAAAACAAGATAGTATGGAGAATCAAAATTTTGATTACTGTAAAATTGGTACAATAGATGGCGCTACCTCCCAGCCGTGCGCTCCTATGAAAGAAGCTTCGATGGCGTGTTGGAAACAGTAGAAGACGGAGGCTGAATGCTAAGGAATCAAGGTTGCTGTAGCCAGTGATGAAATGGGCTTCATGGGCTTGCTCTTATATAGCCACCAGTCATAGTCGGTTAAGCTCAATTGGGGTGGCCGACCCAATCTGCCCAAAACGGTCGACTGGGGGTCGGTCTCGAAATAGGCCACCAACCATACGATAGAACCGGTGCGCAAAACAAAGCAATTGAGCTATGGTCATCGTTTGGCCCACAGCCATCCGAGATCATCTAAGGCTCCAAACGGGCCCCGCAACCCGAGAGTGGGCTGCCCCGGGAAATGCTCCATCCACCCTCAGTGCAGTCAGTCAAGGGATGCCTTCCCGCACTTGCATGTAGCCTAGTTGGCAGTGTGCCAACTATATCTAAAGCCGTCCAGCCATCAGGCCACACATGGCCCCCATCTGGTGTCCAAACCAGGACCTACCGGATAACCGAGCTACTCAAATGCCTTCTCCTCATATGGGGGGCTTACAAGTAGAGTTAGCTGGTTCCCATGTAGTTACATGAGAGTGGAGCATTGATATCTAACACCCCCCCTCAATGTCCACCCGCAAGTGAACTTACTTTTTCGGCCCAATGCCAAGTCGATGAAGATGCCTCTCCAGCAAGTCTCTTCCAAGAGCCTTTGTGAAGATGTTCGCAGCATTCTCTGTAGTCGAACAGTACACCAAGTCGACCTCTCCATCCATGATGAGCTTACATACAAAGTGATATTGAATCTCAATGTGTTTTGTTTACATCTCAAATAAAATATACATGTTGTCCGCAAACAGTGTTTATTAACACCACCAAAAACATGATTTTCAAACTCTACCACAAATGCTTTATTTTGGTTATTATACCCAATGAAACTTTTTACAACCAATAAAGTTTTTCATAATCATTGAAATTTCCAAATATCAGCATATTCAATATTGGGAAAAATCCCACAATCAATGAAAATTTTCCCAAATTTAATGAAACCTTTCCCAAATTTAATGAAATCCACCCAATTTCAAAATTTTCAAAATGCAACTTTTGTCCCACTTTATCTAATACGGTGTTTGTGGTTAAATGAGTAATTTAGGTGGAAGAAATCGCATGAGATAAGGAGAGTTTTTTCTAACAAATAATTCTCAAAACTCAGTTATAATTTGACTAAACCTTAGTTAGGAAATGTTCAATGGAAAGGGGGCTCCTCCCTAATTTACTGGAAAAAATTCAATTGGTTGGTTCTACTCACTTACTCCCAGTTACAACTCCTTTTAATGAGAGACAGGAAGAGTGCTCAATGCAAGATGGAATTTTGCTGACAATAATTTGTCTCAAAAAGGAGGTTCGTGCAAATATGGACATGAGGTTGCTTAAGAGTACTCAACTCTGCTTTGGTTGATTCTTCACGAGCTCACCTGAGATATTTTTACCATCACCTTCCACTGGAAGCTCTTCTCGAAGGCGTTGTTGATGCATTCCATCCTATCCCTACATGTGAGGTTCGTGTTAGCCACTCTAGATGGACACACTATTGTGAAATGACCCAACTTCTTGCAAACAAAGCAGGCATCCATGAATGGACCAAACCTAACTATTGAATGTAGGACACATTGGGTAAGGCACACCTAAGCCTTGTTTTTATCTGAAAAGTAAAAAATGAGAAACTCTCTCCATTCTTGTTTATATAAAGGACCCTTGAATGTAGGGCACATTGGCTAAGGCACACCCTAAGCCTTGTTTTTATTTGAGAGGGGGGGGGGGGGATTAAGTGTATGTTTAAGGCTGAACGAAATGGATATATGATGATACTGAGTTTGATTTCAATGGTCTGACTATGTATGTGTATGTTTATTTAAGGTTGAAGTTGCATGTTTGCTCTTCAATTTCCACTACTTTTTAGTCTGAATTTGTCTTCCTGGCCCTTCTGTTTCGAGTGCAAAAGTACTATTTTAGTCTGAACTAGCATATGAACAAAGTAAGACACACGGCTGTGAAAAGTTTGTTACCACCATGAAGCAACTTTTGCTTGTAATAGAAGCTGCATTGTAGAACAAAAAGGGTATTTTTTATGGACATTATTATTCTATTGAACTTATAGACCGTGTTGCTGGATGTAGCCAATCTTGGAACCAATAAGGTTTGGGAACTCAATCCATACCGGCTGATCATGGTATAAGAATTCGTCCATAATGAAGGCTAGACTCCATGGCACCACCAACACAGAAGCCACCATGAACATGAAGGATCTACCCATCAAATCATCTCCAATAGCTTTTGAGACACACTTAAGCAGGAAGAAGCCCTTCCCCACAAACCTGGCTGAGTAGGCATTCTGGGGCAAATCACAATGATACACCATGAACTATGCAAGTTGATCCAAAGAGGGAGCTCTCCTTGTAAAGAAGTGATATGTTCCACCTTTTGCCATCCGAGCCGACTCTAGTTTGACATATTCCATTTGGAGGTCACATGCAAAAGGGTGCTTGCTACCACCCTCGAACCACGCCTTATGCTCACTTTATTTTGTTGTTTTTATCTATGTAGGATGGGATGTTTGGCTCTTTGGATTCATCCCCTTAGGGGCACCACCCCGTGATAAACTGCTATTTCTAAGACATCTCCCCTTGCTCAGTACTCATATCCCTACCGAGATCATTGCGTGTGCTATCTAGCTCCATGCAAGGATGCTTCAGCCCCTAGCCCCCCCCCCCCCCCCTCCGTCTTCTTTATGGAAAACTCGCACAACCAACACGCACAAAACCACGAGCACCACTCAAGCTTTAAGTTGGCATGTTGAGATAAAAGACAATCAAGATTAGGAACCTTAAGCCATGCTTCTTTAAGAGGACTTCTAATAAATCAAAATTTAGAAACTATTACATGAGAAATTCAAACGCTGCCCAAGGCTTGGTTGAGATGCCAAATAGTCATGTTTAGGATGTCCAATGTATACAAATAGCATCTTAGATGAAGAGGAATAGTAAAGGTGCAAGCTGATAAATTCTTGACAAAATTCGACCACATTGAAGGAAGGCACAATAGCAACATCATCAAACAATCACACCTCATTGTATGCCATATGCAGTTCAATGGAATGCAACTCCTTTTTATAGGTTTTGACTCCTTTCTACCTTCCATGTAGCTCTTCTCGATGTCTCCCTCCCCACATGAGCAATACTCTATATAGGATAAAAAGACCTCACTATCCAAATACCAAGGCTACATAGGCTTTGTATTAGGCTTGGAAATCCAGGTTACCAATCTTGGCGGCAAGCTCTAGCTCTTCCCAATATCTACTTTTTCCATTTGGCCCCTTCTTGAGGGCATTCAACAATCTCATTTACCTTCTCATCTCACTTTCTTGGATGCATACTATATTTATATGCAAAAATATTTGAAGTAGGTTGTCCGCCCCTAGTTTTACTACCTTATGCACATTTCCTAGTTAATTCGCTATGTAATAAACACACACACGCACACGCACGCACACACGTGCGCGTGCACAAGACATGCATTCATAAAATACAATGGTGAAGAAACCAAACCCCAAAGTATTTCCATGGAATAAGGGTCCAAGGAGCAGATAGCATTGAATGTAGTTTAGTAGATAGTTTAAATTTGTCAGTATCCATTTTCTTAGTCAAATAAGATCTAATAATATCACTTTCATCAACTTGTGCTACACTACATTTGCAAGGAACATTCAAGAGCAAAATATTTCAAAGGAAAAAGAGGAAGCAAAGTGGTTACTTCTTTGCATGTAAGAGTATGATACAATTTTTATGATCAAAGCTATGTGAGTGACTCCTTTAATGCACCATGGGACCTTTGTTTAGAGCATTGCTTTTGAAGGGGAAAAGGATTTCAACATGCCTTAAAGAAGACCCTTTAACTCGCACCTTACATAACTTGAGCCAACCTTGCACCTACACTAAAGGAGGACAAATATTGTTGTAAGATATGTATCATGTAGCTTATATTGTCCTAGTGTTAAAGTTTGAAGTGAGACATGAATATACACTGATCTGTGCCTGTGTTATAAAGGTTTCAACCACTTTTGCCATTCAAAAACCTAAAGCTATCCTTTTCTTTATAATTGGGTTAGTTTGAAGAAGGATTGCTTTTGAGAGGGGTGGAGTGCTTTCAATCCCCTTTCAATCCAATGGAAAGGAAAACCAACATCTACGATGACATTTGGATGTAACACTCAAAGTTTGGTTCTTGAAGAAAATTCACTCAAACCCAAAGCACACAAGGAACCAACTTATTGTTCCCCTCAAGATGTCTTTTTCATGTAATGAAGAAAATTGTGTTTAAGATTATAATGGACAAAAGTTTAGCCAAAAAGAAAAAGAGAAAGAATAAAGCTATTAACTTTGCCTGCATGTAACCTATCATGCACTCCTTTAGCTTAGTGGGGCCTTCTTGACACCTTATTGACAAGCATTGCTTTACTAATGTGAGAGTGGCTTATGGCAAAAGAGCCATGTGAAGGGTGATCGATCAGGTGAAAAGGGAGCCTACATTCTGAACATTGTAATAAATAACAATTGGAGACACTCCAAGTTTAGAGGCTCTTGCTCTATGGAATGGATTCCCTTGTGAATCTAAGGTGTCGTGGTCACGGTGGAAATGTAAATGATGACACGAAATCCTTATGCTAGTTCCTCTTTTATTAAACAACGCCTTGTTGAAGGCAATGTCAAAGGGTAAGGTTGCATTCTTCTTTTGGGGTGTTTTTAAAGCTGAGTAAAAGCTGTAAATTAGTTTGTCTTTATCTGGCAGCCACTTTACACCGGGTAGACCGTTTTTCGAGAGAATGTGTGAACCAACCCCAAAGGCTATTAATTAATTTTAAAAGAAAGACAAAGGAACAAAGGACGCAAAGGCCGCAACGGGAAGAAAAAGAGGACACAGGATGCCGTCCGATGGGCCGACAATCTACGGTGGAAAGGGTATGGCGTAGTCAGCGTCCAGCGCCTTTAACGCCGCAAAAGTCTGCCATCCAGCCGTTGGATGGGTCGATATCGGACGGCTGAAGGTCGTCGCCCACATGGGCAGGAGGGCGCGATCTCCGACGTGGCGGCGGCTCATTCAATGATCAGAGACACTTTAAATAATAGTCCCGAAAAGGCCGGGGCGGAATTCAATACGTACTGGAAAAAGAAAAGAAAATTATACGTAGGGGTGGGGTCAGCCACGGTGGCCCGGGGACCCACGCATCCACATGGAGCGTGGTCCCGGGGATGTGACGCGCGATGGGTGCGTGCCACGCAGGAGGCCACCTACTGGGCCCCCTCTCACCGGAGAATAGACGGAGGTTGGGGGTGTGGGCCCCATAAACCTTTTTTCTTTCTTCGTATTATAATCATTATAAATATATTTTTTTTATCAATCTGACAGCCAGAAAACGGCAGAGTGCATGCATGGGGGGGGCCCACGCGGGTACGTAAAAACTGTAATTCTAAATTATTTTTGCGATTTTTTTTGTGTTAGGCAACGGCATGATTTGGGGAAGCGGGCCTAATATAGGCGAGGCGGTATTTTTTGTAATAATTTAGAAGGGCTTTTGATAAAAGGGGGTGGGGGCAACGAAAATGGGGGCGGCGGCCTTTTTTTATTTTGGATAAAAATGATTTTTGGGTACTTTTTGTAATAATAATCAAAGCAACGTTGCCTTGCTTCTCACTGTCTGTATTATATACTCTTCTCTGTGTACTCTTCTTCTTCCCTGTTGCCCATAACAAGCCCCCCTTGTCTCTCTCTCTCTCACTCTGTCTCGCTCTCTCTCGCAAATCTGCATCAGTTCCTGTGCCTTTGTCAGTTGCCGTTGAGGTCCATTGAAGCTCTCAGCTCCCCCCATTCTGCCCTTCCCCTAGCTCCGTCTCCTTACCGCACTACCCTCCTCCTCCCCTGTTCGTTCCTTCGTTTCCTCCCTTGCTTTGCTTCCCTACTGTCTGCCCTCCCTCCCCATGGCTCCCCCATCCTTTCACTCCTCTCATCGCCTCGGCGAAGAGCATGGCTAGCTCCACCACCTTTCTTCCCACACACATCCCTCCCTCCTCAACTCGTCGCTCCCACACCTCTCTCCTTCCTTCCTTACCTTTCCTGTTTGCTTCCGCATCGCATCCCTTCTACTACGTACGTAACCTTTGCCCCTAGCCCCGCCCCCCCCCTAGGTTACGCCCTGCCCTCCTATAGATACAACGGCTCTTCCTCCATGATGGCACCCCTTTGTGCTGATAACAACAACCTAATTGCGTACCACCTGCCATTGGCACCATCCGCCCGATCGGAGGCTTCTCTCATGGCTATCGCCCAGCAGCTGGTGCAGCACCAGCAGCATAAGCAATTCCAGCACGAACAGCGCCAGCAACAGGCGGGTACTTCCGTGTCCAAGGAACCCACTACGTCCCCCGGTTCTATGAATCAATGGGCCGTCTCCACGCCTGCGTGGCATAGTAAGCCTGAAGAATTTGCAGTGCCATCCACTAGTTTCTACTCGGATGTTGCATATGATTTCAATCCTTCCAGCGGCTCATTTTTTAGCGAGTCATCTTCTGTTCTGGACCTTTCTGGTTCTACTCTCCTGATGCCATCTGTGGATTCCCAAATTCAGGACTCAGTGTTCCTTTTCAGAGACCCATGCTTTGACAAGCCTGATATGATCGGAAGTGAAGGAGTGGATTTCCACAAAGCTTCGGATTCCTATCCAAGCGAGCGGTACGATGGCAATCGTCGCTGCAAATTCTTGGGTCCCGATGAATTGAGCAATTCCTTAACAAGGGTTGACGAGATGGGCGAGCTCGTTGGCTTTCTCCCTTCCACCAGCTGCCTGAAGGCGACCAATTTGCAGAACATAGCTATTGAATCGGCGCAAGCGAGCGGCCGAGCTGACTTTGGATTTGCTGATGTTTCTTCAGAATGGATGGATTGTTTGATGAGTGATTTGCAGCCTGAGGATGCAGACGAAACGATCGTGTCCTGCTTGGATACAAATCCGTGTGAATCGACACAGAGTTCTGAGCCTGCCATGGCCACAAACGGCTATCCCTGCGCGTCGGAGGATGCTCTGCCTGACGGATTCACTGTGTTGGAAGAAGCCAAGCGATGTATGCAGAGCCGTTCTGACGATGTTTCGCCGTCTTGGACTCAAGACACAGGGAACGAGGTCTTAAGCTCCTCCCCTTCCCGGGAGCTGCTGTCGGCATCATCGCCTGATTTAATTTCAACGAATTCTCTCAACGGATCAGGAGTCCAGGAACCTCAATATGTTAGGCCGGCTTCACAAACGGTACACGGTCTTCAACCGTTCCAAAGTACGTGTCTAAGGCAGGGAGCTCGAGATGGCGTCCTGTCAGCTGACGCCCCAGCATGGACAACTCTCAGATCGGAGGGAGGCAAAGTTTCCAGCTTACGAGAGGAGGATGCTATTCGGAGGGGGGAGCTGAAGGTGGAATTCGGACGAGAGGGCTATCCGGTGCCAGCCCATGGGGTGCAACTCATGCAGTTGTTACTGGAGTGTGCAAGGACTGTGGACAGCGATCATGAGAAGGCAATGAATGTTCTGCCGGAGCTGCGGGCACTGTCGAAGCGGAACGGCGATCCGATTCAGAGACTGGCCGCCTACTTCACGGAGGCGCTGTCGAAGAGGCTAGCAAGAGCGCAAGGCCTGAGCGATCGGGTGTGTCTTCGGAGGGAGGAGCTCTCAGCGCAGGAGTTGACGCAAGCCTACAAAGCGCTGAACGACGCGTGTCCATACTTCACGTTCGCGCAGCTGACGGCGAACCAAGCGATACTGGAGGCGATAGAGGAAGCGGAGAGGGTGCACATAATCGACTTCGGGATATCGCAGGGGGTACAATGGGCGGCGCTACTGCAAGCGATAGCGAGCAGGGGGGGGAGGGTACCGCAGAGGATAAGGATAACAGGGGTGGCGTCGCCGGAGCTGGGGGGGGGGGAGGGGAGGGCGGAGTCGCTAGAGGCGACAGGGAAGAGGCTAGCGGAGTTCGGGAGGCAATTGCAGCTGAGCGTGGAGTTCAGGGCGGTGGACGCAGGGCTAGGGGAAGAAGAGCTAGCGGCGGAGATGATGGGCGTAGAAGAAGGGGAGGTGGTGGCTGTGAATTTCATGCTTGAGCTTTGTAATTTGCTAAGAGGGACCGATTCCCATGCTGAGACCGCAGTGGCCCGAGTTCTCCACGTGGCCTCCCAGCTTTCGCCGCGGGTCGCCACGCTCGCAGAAATGGACGCCCGCCTCAACTCCGGCCCTTTTGAGCAGCGTTTCGTTAGTGCCCTCCACTTCTTCTCCGCCATGTTCGACTCCCTCGAGGCCAGCATGCCCCGTAACTGCCCCCAGCGCCTCCGCATGGAACATTGGCTCCTCGGTGAGCGCATCGCCAGCATGGTCGGCGGTGCCGATGACGACCGCCACCGTCGTCGCTTGCAAGCCCATGCCCAGTGGAGCGCCTCCATGCAAGCGGCCGGCTTTTGCCCCGCACCACTCAGCCCCTACGCCGTCAGCCAGGCTCGCATTCTGCTCTGGCGCTTCTGTGACAGCTTCACGCTTGGCGAAGAAGAGGGCTCTCTCTCCCTCTCCCTTGGTTGGCAAAACAAGCCGCTCCTCACCGTCTCCACTTGGACCTCCACCCCCCCTTCTTCTCCCTTACCTTGAAACCCTTCACCGCCACACTCTTGCGCCTCGCCTCGATCACCCTCTTCGACCTCCCCACGCCTCGCCCCGACTCCCTCGTCACTCGTCACTCGTTTTCCTCTTCCTCCCCTTTTCTTCCTGTCCTCCTCCCTCTCCCTCCCCTTTGTGCCATAGCCTCTTCCATACTAGAGTCCCTGAAATGGACTCCACTTTCACACACACTTAACCTCCCCCCATTGTTTTAACAAATTATTCCCCGGTACAATCCATGTAAAAATTTCCATCATTGTGAATACCATATTCTTCCCCCTTTCTTTTTTTGGTTTATATGGAGTCTCCTCTCTCTATCAATTGCCCCCTTTTTTCTTCTAGTTTATATGGAGTCTCTTGTGTCTCTCAATTGCTATGTTTAAACTTCAGTCTCTCATATGTGGTCTTTGGTCTTGTGGTCTCAATGTAAAATCTTGACTAGAGAATTGGTGGTCCTATTGCTCATCCAATACTTTTAGTGATTCTTAGAGAAGCTATTTAAATGTCTCTTATGACAACTAATGGTTTTTATCACCCATTGAGTATTTTTAGTGCTTATTTAAATGTCTCTTTAATCGCTAGTTGTTTTTATTGCTCATAGAGAGTCCTTTTAGTGCTTCTTATAAAAGCTATTTGAATGTCTCTAATGATACCAACAACTTAACTTTTAGAATGAGGGATTATTTACATCGTCTAGATTTTGAAGGGGTTGGTTTTCTTGATTTACTATGACAAACAATTTGTGGATCAATTCCTTAGCGTCTTTAGTAAAAGGAGAGATTGCTCAAGGGTGACATTGGTACCTTTAACTTACAACAACCAACCCATATAGTATACTCGTTAGTTTATCATCATTGATGGTATCATACTATGCAATGCCATTTCAATGGTGTATTTCTCAAGTAGAGAAAACAAGAGAACTTTCTCATACTAGAAATAGTATTGCTTCTTATTTCTAAGTAAGTCCCTTCTTTTAGCCCAGCTCAGATAGAACTTCCCCCACTACAATATGACTTCCTTTCTCCAAAGCTATTTGAATGTCTCTAATGATACCAACAACTTAACTTTTAGAATGAGGGATTATTTACATCGTCTAGATTTTGAAGGGGTTGGTTTTCTTGATTTACTATGACAAACAATTTGTGGATCAATTCCTTAGTGTCTTTAGTAAAAGGAGAGATTGCTCCTTAACGTTTTGATGTCAACCTACTCAAGGGTGACATTGGTACCTTAACTTACAACAACCAACCCATATAGTATACTCGTTGGTTTATCATCATTGATGGTATCATAGTGTGCAATGCCATTTCAATGGTGTATTTCTCAAGTAGAGAAAACAAGAGAACTTTCTCATACTAGAAATAGTATTGCTTCTTATTTCTAAGTAAGTCCCTTCTTTTAGCCTAGCTCAGATAGAACTTCCCCCACTACAATATTCTCCAAAGCTTGTTGCTCTAGGCATACAAACTATGCAATAAGATTTGAATACAAACTAGGCATACAAACTAGTGCTTCTTATAAAAGCTATTTGAATGTCTCTAATGATACCAACAACTTAACTTTTAGAATGAGGGATTATTTACATCGTCTAGATTTTGAAGGCGTTGGTTTTCTTGATTTACTATGACAAACAATTTGTGGATCAATTCCTTAGTGTCTTTAGTAAAAGGAGAGATTGCTCCTTAACGTTTTGATGTCAACCTACTCAAGGGTGACATTGGTACCTTAACTTACAACAACCAACCCATATAGTATACTCGTTGGTTTATCATCATTGATGGTATCATAGTGTGCAATGCCATTTCAATGGTGTATTTCTCAAGTAGAGAAAACAAGAGAACTTTCTCATACTAGAAATAGTATTGCTTCTTATTTCTAAGTAAGTCCCTTCTTTTAGCCTAGCTCAGATAGAACTTCCCCCACTACAATATGACTTCCATTCTCCAAAGCTTGTTGCTCTAGGCATACAAACTATGCAATAAGATTTGAATACAAACTAGGCATACAAACTAGTGCTTCTTATAAAAGCTATTTGAATGTCTCTAATGATACCAACAACTTAACTTTTAGAATGAGGGATTATTTACATCGTCTAGATTTTGAAGGGGTTGGTTTTCTTGATTTACTATGACAAACAATTTGTGGATCAATTCCTTAGTGTCTTTAGTAAAAGGAGAGATTGCTCCTTAACGTTTTGATGTCAACCTACTCAAGGGTGACATTGGTACCTTAACTTACAATAACCAACCCATATAGTATACTCGTTGGTTTATCATCATTGATGGTATCATAGTGTGCAATGCCATTTCAATGGTGTATTTCTCAAGTAGAGAAAACAAGAGAACTTTCTCATACTAGAAATAGTATTGCTTCTTATTTCTAAGTAAGTCCCTTCTTTTAGCCTAGCTCAGATAGAACTTCCCCCACTACAATATGACTTCCATTCTCCAAAGCTTGTTGCTCTAGGCATACAAACTATGCAATAAGATTTGAATACAAACTAGGCATACAAACTAGTGCTTCTTATAAAAGCTATTTGAATGTCTCTAATGATACCAACAACTTAACTTTTAGAATGAGGGATTATTTACATCGTCTAGATTTTGAAGGGGTTGGTTTTCTTGATTTACTATGACAAACAATTTGTGGATCAATTCCTTAGTGTCTTTAGTAAAAGGAGAGATTGCTCCTTAACGTTTTGATGTCAACCTACTCAAGGGTGACATTGGTACCTTAACTTACAATAACCAACCCATATAGTATACTCGTTGGTTTATCATCATTGATGGTATCATAGTGTGCAATGCCATTTCAATGGTGTATTTCTCAAGTAGAGAAAACAAGAGAACTTTCTCATACTAGAAATAGTATTGCTTCTTATTTCTAAGTAAGTCCCTTCTTTTAGCCCAGCTGAGATAGAACTTCCCCCACTACAATATGACTTCCTTTCTCCAAAGCTTATTGCTCTAGGCAAACAAACTATGCAATAAGATTTGAAATAGGTAGCAAGTGTTGATTTTCATTCTATGAGAATTAGAAACTAGAGGATATTGTATCATTAGATGATGGGTAACTTGAAACAATGTTTTGTGCTTCTAAACTAATGTGCTCATAGAACATCATGAGACCAATCCAATTCTAGAACAATTTGTCCCCTTGAGGGACAAAGTATTTTATCCTCATCGCAGATGAGATGCAACAAAGGTCCAAGAACTTTTGTTTCACTTCATTTGGAGCAACAACCAAGCGCAAAGAAGTTATATTTTCTAGATCAAAATGGAAACACTTGTCGTCACTTGTCTTCATAGAGTGACTAGTTTATCACCATTTTTGGATCCACAATAGCCAAAAATTCCAACATTAAATTTCCCTATCTTTCCGTGACTTTGGATTGCATCTTTGTCAATGACTCTTTTGGATCCAATGTACTGCCCTCTTCATCTCAACCTCATCCATCTCATGATCAATGTCAACCTAGCATACTATCATAGTTGTTGATTTAAAACCGCATAGCAACCAAGAATCCATATATCTCCCTTTTTGTGAACTTGTCTTCAAAAACGTAGCATCATTCTCACCAAGCTTAGGAATTGGGTAGAGGATGTGCTTCAAATCCATCTTAATAATATCCTCTCCATTCAATCAGCAAATCAAAAGAATCATATTAATACATAGTCCAATAGTTGATTAACTTCAAATAAATGTGAAAAATGAAAGTGCTATTTTTCCACCTACTTGTTGATTCTATTCGTAGCCCGTGATCAAGGGCATGCAACCCAAAAATGACACTGCAAAGTAGCCTCGACAGTGACATGGTATTTTGGATCAACTTCAAGGTGGTCATAAATTTCTTCCATCCACACTACTCTCCTATAGCTCCCATCCTAATATAAAATCATTCTACTCGATAAGTGCATCCACTTAAGCATTGACTCCAACAATGCATCCAAACCCCCATATTGAATCACATGTGGCTTTCATTTCATTTGTCATGCAAAATTGCACTTTCCTTTATGCCCATGACTGATAACAAAATTACCCTTTCACATTCAAGTTTACATCGTCTATCAATGTTTTCTTGAGGAGGCTTTTTAAGGATAATGCTTGTTGAACACTCTCTTGTGCATGAGGATGTTGCACAAGGTGATGATTTAAGGCATGCCATTTGTGGTGGGAATGACCTTGCAATTGAGAAAATGTTTAAAATTCTATCTCCATGTTATATGACATATTCATGATACCAACCTCCTCCTAATCCATCTCTTCTTTCCCTTTTTATCTCCTATCATACCCTTTTCATTGCTTGTGGGTCCTTCCACTTCTTCCTCAATGTTGCCCACTTCCAAATCAATTAACCAACCATCTTGGTCCCATCTACTCTTAATCTCTTGCGTGGTAGGTACATCTACACCCCTAACAAAAGTATCATGAGATGAACATTATGCTACCATAGAGGAGTTGAAATGAACTCCACATCCAAATCCATCCATACCCATTGCAACTGACGTGATGAACAATGGTTGCCATTTTTAGAACCCTCAATCCCCCTTTTCTTCATGATTTTAGAAAAAAATATTACATTAGATAATAAAGTATCAAAATTATGCATCATGACAAGAGAATCACAAAGAAACACATTCTAAGGAGAGAGAGAGAGAGAGAGAGAGAG
The DNA here is from genome assembly GCF_047967505.1 of Dipteris shenzhenensis. Taxonomy (NCBI): domain Eukaryota; kingdom Viridiplantae; phylum Streptophyta; class Polypodiopsida; order Gleicheniales; family Dipteridaceae; genus Dipteris; species Dipteris shenzhenensis. The sequence goes on from NC_141613.1 coordinate 28,358,566, forward strand.
AGAGAGAGAGAGAGAGAGAGATCGACAAAGGGCACTTTGCACTTTGTGTACTACCTCACACTAGCATAAGGGTTTTCTTACATCTAGTAGAGACTTCTTGTCTCATATTGTAGATCAATGGAAAGACATACCCCAAGAAAGTGAGATTAAGAAATGGAATATACCATCCGATTTGATGCTCATGTCACTATGAGGGTTTGCTCAATCTCACTATAGCAGCAGTGTGACAAGAGAGGATGATCAAGTTTTTTTTGTTTTTTTTATAGAGAACAAAAACTATAGGAAAGTAAGCATGTGTTCCGATCTCCCAGCTCACTGTCTAGAGAGATTCCAAAACAAGAGCTAGCAACCATGGTGGTGGTCTATACATCCATGGCAAATACCTCTCATGGAAAGGGTGTAAAATATTCTTGCAAGACAGGCCTTGCAAAATCACTCTCACCTTTTGGAGATCGCCCTTGAACTGGAGTACTGCGCTCCTGGCATGGTGCGCAAAGTGAACATGATGTCCTATCAAATAGCAACTAGGGTAGCTACCAGGGAAACTAGCCGGCCTCCCATCACCCGACTACACCAGGAGACCCAAATGTTCCAAGCAGTAAGGCTACACTACACTATCCTCTAATAGGAGTAGTGGTGGATGTGACCAGGAGGGAGGAGATGCATCATAGATCTCTATCCGAGAAACATTCTATCCATGTATCATGTATGCCAGTGATACTGGATCAATTGAGAAGTTTTGTTCTCCCTTTGTGAGCCAAACTCCCATCCCCAAAGTGAAATCCCTCATCATCCACCTACTGTGTACTAGCCACAATCCTAGGGGATGCCAACCATATCCGCTGTGTGACTAGGCATCCCCAAAGTCTCCAAAACTCCTTCCGTGCAATAGATGCATCTATCATCTATCCATATTTGCTACAACCATGGGTGGATAGGCAAACCCCCATGATCCATGAGCCTAAAAAATAGGAGATCTTGCATGGCCGTAAGCTTGTCAAATAGGCAAGTCCAAAAGCATGGCAAATAATCTCCATATGGATAACTTGCTCTATCCAATGCTACTCCCTCGAGGGGGTCCATGCTAATACCACAAGCTATAGGTGGCGCCCAATGCGAGTCATATCAAAAAAGAAGGAGACCTCATCCACCCGATCTGATTGTCCTACAAGATCCCCTTAGATGTTGTAAAGAGGTTTGTCCTCCTAAAGCCATAGGCACCATACTTCTCCCTCTAGGGTTGATAAGGCTATGGTGAGGTCTATGTATTGATTCCTTCAAAGCCTAACCCTCTGCCACTCCAAATCCTCTAAGACCACCTTTACCTCATCGAATGACTCTGACTCTATCTGCAATGTGTTTTTGGGTCCCACCCTATAAAATTGGCAATAGTAGGATCTAAGAGACTCTCAATAGAAGCTTATCTTGAGAGGTACCCCTATCCACAAGAACTGACCTGACCAGTAGTGCGGGGTCCAAGTACTTTTGTAATCCCTCCCACCAAGGGTCAGGGATCGCTACCTCAATCTCCACCATCTGGGTGCTTGCCCCCTGGAGATAAGAGAGGGTTTGAATTCTGTACTTTGCCTTTCTAGGAAGCTGCCTCCAAGCCCTAAAGGATTTAGCTGGTCCATTGTCCCATTGTGCCCATCCAATGTGAGTTTACTAACCTAACATGCCTCCCTTCGAATACTTGACCTTCGAGTGCCGTATGAGTGGCTACCTCTCAAACTCCTCCCTGCATGACCAGATGACCCAAATGAGTCCCCCAGCTAATCTATGCCACACTCTATAGAGATGCCTCATCAATGGAGAGCCCTTCCTTGTCAAGGGAGCCTCAAAGAAAATCCATCTGTAAGATTGCCGCCACTGACCTCTTGTGCGAGGAGTGTTCCCAAGAAGCCTCCACTTAAGGAGAAGCTTCTCGAGTTCCTCTCCTAGGGTGAGGCCTCTCACCACCACTAGATGCCCAATAGGGCCCTGCTCTGCATCTTTGGATCAATGATGCCCAATCCACCCAGTATGCTTGTGGCATTCACTGTCTACCAAGCCACCTTTGCTCTAGTGTTATGCGACCCATCCGACTTTGCCCATAGAAAGTTCTGCACCAAGCATTGTATCTGCCCCATGCAATCGCAGTGGAAGCACCAGTAGGAGGCAATGCACCAAGCCATGGCAAGAAGGACCTGGTCAACCATCAATGCCCTACTTGATAGTGAGAGTTTGGTTGAGCTCCAATATAAGAGCTTATGCCGAACACTCTCTAGGGCTGGGAAAAAATCAGCCCTCCAATCTCAAACCTCTTAGATCTCTTCTGGCCCTATGAAGAAGCCAACAAATGTGTTCCAATTTATATAAGCTTTGGAAGCTTCGCAACAATAAATGGACAAGGTTCCCTTGACCCTCTCTAGATTGGATGCTAGGCGCTCCACATAAAGGGGTTATTTTTCACACGTGCTCCTCTTTTGCTTCAGGCACTAACCTCTTGGACAACGACTCCAAAATTTTGTCACAGTCTCTCCCATTTCTAGGTTCCGAGGGTGTTGGTCACGTACAGTCATGTCATTGCTCGTTGTAGTATAGGAGTCCACAAGTGTAGACCCCTAAGGTGGGACCTCTACACAAAGTGGGTGACCTCAAAAAGTGTAGGTTTTTAGTCTTTCTCTCTCTAGATTTAGTATTTCTCTCTCTAGATCCTGATTTTGCAAGTATGATTGGATCTTTTCTAGAGAGGATTTTGGCTATCCTCAGCCCTTAAGATTCATTGTACCATCCTTCAAGCTCAAGATATTACAAGCAGACTTTTGCTGCTACTCTACACACATAATGATCGCATCATTGTTGCTCGGTGTTGCTCTCACAAAATGGTAGCATGCAAGTACAACACTACAAAACAAGCCAACGAGTTACAATAACACCATCTTCATATTGATTTAGCAGAAGAATATGCACCTCTATCAAAAGGACGGTACGTCGATGCCATGCAAAGAGAGAATATGAGGAGAGAACACTTACAGCATGTTGACTTATGGTGTGATGGAAGCATTTTCCAAAATATCTACTCAGAAACTCTACTCCTCCATTTTCAAATACGACGACATTGCTGAAATTTGTGGGTGATGGAACTAAAGAAATGCATGGATATATCATAGCTCAATCTAATGTTGTGCATATGTATAAGTGTTTATACAAGCAAGAGGCGACCACAAAAATGTAGTAGGCAATCAAAATCTCCAAATTGAAAGAGAAACTACAGAACAAAATTCAAGAATATACAAAGACAAAGGAGAAGTTGCAGAAAGAAAGAACAAAAGCAACCACATTGGGGGATAGGATTATAAAAAGAAAACTTTACAACCTTGTGGAATTGAAAGCAGGAAGTGGACGGTGCAAGTGACGAGTTCAAGAAGCATGGTAAGTTGTTTTTAACACTTTTTCTATTTGGAATGTAGATATGTTCAATATTGTTATGTTAATGGAAAATGGAGAAAAACTCGTATGGATGCATGCTTTTTGTAGAAAAAAATTGGAGCCTCAAAAGGAGAATGTTTATCCGAATGGTCTTCTAGTGAAACAAATGAAAGGTTTATTTTTATCTACTATTGCAAAATGTATGATTGAGGAAAAGAAATTTAGAACCATCAAGCACAGCATTGTGTAACATTCAATAGAAAGCAACAAAGTTGATGTGAACTTAATCCAAGAGGCTCTTGATGAGATTGGAATTAGCAGGAAATGTTGCTCTTCTATTTTCAAAGCAGTATCATCAAGTTTAAAAGATCTGAGGATCAAACAAGTGCTTCTACCAAATCCTAGAGAAGTATGGAAGTTAAGAGGTTCACTCAACAAACAAGTAGATGATTTTATTGGGCAATGGTTGCATATTGAGGGGTATATGAAGGTAGCAAGGGTAGCACTTTGTATGATCCTTGGGACAATATTTTTGTAGATCTTCAACAATTAAGGACGTCTTATATTTGTTATTAAGCTAGATGAATGTGAAATTGTTAAGGAGAAAAATATTGAAAGAGTGACCATCACCCTTATGAATAGAGCCCTCGATCCATCAATAACAAAAGCAAACTCAAAGCATTCCAGTGTACAATCAGAGAAGCACATTTGGTGGCTTGTTGGCTCTTTTGAGGTAAGCACAAACTTGGACTCTAAATAGTTTTCAATACTTATAATGCCTTGATGTTTGATTCTTAAAACACATAACTTAAATAGAGTTGCATTTTCAAATGGAAGGTTAAGACAGAGGACCACCAAACCCTTGATTGGGTGTTCCACCATATAGAAATACCAATAGTCATCAAAAATCAAGTTCAAGGAGGGCAACTTCATGTTGAGGCAAAGGTGATTTCCAAGTTGATTGTTGGCATAAGGCAAGGGATATCAAGACTCGCAGGTGCATGTTCGACATAAGCAAAGGAGGTTATTAAAATAATTTCCATGCCTTTATTGCAAGGAGCCAACCCATATCATGGGTCCTAAATGGTGGAAAAAAGCTCCTAATAGTGATAAGGTTCAAAGCAGTCCTTGACATTCCTTTGTGCAATGTACATACATATATGCACATTGCGTGCTTCATGTCAAATCATCAAAAAGTTGGATTTTTTATATATTGGATTTTCTTGGAAGCTTCGACCATAAAAGCATAGGAAAAGGGAAACTATTTCATTGGAAAACGTATTATTGGACATGGGTCTCCATGGAGGAGATGTTCATATCACACCAGACTTAGGAAGTCAACAAATGGAAAGGATGTTCCTATCAAACCATCAATTGGTGGGGTCAAGGCTAGAAGGTTTTAATCAAAGCCACAAAGAGAAGGAAAGCTTGGCAGACGATCAAGATATGTTTTGAAGACTTAGATATGGCCTTTAAATGCTTGTACATAATGCTATCAAAGATGATGAGGCAGACGGCCTTGCTAGAAATGTTAAAGAAAATGTATGGAAATCATTAGATAAGCTATTCATACTTTGTAACAAAAAGACATGGACCAAGAGCGATCACTGTGCTTTAGAAGAGGAGCTAAATTTTTTTGGAAAATCAATGAAACAAGCTTGGACAAGTTGTAACATAACACACTACATAGTAAGAAAAACTAATTTGTCTTGTCAGTAGGCACATCTGTTTGCTACGTGCTAGCACAAAATGGTGACTTAATCTTTTATATGATTGCAGCATATTATCTATAACCACCTTCTGTATTTTGTCAAAAAGTATGGATGCCCTACAATTTGGTCCACCCAAGGAATGGAGAAGTCTCATTACACTACAAGAAATGCTTTTTTCACCACACAACATTTCGGAGGAGCACAAAAGGCAACTAGTCTCAAAGAAGCATTTCAATGGTTCTATAGAGGTATGGTACAAAGATTACAAATAAAGAAAACAGTTGCAATGTCACAAGCTAAACTTGCCTTCAAGATGGCACAAAAGAAAAGAAGGCAAATCCTGCACAACTCAATAGCTGTACGAAACATGCAGGATGGAGGGAGTCAAAGATCTTTATGGATCACAAGTGGATTGATAGAGCATAAAAGCTTATTGAGAAATAGAACAATGTCCAAGTCATTCAAGCAAAGCAGAGACTATATGATGGATTTTAAGAAATTTAATACAAAGTCTAAGTTGACTATCTTTTGTTTTAGGACTTGGTGTCCTTTGTAACAATGGAAAATACAATATAATTGGTTTTTACTCTTTTGCTTCTTTTTCATGGAACTACCATCCTTCTATCTGTTTAGCCTCAGGATTTAAAACTATTCTCTAAATCATATAAGATGATGCTTCCCATAACCATCCAAGTGTAGAGGATTTTCAATACCATGTGCTAGCACATATGCACTATAGGTGAGAAAGTAGCCTACCCTTGAGCACTATTGGCTTGGCAGGCATTGGTCGAGACCCAAAAATGTCCAACGCAAATAACTTTTCAATTAATATCACTTTTTCTTTCTATCAATCACCTAGTAACCACCAAGAAACTTTGACAAAGATTTGAACAAATAGATCGAAGCCTCTCGATCATTGCTCAAGTATCTATGATAAATGAGGATCTTGGGGGAAGATGATATAGTATGAAAGGGAAGACAATTGTCCAAGTCCCCTTTCTTTGCTCCCGATGAATCTTTTAAGAAAGTTGTCATCTTTAATATATAGCTACAATATCAACCAAAAAGTAATGAGAAAGTTGTACACAACTCATAATAAAAATGATCTAGCTTGAAGAAAGTATTGATAGCTTACCTTCATGTTCTCGTCATTTTCCATAATTTTATATGTCTAAAGGTCAGTACTTCTTTCTTGCATCTCTCTACTTTTTTGTGCTCCTGTACCTTTGCTCCTGTACCTTTGGCTATAGATTCATATGGGTTTTACCTGATTAAAGGTCTCATCATCCATCTTAGCAAAATTTGTGGCTTCTTGAAAGCACATGGATAGTGCTTCCTTGGGGTTAAACTTATCTTCTAGGACCATCAAATCATCAACTTCAATACGTTGTCTTGGTCTAAATTACAATCTTCCCTAAAGTCAAAGAGGATGAGTATGTCTAATAGCAAACAATAATCTTAACCTTTAATAGCGAAGGATGGAGGCATAGGAATAGCAGGAGTCACTAGGTCTCAAAATCAAGTCCTTCAGTAGAGACTACTCCTTTAAGTGTTTCTGACTTTAGTGCAACAAGATCCAAAGCTACATCTTGATTACCCTCTTCCTGAAGATTAATATCTTACTCTTCTAATTCTTGTGTCAATATTTTTGTCTTTTTCTTCAAAACCAGTTTCTTCTGAGGGATCTTCTTGAACCTCTTCTGGCATGTCTTCATGAGCTCCATAAGTAAGATGTAGGAACATAGCAAAAGAAAGGCTCTCTTCCAAGAGCTTGCATCTTTTGGGATGAGAATAGTGCAATACGCCTTAGTAAGATCTTGAGCATTTGATCCTTAATAAGATCCTTGACGTGAATATAGACCTTGTTCGAAATGACTAGCCTACCCTTCTCTAAAACATTTTGGAAGTCTGCTAGCTCCTCTACTAAAAAAATCTTTGTGCATCTCCAATAGGGCAACATAGTTCATATCTTTGTTCCCCATGTAATAGAATAGGTGGAAGTCATGTTGAGCATTACATTTCTCCAGAAATTCAAAAATCATCAAATCCAATGGCCTCTCATCTTCTTTTAACGTCTTTCCCTTGAAAGGGATTGTCTTTTTTGTGAGAGGCTTGTCTTTGACAATTGCCTCCTCCTTTCCATCTATCCTCTCTTTCTTGCTTATTTTTTCCCCTCTCTGATAAGATGGACTTGCATTCTGCAATCTCCTCTTGTTTGCTGGAAATTGTGAATTTTCCACTACACCTTGCATCAAAAATGAAATACTTCTCTCTCTCTCTCTCTCTCTCTCTCTCTCTCTCTCTCT